>NW_009952720.1:122711-161420 GCF_000747805.2 Chaetura pelagica
ACACTGAAGTTAAATGTAAAAAAAAAAAAAAAAAAAAAAAGAATATTTTACCCTGCACACCTTGAAGTTCATTCAAAATTGATGTTTCATTAAAAATAGTTTGACCAAGAAAAAAAAAAGTAAGAAAAAATTAGAATGAAAATATTTTGGAGCTTTCTTTAGAAAGAAATTCAGGACTTTGTCCATTCTTGATGCACCATGCTTGGAAATGGATGGCCCAGTTTCATCTCTACAAGGCTAAGATGCTTCCCAAAGGGGAAACTTGGTCAATAAAACCATGTTTGCATCCAGTGATTTGTCCTCCACGATTGCTGGCAAAGCCTGGTGGTCATATAATAGAACACTTAAAGCCTGAGGGGGGGGGATAAAAAACCCCAACACACCAAAGAATGTTGAGAAAGAGGAACTGGGGCTTCCCCTTGGGCACGGCTGTGGTGGCTTCCAATAAACCACGACCAAAGTTTCCCAGGGTGGAGGTTGTGAATTTGGAAGCAGCAGAGAAGATCTGAGCTCTGAGGAGCAAATGTGGGGGTTGGTGCTGGCTGTCCCTCCCCCCCAGGGTGTAACACATACTTGCTCCAGGGCCAGGTTTCCATGAGCTGGGATGGGAGGTGGATTTATTTGGTGGAAAAAAAACCAACACCCGTTTCCCTCTCCCCTGGGACCTGGTGTGTTCCCAGCAGCAGCTCCATGGGGTGGCATTGCCCCATCTCCTCCAGTGCCCAGTCTGGCAGCCTCAGGCACATGGATACATGCACGGGTGGCCCCAGGAGGACACATATTTGGGCAGGTGGGTGTGCACATGTAGGGGGTAGAGATGCTGAGCTCCCTCACTGCAATGGGTGCACGTGCAGAACAACAGGCAGGTGCAGGCCAAGCCATATGTCTTTGCATGTGTGGACATCCCTGGTTTGATAGTTTTAACTTTTTTTTTAAGCCAGTCTGCCAACAAATGCTGCAAGATGTAGTTGAAATGTGGGTTTTTTTGCAGGCAGCTCAAGGGCAAAGGGGCTGCCCTGAACCATTGCAAGTACTGCCAATGCCTTGCCCAGGGTCTTGCAGGGCTCTGCCAGCCCCTGTGCCTGCTGGCAGGGAGGGAGCAGCTGTGCTGCACAGTTTCCTGCTCTGCAGCTTCCATCTTCGTGGCTTTGGCTCCCACAAAGCTCCAGAAATCACGTGTGATGTGTTTCCATCCAGCTCGTGTCCCTCTCACCAGGTGTGTGGCTAAATGCCAAGGCTGCCAAGCCAATCCAGGTGCAGGCAGGGATTTTTACCCTCAGGAACCAAGAGAAAATTAATTATAATGTTCATGCTTTTAAGTGTTCAAGGCCAGGTCGGATGGGGCTTGAAGCAACCTGGTCCAGTGGAAGTTGTCCCTGCCCATGTAGGGGGGTTGGAACTACATGACTTTGCAAGTCCCTTCCAATCTAAGCCATTCCATGGTTCCATGGGAGGCTCTGCAGCCCTCCTGTCCCACCCCCAGGGCTGGGCTGCAGGTGCTGGATCTCAGCTCTGATCTGGCACAGCTGCAGCCTGGTACAGGGCTTAGCTCCTGGGGAAAAGCACGGGATGAGAAGCAGCTGGGAGAAATGCTGCTGAGGAGCTGCCTCCAGTGCTGAGGACATGCATTTAAGCTCATGTCCTCAGCCTGGCTCCTTGTTTGATCTGTTTTGGCTGATCTAGGATGCTTTTGGTGGACATGCTTTCTTCTCCCTGCCCAGGACATGATGCTCTGCTTGGTGAGGTTCCCTACTGCACTGGTGCCTTCTCCTCTTTTTTTCCAGCTTGTTCCTGCAACCCTAGAGCCTGGGAAATGCAGGTAAAAAATGTAAAACCACCTCATGGCAAAGTGAAAGCTCTGCCATGGGTAGCACCACCTGTCTGTGTTTCAACCACATCCTTTTGTGGACTATTTTCCAGGGCTGTGTTCCAGCACGAAAGGTCACATCAGAGTGGCCAAGCACATAAACCCTGGGATATTCCCACTTGGAAATTTAAGAAGGAAGCAAGAGCAGGGAACATGAAGAAAACAAGCCATCCTGCTATTCATAGCCACTTTTAAAAGGATTTTGACTTCTGCAGGCAGTTTTTGCTGCTGTGTTTTAAGCTCATGTCTGGTTGTGGCTGGTGGTCGGGGCGTGGGTGCTTGGAAATGGTATCTCAGGGAAAGGGTTGCAGGAATGGGTGTAGGTTCATCAGGATGGAGGGAGAGGAAAATTCATTGTGCCCTTGATTTCCCTGCTGACTGTGTCTCAGCAGGCCATGTCCTGAATTCCTGTGTGCTGGGGGGCAAGTAAGGACTCTGCCAAAGTCCAAGCACAGCCTGGAGGCTACAGGGATGGTTGTGGAGAGGAGAACTGTGCTTCCCATGCTTTAGAAGACCTTTGAGGCCCTTGTATTCACCATAAATTGCTTGTTGCAGAAACTGAGGGTTTAAATGTGGGACTCTGGAAAGGAGTTTTGGTCAGGGATGTGAGGTAGGAAAGGCATTATTAGGAAATCCTTGTCTGGTGGTGAACACACATAATTCTGCCACACCTTTGGGTTTCACTATCCTAGGGTTTCATCTTCCCACCAGGAGATAATGAGCTGCTCTAATTAAAATCAGCCAGCTGAAGGCTTTTGGACTTGGGTGGCTAGGTGAGGTGCTATTGTTATGTGTTGTACTACTTACTTTTTTAAAAAAATGTCCTTATTGTTGGCCCTGAGCCTGTGACGTGTCCCTGCTGAGCTGGGTCATCTCTTTTCCAGCTTGAAAATGGGTGGTCAACACCAGCAGCCCCAGCTCTGGTTAAACTGGCAGAAATGTTGTCAAGTTCTGTGGATTCCTGCGAACGAAAATGGGGCCTTGAGAGTGGTTTGAGATTGTTCCCTGAATATTCATGGTCTTTCTCCCCGTGGGGCCACGTGAAGGTCTCCTGAGGCAACACAAACCCTGTGAAACTGCATCCAGAGGTGGCAGCACGTGGGAAGCAGGATGTTCAATGGGATGGTTGGGTACAGAGACAGGAGTCCTGCATGGGCAAAGCTTTTGTGAAGGCTAGTGTGCAGGTGTGAGCAAGCAGCACAGGAATACCTGGGGATTTGGGTATGAATGTCAATGGGACTCCAGCCACACATCCCTTGGCCCAGTTTTTGCACATCCCATTTTTGCAAGCTGGGTGTGGGTTCCTTGCTGCACTTTTAGCCCCATTTCAAGTGTGGTCTGAATCTCAGGGCTGGGTGGAGGTGGCTGGGGAGGCTTCAGGGGCTCTGCATGCTGGGGAGCCCATGCAGGGGGGTGTGTGTGGGGGAAATACTGGGTAGCATGTCCAACCTGGGCTCCTTCATGTGTTTCCTGCACATGCTGTTTGCAGCTGCCTCCAAGGAAGCTGCTGCCTGGGGTTGGTGGTCAGGAAGATGCTGGAAATGGATCAGGAGCTCAGTGGATCCCTGGGTGTGAAATTGGGCAGCACAGCTGGTTTCCTTGGGAGGATGGATTTACCAAAAGGTGAGGAGAAGCTTAAAATTAGAAGAAAAAACCCCACAAAGCAAAAAAAAAAATAAATTAAAAAAAAAAAAAATATCAAAACCTGCTCCAACCCAAACTCCCACCCTCTGGAAAAAAAATAAGACCCCACCCCCAAATCCCTCCTCCTCTGAAGACCCCAGGACTCAGCTCCTGAGTGTGAGGTGGTGAAGAGGGTCTGGGTGCCTGGGACCTCACCAGGACACTTTGCTCACAGCCTCTCTGCTGCCTGCTGAAAAATAAGCTGCCAAACATCCCCTCCCCCCCCCTAAAATAAATAATCCCAGTGTCCCCCCATAAAACGCACCCAGGGCTGCTCCTTTCTGGGAGGGGACAGAGTACCCTGAAGATTTGGGAAACAAAGGATGTCTGGGAACACTTGCTGGGAAGTGAAGGGGGTGTGAGAAGCTGCTCCGAGGCTTTGGGAAGGGGTTTTGGGCAGCAGCTGGGCTTGTGGCTGGGGGGGGGGGGGGGGGTGCATGAATAATGAAGGTGACATGAAAGTGATGAAGTAGCCATAAACCGACAGCTAGTTTATGTTGTGAAACTGACGTGTGGCCCCTCAGTTCCAGAAGGACAGGGAACTGCTGGAGAGAGTCCAGGGCAGAGCCCCAGAGATGCTGGAGGGAGGGGAACATCTCCCTGCTGAGGAAAGGCTGAGGGAGCTGGGTCTGTTGGGCTTGGAGAAGAGGAGACTGAGGGGCCACCTCATCCCTGGTTACAGATCTGTTCAGGGCAGTGTCAGGAGGGCAGAGCCAGGCTTTGTGCAGTGATGTCCAGTGACAGGACAAGGGGCACTGGGTGCAAACTGGAGCCCAGGAGGTTCCATGTGAATCTCAGGAAGAACTTGTTTGGTGTGAGAGTGCCAGAGCCCTGGGCCAGGCTGCCCAGAGAGGCTGTGGAGTCTCCTTCTCTGGAGACATTCCAACCCCCCTGGCCACGTTCCTGTGTGATGTGCTCTGGGTGCCCCTGCTCTGGCAGGGGGGCTGGGCTGGGGGAGCTTTCCAGGTCCCTTCCAGCCCCTGGGATTCTGTGTGATTCTCCTTTGGGAAGGCGTTTTGGGAGCAGCTGGGCAGAGGGGCCCCTTCCCCACCTTCCCACGCCGGGCAGGGCACTTGGCACTGTCGGGGAGCAGCTCCCGGCCCGAAGCCAGGGGGGCAGGACAGGAACCATGAGACATTTCCTTGGGGCGGGCACTGGTGACTCCACTGCTTGGAGCAGGAAGAAAGTGCTGAGCTTCCCTCTGCCTGACGGAGCCCAGGAATTGGAAGACCCATCATGTCCAGGGGATGAGGCAGTGCTGCTTTTTTCCAGCCAGGAAAGTAACTTTATTATTATTATCATTATTATTACTATTTATTAAAGGTATAGAGGTTACTACACAGAAATGAAATGCATCTAAATGAATGAAATAAGATCTTCACTTTCTGCTGGGTGGGGTGAGTGTGTGTGTGTGTGTGTGTAGAAACCAGCCAGAAAATGCACCAAAATGAGGGCAAATTCATGCAAATTTATACTTGGGCTTTGTACCTTAGGACTTCTCTGCCCCTTTTGTGATTTGCTTGGATCATTTCTTTCCAGTCCAGCTTGTCAGAAAGCACTGGTAGTTGGATCCCACCTTGGAGGCAGGAAAATGGGTGCTGGAGTCCCAGAGGGTGGGTAATTACAGATAGATCAGGGGCTACCTGATGGGCACTGTCTTGAAAAGCTTAGGAAAGGCTTGTGGTCTGGTAGCATTTCATCATTACCTATGGAAACAGGAGGGATGAAGGTGAGCTTTCTGTCCCATTCCAGGTATGGGATCAGGAGCTTTCCAGGGCCATGTGTGTTGCTGCCATCCAAAACTGGAGTGGAATGCCCATCTCTGCCTGAAAACACCACCAGGAGCTGGCTAATTAGGTAACATCTAGTAAGTCTGAGACAGACCCAGATGCCCCAGGGGACCCCTGTGAATGGTGCTGAGACCAGGCAAGCAGACGTGGTGGGTACGTGTGTCTGGTGGGGGCAGAAGTTGTGCTGGCCAGGCCCTAGATCTCAGCTGTCCTTAGCTGCCTCTCACACAGAACTGCAGGACATCAAATGCCTAAATGGCAAGGTTTCACAGCCTAATAAAACAAGGTGTTCTGTTTATTACTTAGGTGAAGACCACAAAGCCCTGAATATAGCAGCCTACCTTCCTGGCATGTTCCAGCAGCCAAACCCAGAGCATCCCTCACAACGAAGGCACTGAGGGTTGCACCTCTTCCACCCTTTGCTGAGATCCCTGGGCTCAGGGGAGGAGCATCAGAGACACAGAGCCCTCTTCTGAGCACCATGGAGCCCAGGGCTCACAGCCAGCAGGAGGCATCTACCCCTTCCAGCCTGGAGACAGCAGAAGACCTTGGCCTCAAGTTACACACTGCTGTGAGAACCAGGAATAATGAACACGTGCAGGAGCTGCTGGAGAAAGGAGCAGATGTGAACTTTAGAGCAGATTTTGGCTGGACACCACTGCAGAGTGCTGTGCAAGCTAACAGTCTGAAGCTGGTCCAGCTTCTGCTGGACAAGGGTGCTTGTCCACATGCCAGGAAGGACAACGGTGGCACCGCATTTATTGAGGCAGCAATGGTGGGAAACGTGGACATCCTGAAGCTCCTCCTTCGTTGTGGGATAGATATTGATGACCATGACAACAACGGGTTCACAGCTTTCATGGAGGCTGCGTGGTATGGGAAGGAGGAAGCCTTGAAGTTCCTGCACAGCAAAGGAGCAGCTGTGAACCTGAGGAGGGAAGTGAGTGAGGAGAAGGCGAAGCTGCACAAAGGAGGGGAGACAGCCTTGATGGATGCCTGCAAGAAGGGCCACTTGTCAGTGGTCAAGATTCTTGTCCAAGAGATGGGGGCTGACGTGAACCTTTGTGACAACAGCGACAGGAACGCCTTGATCCATGCCCTGAAGGAGGACCATGAGAGGGACAAGGAGCCAGCTGCCTCCATCTCCATAGGCAGCTTCCTGCTGGACCAGGGCGTGGATGTGAACAGCAAAGATGAAGGGGGGAAAACTGCCCTCATCCTGGCCGTGGAATTGAGGAGCCTGGATTTGGTGAAAGCTTTGCTGGAGAAGGGTGAGATAGATATTGATGATGCAGACAAGGAGGGCAACACAGCACTGATGGTGGCTGTGGAGAAAAGGGATTGCAAGATAGCCAAGTTCCTGTGTGAGAAAGGAGCAAGGACTGATGTTGGGAACCTCATTGCTGTTGCAAACAGGAAACGTGCTCCTGACATGGTCTGTCTTCTCCAACAGTATAAAACCCAGTTTGTCCAAGAAACCCTTGAAGACTGGGAGCCAGACAGCAAGTGCTGGAGGGACCAGCTGAAGAACCTTTACAAAATGTATCGCCCTATGATTGGCAAACTGAAGGTGTTTCAGTTCATCCAGCAGAGAATTCAGAGCACTTCCCAGGGTGGCATCTACCTGGGGCTCCACGGGGGGACGGAGGTAGCAGTGAAAATAATCCAAAGGACAGAGGGTGACAAAGAGAAAGCCTTCCTTGAACAATGTCGTAGCTGTGAGCACCTGCTGAAGCTCTTCCAGGCTGAGAAGGCAAGAGGCTGCATGTACTTGTGCTTTCCCCTCTGGGAGAGAAACTTTGAAGAACATCTACAGGGATCAGAAGACCAAGTGGATTACAGGGATGCTCTGAGGATGATCTTCAAGGCAGTGAGAGAGCTGCACTCCCTTGGATATGCTTACCAGGATCTGCATCCCAGTAACTTCCTCATAGGTTAATTTCTGGTTTCACACTCTTTTTTTTTTTTTTTTTTTCATTTTGCTTTCCTGGTGCCTGTAGTTTAAAGAGGAAGATGCTCCTTAGCTGTCTGTAAAAAAAGCAACCAAACCCAAACAACAAAAACAAACCAAAAAACAACCAACCAAAAAAACCAACCCAAAAAACCTCATTGCAGTTGCCTTCATGCAGAATGAGGTGTCTGTGGCATTAGCTTTCCTCTCTGAGTAACACAGATGGGTTCACAGATCAGCCTCAGAGGAGTGAGCAGAACAGCTTTAGGCATCTCATTAGATCTGCCCTCTTTCCCAGGGCTCTGCAGACAGATCAGCCCACAGCAGATCTCTTCAGAGAACAGGTTTCTGAACAAGGGCCCATCCAGAAGTCAAAGGCAGACTGGATTAAGTTTTTCCACCATTATTTGTTAACAATTTTTCTCATGTCCTCAGATTTAGGTGGCAAGATTTACCTGGCAGACTTGGATAATAAAAGAAGGTTGATCGAAGGTGAACAAGAACTTGTAAACTCAGATTTAGAGGTAACTTCCTTGCAAATCAACATATGGTTTGAAATTTCAGGCACTTCATGATATTTTCTGTTGCTGTGAATCCTAGGGGAAGCCTTTCTACATCCTCAACTTGGTATTTTTTTTGGGAAAGCCCATAATGCAATAGGTACTGCATAAGCAACATAGAAGCACAGAATGGTTTAGGGTTGGAGGAGACCTTAAAGATCAACTAGCTCCAACCCCAATTCCATGGACACCTCCCACAAGACCAGGCTGCTCCAAACCCCCTCCTTGAACCCTTCCAGGGATGGGGCATCCACAGCTTCACTGGACAACCTGTGCCAGGGTCTCACCACCCTCCCAGTGAAGAATTTATTCCTAACATCATAAGAATGATGGTGCTTAGGGTGCAAGGCTGTGGCTGGTGTTGGGAGGCCCACAGATCCCTTGGGAACCTGTCTGTGGTCCCTGTCTCCTCTGTCTGCTGATGTTGGCATGCTAATCCTCTTCCTTTTTGGAAGAAGCCCCCTTCTCCAGGCCCCTGAGCAGTGATGTGTCTCTTTGCAGGCCCTCAGCGACCTCGTGCTGTATGTTTTAGCAGGGGGTAGGAAACCCTTTCAGCAAGTCAGTACCAAGGATTTGGATACTCATTCCCCAGATTACTGGGAGGCCCTGGACCTTGTAGAAAACCTGAGGTCTCATGATGAGCAAGGCTTGGAAGGCTTGAGCAAACATCCCTATTTCTGGAGCAAGCAGCTGTAAGTGCTGGGTGTACAAAGGGAAAACTTTTGGAACAGGATTTGCCCGGAGTGCTGGGAACAGTCACGTCCTTTTGCAGCTAATGAAGCTCCTCATCCCACAGCAGGTTCAACTTCCTGAAGGGTATATGGAATAAAATCAAAGATTACAACTGGAAAGACAGAAATGCTGTATTTGAGGCTGCTGCATGTTTTCCTTACTCGTGGACCAAGAAGGTAATCCTCTTCTCTTGGGCTGGATGTGAAGTTTGGGGTAGACTTTCAGGCAGAAGCTTTTCCTGAGTGTTTCACAGGCCCTGTCTAAAATGGTAACTGGAAAAGGAGCCCCACACAAATTGAGATAACTGGAGGAAACAAATCTAAGCCAAGTAGCCCCACCAGACTGAAGACATTGATGCTAGAGGAAGGTTCTGTTGACAGGGTTGGTAGTAGGGGATGGTTGTTACAGAAGTAGATGTCAAATCTTCAAAGGTGTTTCATTCCTGGTGTGTGAATGGCAGACAATAATCCACATGCTTTTTTTCAGATTGATCCAGATGTTCTGAAGGTCATGAAAAATCCTAAGAAAGGAAGACCATTCGTATATGGCGACAGCATCATCGACCTATTGAGGCTGATGAGAAACCTGGATGAACACCCAAATGAGAGGTACCTGTCCACTCCCTCACCCCTGCCACAGCTGCATTGCAGGGACCATCTGGGTATCTGCAAGTGTCAGTGAGTTTGACAGCAGAATCTTCTTCAGATGGTTTTCCAGAAGGGTAAACACAACCATGTGCTCTACAGAAGAGGACATAATGAATGTGTCCTTCTCAGCTGTTGTGTTGTTTATTGGCTGCAGGCTGTTGAGGAAGGTTTTTAGATGACTCAAATATTTTTAGCATCCTTTATGCTGATGAAAAGCCTTCTTACCTACCAGGCAAGTATTTCCAAAGTGCTGAAGTGCTTTGAGATATGGATCAGGAAGCACTGGTCCTGTTAGGAGGTCTTGACTCAATAAAAGCTTCCAGATTTTCCAACCCTCTACAGTCATGGCCACTTAGATGTGAGGCTAGGGGTGATGTTAACTCCAAGGGATGGTTCCACTGAGGCTGGTGGCCAGTACTGCTCTTCAGTGAAGATGCAGGTTATGATCAGGGAGATGGAAGTGCCGGGGGAGTAGTGAAAAAAATTGAGGAGTTTAGGGAAGGTACAGAAAAGTTGCTGCTCAAAGGTTTCTTGGGTAACATTCCTGTGTTCTCAGGAAGCCTCTGCAATGGGTTTTTCTCTGCAAGGGAGGAACCAGGGCATTCTGAACAGCTGAATCCTTGGGCAAGCTTTAGAAAGCCATTTTGGTTTTGTTCTCTTTCAGCATCAGTGAGAAAATAGGAGACTATGCTGAGTATTTCTTGAAGACTTTTCCAGAACTTACCATTTACGCCTACAAGAGTTTACGCCAGAATCCCAAATACTGTCACCTTGCAGACATTCAGGACCCTTCTCTGTAGGACCTCATTGCCTCATACCCCATGTCTGAAGCCACCATCACTGCCTCTTTTTGTTCCCTGTTTTTTCATCTGCAAAAGAGTTGAAGGATGTGGGTAAGGGGATGGGAGAGAACACCTACAGGGACAGAGCGTGGAGGACGTAGGGTAAGAAATGAAAGGTGCTTCATAAGTGTTTGGTGTAACAACCACAAGCTTTGGAGAAGAGCCATGCTGAGTGCCAGCCCAGGTCCCCCTTGACTGCATCTGTCCTCCTGGCCTTATCAGTCTCTGAAGTGGAGATCAAGACCCTAATCCTTACAGAAAGCAGAGAGATGTGAGACAGTCCTCGCAGATTCAACACGTGGGGGAGGCAGGAGAAGAGTTCAGCAGTAGCCAAACAACTGGAGACTCTCTTGATAAAGGAGTTTGAGATCCTTGCTAGGGCAAACATTTCCTTGCACTGATGAGCTGCTCATCTACCCCAAGAAAGACATGGATTCTCTCTTTTCAGTCTTTTTGAAACACAGCAGCCAGGAGATGAGGTGCTTTAGCAATGGTCTGCTGGGACCTGAAGAGCTTCAGCTGGGGGATGCAGGAGATCTTTCCACAAGGAATGGATGTAAGGAGCACAATCCCACACAACTCTGCTCCTGTGAGCAGTCCTGACTGACCTGAGAAAGGTGGCTGATGCCAAAGGGACTGCAGGCACTGGTTCCTCTTGGAAAGCTCAAGCTCTGCCATTGCAGGCTGGGGCTGCAAGGCTCCCCACAAGCACTCCCTCTCTCCAAAGCAGTGCTGCCAGGGGACCATCACTGCCCTCCTGCCAGGCTCACCTCCCTGGCACTGAGCTGGAACCACCCAGCCAGCTCAGAGCTTTGATATTAGATGCTTGGGCAGCACAAACCTATTTTCCAAAATCCCCCAGTGTGCAATGAACGTGCATCTGATTGTCCAAGGGCTGGTTTGTTTCTTGGCTAAGGCTCTGATTTGCACACTGATTCTATGTTGCTTACAGAAATATTTTTCAGCTGTTGAAAGGATCTTTAATTTTTATTTCTTTTTTCAGATGGAGATTGTTATTCTTTCAATTAGCCTACAGAGAACCAAACTTGGAATAAACTTGCCTGGAAAACTGACTCTTGCTAT
This sequence comes from Chaetura pelagica, assembly GCF_000747805.2. Classification (NCBI taxonomy): domain Eukaryota; kingdom Metazoa; phylum Chordata; class Aves; order Apodiformes; family Apodidae; genus Chaetura; species Chaetura pelagica. Next base: position 133,867 of record NW_009952720.1, read on the forward strand.
TTAGAAATGAGGTTCCTCCATCCCCTCTGTATACAAAGAGATAGTTTGTGGCACTATCAAATACCCAAAACCTGCCATTTTTGTCCTACTTGTGCCTCTTGGTTGTTTAGGGAAGGTAGTGGGTGGTTAGGCACTGCTCACATGAATTGTTTCTGGCCCATGTGGGTGTCTGATGGGAAAAGATATTGAGGAGCACTGAAAGCTTCCTGTCCTGGGAAGCAAGGAGTCTCTTGTGAAATAATGGGCTAAACTTGGGGGAGATTTGCACTGTTTTTGTGAGGGTGAGGATTTAGTTGGGTGACTTGAGGTGTGAAGATGAGCAGCACTGTTTGCATGTGCATGTTGATGGGTAGGTAAAGCTCTGGGGCAGGCTGTGCTTGGCCTGCCAGGACACATCAGTGGGGCCCACATGTGCTGGGGGCTCCTGAGGTTCCTGTGCCAGCCTGTCCAGTGCTCCTGGCTCAGAGCAAGTGGTCCTGGGAAGCTTTGAACTTGCAGAAGTGTAACTGCAAGGCTGTGCAGCTGTTGATGAGGTGCCATTAAGAGAAAACACTCACAGAAGAATGTCAGCTCCACTTGTGGCAATACTTTTATTTTTTTTCCTTTCCTCCTTGTGGTTTTTGGGGTTTTTTTGTTCTTTTTCTCATGGCCAGAAAGCAGGAGGACACCTGTAGCAGGGGAGCAGTGGGGAGCACAATGGCTCTGTGCTGCAGCAGCATCTTTCTGCTCCTGCACCAGGAGAGGGGAGGCCATGGGCTGGGCTCCTTCAACCTCATAAAACACCACGTTTCCAGCTTGCTTTAACCTTTGCATCTTATTGCATTGTTCCACTCTGGTGCAGTGGCTTGGCAGCCTTCAAAGGCTGTGGAAAGGACTTGCTCAGAGGGAACTCAAGGCTATCCAAAAAGCAGATCAATGATTAAACCCATGGAGGCTGTGGCTTGTCTCTCTGGGGCAATCAGGCTGCTGGGAAGCATTTCCAAGGAAGGCTCATGTGGTCTGCAGGGCCATGTCCTACTTGCTGAGAAGCCAGAGGTGCCAGCAGGTTGGTATCAGAGGAGAAAGGTGATCCATGCACAGCATCTGCACAGCTGATTGTTCACGGAGCATCGGGCCCCAGTAAAAGGTGGGACTGCAGGACTGGGACCAGAAGAGTTGGGCTACTGGACTGGGGAGAACACCAGGCTGCCTCTCCTCCTTGCAGGGTCGAGGAGGATGAGTGAGTGCTCAGCAGGACAAAAAAAACAATGGCAAAGACATCTGGACAGTGCAGCAGCTGGGTGGTATGGCAGTGCCTTCTGTCTCAGCCTGGGGGTGAGAACATTCTAGGCAGCCAGGGGCAGAGCCAGCTGCAGAGTTAGTGCTGCCTGATGTGCTAATGGCTCCCAGCATCAGAGCCCATCTGGAAGCCTTTCCAGAATCCATCTGAACCTGCATGAGCCTTTGCCTCGTCAGTGCAGGCAGCAGACCATGCCTGGTGCCCGAGGGCAGCCTGACTTTGCCTCCACACTTCACTCCCCTGCTGTCACAGCTGTCCATTCTGTATCTGCTGTGCCTCTGCCTTCTTCCTCTGCTCCTGCTGGCCGACCCCAGGGGCTCCACCTGACCTGATGGGATCAGGTGCTCCCCATCCTTTAGGTGCTGAGGAGATGCCTGTGTGCACAGGGATGGCCCCAGGGTCAATGGCTTTCATCTGCTGCACTGGAGTGAAAAAAACCAAACAAACGTAAGTGCACAGAAGCAGTGGTGTGAAGATCCCTCTTAGCTGCAGTTTTGCTGTGAGGAGCCTCAGGTGCCTCAGTGAAGCCTTCTAGGGACCAGGCTCAGGCTGCAGAGCCTGAAGTGTCTGTGCAAAGCACAGAGAGTGCTTGGGGCAAAATCAAGCTGCAGCACAAGGGCACTTCTGAGGAGCTGGTCACAGCTCAGAGGGCAGGAGTGGCATCAACTTCCTGAGTCCTTTGCTTATAGAAGTGTTCTTTGAGCTTGTTTGGTGTTCAGATCCTTCAGAAGGAAAGCATTGCTGTCACAGAGTGGTTTGGGAGGGACCATGAGTGACAAACATGAAACATGTTGCTGTCTGCCTCATGGGTACCTATGTTTATTCCCAGGATGCAGCCCTCTGGGATCTACCTGAGGGTTAAAAGGGTAGGTAAAACCAGCTCGGAATCACCAAGGTGAGAGCTTGCTGGGGGAGCTGTCAGCAGCCACGGCCTGTTCTTCATGAGGTCCAAAGAACACTGGGAGTTCCTGCAGCTTCCTGGTGATGTGCCAAAGCCACTCTGACTCAGGTTCACCTGGGGAAAACGAAGGTCTTTAGAGATTATTTGGTTAGTGCTTTGCAAATGTCCTGGCTTTAAAAACAAACCCAACAAAACACGCTGAGTCCCTGAGTCAGGAGCTGAGTTTGGTGGGAACATGAGAGGCTCTGGCAAGGACAGGCATCATCTCACCATGCAGGGAGAGTGGAGCAGTAAACTGGGTGGGCTCCCTTAGCCTTGGCACCCCCCAGGAGGTGTTTAAACTGTGGTGAAGGCTGAGGAGCAGCTCCCAGGCTGTGAGCCCCACCGAGCAGGTGGAAGCAATCCTGGCTCTCAGGGAGAGGTGCTGCTCCCTGGGCAGCTCCCAGGGCTGGGTGGGCTTTAAGGGGCCCCTTCCTCAGGCAAAGCACCCAGTCTTTTTCAGACACACATGAGGAAGGAGGCTGTGGTGAGGGCAAGAGTTACTCCTCCTGGAGTGGAAACACCCCTTGGGGCACATCCCTGCAGTAGCTGCAGAGGTGCAAGCTGGGCTATGTTACCAGGCAAGCTGGGGGATGCTTGTGAGTTGCTTTATTTTTAGGTCTTTGCTGCTGATGGAGTGCAAACTTCAGCATGTCTGAGCTGTTCATCTTCCTTGGAGCACATCCCCTGTCCTGCTGGGCGTGGAAGGTGCATTAGAAGGTGTGTTGTTCCTTGGAGGCCTGGCATTCCCTTGGTCCCTGCAGGGAAGGGAGAGATGCTGCATCAGTGGTGCAGGTGATGGAAGGCAAACACTGCAGCTCCAAGGGGGTTGTTTAGGGTGTGGAGAGGGGCAGCAACTGTGGGTTTTCTGTGCATGTTACTGGAGGTGGTAGGGGTGAGCAGCATCCTGCAGAGGCACCCACCCAGCTGGTCTTTGGGCATGAAGGGGGGTCATAGCTCTGTTGCTCCAGGTGGCCTGGGGGGGTCAGGCTGCCTCCATCACCACCTACCTACTCCATGAGGTGAGAGGATGCCTTGCTGGATGACCTCCTTTTATCCAGACCTTTCTCTGTCTCTGGGGAGAACAAGGTGCTCAAACTTCTCACCAGGGACTGAACACCCAGCTCCCAGCCTGGCAGCTGGAGCTCCCCCTTTTCCTCCTGCCCTGGCTCACCGTTGTTTTCCTCCAGTGGGTTCGTTTTCTTGTGGGACCGTGGCAGCAGGACCTGGACACCTTTCAAGAGTGTGAAGACAATGATGGTGTGATTGCCTGGTGAGCGAGAAGAAGGGGAGCAGTGCTGTGTGTCTGTTGGATCCCACGGAGGTTGAGCAAGGGTGGACACAAGTCACCCAGGTCCCCAGAGCTGTCTGGGGGGCTGCAGGGCAGGGGTGACATGTCCCACCCTGACTCTGCTGCAGGCTTCTGGCTGGCAGATGAGAATTTGGAGGGGACAGGCGTGTGCCCCCCGTGCACAGACAAGCTCCTGGCTTTGTGCCCCCACGAGTGGCATCTCCCAGGAGCAGCTGATGGGGTGAGCATCCCAGGGTGGAGCATCCCAGGAGATGCCCACGGGGTGAATGTGCAGGCAGGGTGTCCGGCAGCAGCAGGACTCTCTGCTCTGTCCAAAAGCAGAACCACAGTGACGCCTGGTGCTGGCAGGTGGAGCTATTCCTGGCACCTTCCCAGCCAATTTTAGTGCCTTTTAAAGACACCAGTTTTGGTGTTTGGTTGTTGTTTATTTTTTTTCCCAGCTGGAAAGCAAGATCTTTATCTGGAGGTCAGAAAAGTGAGCTCCTGAGGTGCAAGTGTGATGGGGCACAGAAAAGTGTCCCAAGCAAAAGGTGGCGCTAGTGTTAGGGAAGCCACAAACAGCTATTTTGGGGTTACATGCTGGTTTGGTTTGCTCCTCCCTGACAGCCAGGGCTGCTGGTGGGTTGGCAGGCAAAGGAGAGCAGGAGCCAGCTTGTCCCACACCACATGTGTGGAGCTCTTCCCGTCCTCCTCAGCCAGGCTGGATGTGCCAGGCAGGCTGGGGCAGGAGGAACCAGACAGGTCTGAGGGATCATCACACCTCCCTTACACCACCTGAGCTGGGGGATTTTATTCTGCATGGCTCTGGTTATTCATCCCTGCAGGCTGCTACAGGGAGCTGTGGCTTGGGGGAGGATTGTCCCAGGGACATTCACAGCAGGATTGGTGTCCATGGGAGGAATATCACAGTCTTGGTAGTCTTGGAACACACCAGCCTGGGGTTTTGTTACCCCAGCCTTGAGCACCTGCCTGTAGCTATCAAAAATCTGATTTTTAACCAGAGCTTGTCAATGATAAATGACAGAGAGCAGAACACCAGCCTGCTGACACCCACTCGACCATCAAAGCAAGATTAGAATGTATCTATTTTGGTTTCCCCTTTAATAAAAAATCAATTAGACAATTACCAAATGAATATTCAGCCAGGGAGCCAGGTTGTCAGGCAGACTGACAGCACTTGGCACCCTTCTCTTTGCAGCTTTCAGTTTAGAGTTATTCAGTGTATTGAAACTAAGCAAAAGGGGGGGGAAAATCCTTTTCCTCAGAGATGTCCTTGTGATTGTCACCTCAAATCCAGATGAAGCTTATTCTCCATTCCAGATGCTAAAAGCATCCTCCAGGTAATGTCACTGAGCCTGGTGTTTGGCTGCATGGTTCTTCTCCTTTTCCTGCTCCCATCTGACTTGTGACTGCAGAGGTTAGTTGCTCTAGTTCTGTTTTAGGGTGTGTGCAAGAGTATTTTTAACTTGATGGTCGAAGTAGACAAGAGTTGTGCAACTTGTGAGGTCTCTGCACCCACTTCTCTGTTCCCAAAAGAAATAAAGCTGGGCAGTTTTAAGTGAATGTGACAGGAAGGAATGGTTTCCAAGATGCATCTTGTTCTAGTAGTCCTGCACCACCTGCTCCTGAGGGAAGGAGCTTGGCTCTTTTAAGGGAAACCTCCTGGGACACTACAAAACCCAGGTCTGGACATCTCTGCATTGGAAGAACAAGCCTGAGGGCCGGTGTGGAGCAGGGGGACAGGCACTATTCTTACTTGAGCTGTAGAGTTCATGTGGTTCAGAGGGTTTCCTACTGGGTGTAGAGATTGGTGCCGCCTTCTTCTTCTTGAAGACTGGAAAGGTCCTCATCACCTTCCAAGTGCAGAACCTGCATGAGAAACATTGAAGACAGCAAAGCTCCAAGCAAACACCTCCAGCTGAACTCGTGGGGAGTGTCTCATCTGCATTTCCATCACGTCAGAGGAGCAGATGGCTGGAGAAGAGGCAAGCACCCACAGAGCCTCCCCCACCATGGGAGAGAGGGGGACAGGTACCTTCTCCAGAAGTGCATCACAATAGGGAAGATGATGATCTTGGCCCTATGGTAAAGGGCACGACTCAGTAACCCCTTGGATGATAAACTCCAGATTAAATCTCTCTCTTCTTCAGTGATGTTTACCTGGCCAAAGAAGAGACCTGGATTAAGTTTGTGGTACTTCTGATGGGTCCCAGAGGCATGTTTCTCTCCCTGACCCCACCTGGCTTTTCAACAGTCACCAAGAAGAGTGATACTAGTTACATGCTGGGTGATTGCTCCAGGTACAGGAATGGGCTGACCCCTGGGTTTCTGTGGAAGGCATTAGGCTGCACTTTCCAAAGGGAAGATAGGCAGAGTGCAGCACCCATCTTCATGTTTCAGCCCTGGAATTTCTCCAGCAGGTAGGGGGTTTCACCATCTCCTTGTCTACACGCTTGTTCTCCATCCATCTGGGTCTGAGGGTGGATCAGTTCCCACCCCATAGAGCCCAAGTGGAGGTCTCAAACTCCAGGGCATGCTCAGAAGCTTCACACCTGACTTGTTTGGAGTAGATCCAAACCTCTGCCTGGTTCCCCTTCTCCCCAAAACCACTGGCAGCTGCCAGGCAGTGCTCTTGAGCAACGAGCCACCAGAAGCCTTCAGCCTTCCTGGGCGGATCCCAACGTCTTACCCGCAGCTTGGGGGGAACATCAGAGTTCAGGAAGAGTCTGCTGATGATGGCAGCTTTCTTTTTGAGAAAGGCAACTTCCTTATCTGATGGCATGCTGCACTCTGCCAGAGCCTCAACCGAATCAGCCAGCCTGGAGAACCTGCAAAGGGTCTTGCTCTGAGACAAGTGCTCTGACTCCTGCCCTAGAAGAGTCGTGTTCTTGCTTAGCTCTGTATTTACTGGGCCAGATAAAGGAACCCACAAGGAGTGGGGCAGTGGGATGAACAGCCACTTCCTTTTACTATCTGGTCTTGCACATTTCAGGGTGTGCTGTCTGTGGGGCTGCTGTGCATCGGCCGTGGCTTTGATCTTATGGGTTTGCCAGGGAACAGGATAAAGTCAACAGAGAAATGCCACGCTGGCGTGTTGAGACAAGTGTGGGCAACGTGCTAAATTGCTTGGGGCTATTCAACAAAAAGCACTTCTAGGGTACCTAAACAGGAACCCTGAGCTGGGGACTCTTTCTGGCTGATATGGAGGGTTTAGGGGGCTCCAGAGGCAGGAAACCATGAGCAGATCAGGTGTAGATGGCTGCAGGGGGAGGCTTTGGTTCTCTCCTTTGCTGCAGTAGGATGTCCAGCCCTGCACAGAGGGGCTGTCAGTTCAGTCTGTGTGTGCTCATGAATCCATGGTCGAGGCTTTATCCCCTGCATGAGAGGTGGGCACTGCCCAGAGGATGGGAGACTGGTTAGTACCTGAGCACCTGGTGGAAAGGGAACTTACTTGTCGATCTCCAGATAAAAGTGGAGGTCGTTGACGAGGAAGTTGACAATGATGAGCTGGTTGTTAAACAGGTGCCGTTTCACCAGCGCCTTCTCCTTGTTTCCTGAGGTGCTGGCAGAGGCTGTGTCCCTGCACATCGAGCTGATAGGCAAGTCTGAGAGAGGAGAAGAGCTGTTGTGTCCTGCTTCTTCCAGCACTGGCTTTCAGGCCAGCTGGGCACCTGGTGCTGAGCTACACCCTGCACCTTCACCTTTTCCTGCATGCACGTTATTTGCTGAAGCTCCTTCTACAAGTTTCCAGCAGGGAGGCTCTCCAGGGAATTCAGATCTATCCCATGGGCAGCCTTCCTCCTAGCTTAGTAACCTCCTCCAACCACCCTGCTCTTTGAACCTATGTTTATGTTTTCATAGGGGATGGCCACAGTGGGTCAAAAGTCCACCTCTCTAGGCATTATCCTATCTCTGACAAGGGCACACAAGAAGGTAACTAGGGAGAAGGAAAGGTAAAACATCTCCCTTCCCCCATTACACAACATTCTGCAGCTTCCAAATATTGTCATTTGTGGGAATTTCTTGATCTAGATGGAGGTTCTGTGTACTCAGCAATTTCAGTGGATTAATTTCCTAACAGCTTTTCCAGCCTCCTCTTGAACCTGGATCTTGATGCTCTAAACTTCCTCCTCTTGATCTGCTTTAAACTTTCAGGATCTACATCCTTTGGCAAAGTAGGTCAGGTCCCTGTTGCACAGAAAACCATCCCCATTTGTTTATTTTTGGCCTGTGCCACCTTAGCTTCATTTTTATTTGTTTGAGGGTTTTTTGGTGTGGCTTTTTTGTTTTATTTTGGGGTTTTTGATGTTTGTTGGGTTTTTTTAAAGGGATATGAGCTTGCCTGTATGTAATTGTTTGGGATGCAGAAGCACCATGGGGCAGCCACATCAGAAAGCCAGCTATGGTGTGAATCTGCACGTGTGCAATTTTGCCTGTGCAAAATTCTGGACCTCATCTACCAGCCCCAGCACTTCAGTGTGCAGATTTCTGCCCAGCAAGTATCTGGCATCCTGAGACACCCACGTTCCTGGCTCCTTAGTTTTCTCTGCTGGAGGCATCTAACACAAGCCCCAGGTTTCCTCTCTTGACTTCCCTGCCTAAACCCAGGACTGCCTTGAGGAGGGGGGATGGCAGGATTCTAGCCATACTTTCCTCCTCATTTCGTAGCTCCCGCCGGAGAAAGTCCTCGAACTCCACCCGGCGTTTCTGGTTGTCCATCTCCCTCCTGAACTTGGAGATGCTCCTGATGATGTCCTGAATGGCATACCAGGCCCACCGCTGGGGAGACACAGCACAGTCAGCATCAGCCCATGGCTGCAGCAATAGGACGTGTTACCAGAGTCCTCCTGTTTGGACCCACCACTCAGAGCCCGGCCTTGGTAGTGGGATCTGTGACCCCAGAGGGTGTTCTGGAGTGGAAACTGCCACTTGCAGTTGGAAGATCAGGAGATTGTCCATAGATGTAAAGCCAGAGGACAGCTACTTGAAAAGAGTCAGCAGAGCTTTGGGATTGAAAACCAGAGCTGGGATTAGACTGGGATTTGGGGTCACTTATGAGGTTACCAAACCCTTATTTGAAGATCAGTGGGCTGGGTCAGATATGTTCTTGGTCTAAGTGTGGCTCCTGAGACTGACTTTCACAATAAACAGTAAGAGCTGCTCCTACCTAGGATTTGTGGCCTCGTTACCATCACCTTTGCTTTCTGCTATCTCTGGGTTTCTCTGGTGGCTAGAGGTGATAGTGTGAATTGCTTGGCCAGTCCTCACCAAACCTGGTAGAACCTGCATGGAGCAGGACTCCAGAGCCTGGAGGAGTCAGGCTTCACCTTTCAGTTGCCTTTTTGCAGCTCTCCAGATCTGACCCTCTCACCCCACTGAGGTGAGCACCACTTAATCCACAGCATCTCTTTGCTCTCTTTCCCAGGCAACATCCCCATCCTGCCAGTGGAGAAGGTCTTTCCTTACCATCTTGCCTGTCATGAAGTGCCCCATCCCACGTCGCAAAAGGAGGTTAGAGCTCGTATCTCCAGGGGGGAACAGGTCCTGGTACTCTTTAAACCTGCCAGATGGAAGACCAGAGAGAGCATCAAGGGCAGCCAGATGCATGAGCAGGGCAGTGGTTTGGTGGGAGGGTGACCAAGTAGGGGGAGCAGCTGCTGGGGATAGCCCTGGGGTTAGGGGCCCGTGGGACTTCTGCTACTGAAGGAGGTTGGAGGAAGGGGCAGAGGGCTGTGTCTCCTCCACTGGGCTCTATTCTGCCATGGAGCAGGCTTGGGAGTGTCCACCCTGCTTATCTGAAGCATGTTTGCTCCTCCAGCCCAGCACCCTGCCAGCCCAGCAGGTATTTGGTCCCCACAGGGACCTTGCACAGGTAAATGCACCAGCAGCTTTGCTGGGGTGAGGGTCAGGGCCAGGATTTCAATGCACTGGCTGATAGTTCACAGGGAAACATGTTTGTAGCAGTTGCTGTCTGTCACCTTGGGGTTCCCACAGGAAGGATGTGTTTGTGTAACCACCAGGCTTAGGAACCAGCTCGACCTGGGTCCTCACCATCGTTTTTCCATTTCTTTCTGGACCAGGATCTGGGCTGTCATCAGCATGAGGGGGCTGACTATTTTGGCCTCCTTTATTTCTTTGATGATAGAAGACTGGCAGTCCAGCAGCTGTTCTGGAAGAGAAATACCATCACTGCCTGCCCCTGCCAGCCACCTCCTGTCCACTGGGCCACCTCTTCCCACCCTCACACCTGCAAGTGGCCCCCTGTTCCACCTCTGCCTGCCCTGCCTGCTGTTGGCAGGATTTGGTTGTCTCATCCCTTTCCCTTCCTACCCTGTGCTAGTGGCACACCTGGGGAGGGAACCTGTGACTCCTAGAGTATCTAAAGGAGACAAAGACAGGGAGGAACTTTTTCTGCCACTGCAGGAATTGGTCAGTAGACCCTGCCAAAGAAGTAGACCACCTTCCTACAAATATAAGTGGCCTCAGGAAATAAATGCTCCTCTGGATGGTGAGGGAGAATTGGCAAGTTCCTGCAAGAGGATAGAAAAGGTGCAACCAGCATCCAGGGAAAGGAGGCTTTCCCCATGAACGGAGTCAAGTGCAGGGTGGGAGAGTGCCTACCAGCTGGGATTTTGGCATGGAAATACTTCCTGACAATGCTGTCAACGTGGGAGTTCTTGGACTTGGGGTTGGTCTGTTTGGCCAACTTCTCCACCTCCACCCAGAAATGCAGCGGTTCGTCTGCGTCGCGCTCCTTGAGGAACTGCTGGAAGAACTGCAGGTGGGAAGGGTTGTGCAGGACCTTCACAAAGTGCCTGTAGAGGAAACGACACCCAGAGATGTCATCTCTGTGCCACCTGTGACCTGGAAAACAGCCAGAACCTCTCTGCTTGCTTCTCCAACAAGGAGGGAGACACCTGAAGAAAAGCTAGGAAGATGTGGATGAGTGGGATCTGTGAAGCAGATGGGCCAGGAATGGGACTGGTGGAGCACAGCCTCCCTTGTCCATTTTGCCCACAGAATTGTCCAGGCTGGAAAAAACCTTTAGGATCATCATCAAACCAAGCCATTAAGAATCCAGGGGAGGATCCTCTTGACAAGCTGTTTCTTTTCTGCCCTAGGTACACCTGCCTGACAGCTTTGCTGTCCAAAAGGAACTGGTCTTAGCCTCAAGAGGAGGAAGCCAAGTGGAATTCCTCACCCAGGAAGCCAAGGAATAGCCAAGGAGAAGGTCTGTGATGGAGGGTGAAGAATCTGCAAATGGATTGGGCAGCCCTGCAGAGACCAGAGGAGGGAGGCAGGTAAGGATGTGGCACCTGGAAGGAGTGGTGGGAGGATGAGGTTGTGCTCCCCTCTGGCACTAGCTGAGAATAACCAATACTTTACCACTGGATGGTGGAGGGCTTCATGGGCTTGGGCATGGAGAGGGTGTTCTGGAGTGGAAAACCCTTGCCAGTTGCAATTGGTAGATCAGGAGATTGTCCATAGATGTAAAGCCAGAGGACAGCTACTTGAAAAGAGTCAGCAGAGCTTTGGGATTGAAAACCAGAGCTGGGATTAGACTGGGATTTGGGGTCACTTATGAGGTTACCAAACCCTTATTTGAAGATCAGTGGGCTGGGTCAGATATGTTCTTGGTCTAAGTGTGGCTCCTGAGACTGACTTTCACAATAAACAGTAAGAGCTGCTCCTACCTAGGATTTGTGGCCTGGTTACCATTTACATCCCAGTGTGGAGCTGTAAGGACTCGTATCTGGAGTATTCCCAAGAGGTGAGACATGAGTCAGATGGACATTCACATGGTCAGCAAGTACAGAGATTTACATGTGGTCACAGGGTGATTTTTAGTTACTTTTATGAGAATTTGAGAGCTGCCCAGCTTTAGTACAGGTGACAGGCCAGGGAGTGACTGAGGGTGAAGTAAGGAGTAGATCTGAACTATGGGATTGTTAAATCATCTTTCTTTATTCCTGGTAACTCTTCTTTTGAGCCTCACAGGTCACCCTTGCCTCCACCTGAGAGGCTGAAGCAAGGAGCAGTGGCCCTACAGGGAAGCACGGGGAGAAACCCGCCTCTTGAAGGAGTGGAAGTGGCCACCCTGTGCTGCAAGGTACCTGGGTCTTCTAGATGGCTTCTCTACTTCTTCAGTGGTGGGCTTCGGGGGGCTTGATGGGGTTTTTGGCTCAGCAACAGTCTTCCTTCTGTTCCTGGGTCTATAATCTGTGGGGACTGAACAGGGTTTGCCCCCTCCTCAGGTGACAGCCAGAGCCCACTCTCAGCTGTCTGCTAGGCAGGGAGCACCATGCTGGTGTCTGCATGGTGAGCCTGGCTCAGGAGACACTGGCTGCTGTGGGAACTCTTCACCTCTGTGTGGTTTGACAACCTTGGTGTCTGTTTCAGAGAAGCCCTCCCACTCCCACCCTCTCAGGCTGGATTAACACCCAGAACACCTGCCTTTCTAGGGTGGCCCCTCTCTCCTCCTGGAGGTGTTCTACCAGGTGATGGGATGCAAGCAGGGAAAACCCCTGCTTGTCCAGCCCCCTAAGGGAATGCTGGAGCACCTGCAAGGGTGTGATGATTGGGAGCTCACCCTGCTTCAAGCCTGCTCACTCTGCACTCACCAAACGTTGGGCTTTTGAGACCCAGAAGCTCATTTTTCTTGTGTTGGTGACTCAGAGCCAGCTTACTTGTCAGCCTCTTCTGGGAGTCTGCATCAGACAAAGAAGAGGTCACAGATCCTGTGTTCATGCAACAGCCCTTCAGCACTTGCCATATTGTGATTGTTACCTTTCCTTTCCCCTTCTCTGTCCTGTTCCCAGGACCTCCCTGGGACACTGCCTGTCTGAGGTGTGGCTGAGGCCCCACAAGCTACCCAAGGGTTGCTGCAGGTGACTGCTGCCACTCAGGGCACCAGCAGGTGCCCAGAAACTTGTTGTCATTCTCAACAGATGATGAGAGAAGATAAAGCTGAGGTGGAACATCAGCATAACCAGTCCCTGCATCCACAGGAGAAGGTCAAGGTGTGGAAGAGGGGGGACAGTGGCAGTCCCTGGCTTTGGACTTCAGTCACTTTGCTGCAGCTGCCATTTGATCTGGTGACCCTGGCATTTGGTACTGGCAGGAGGGAATCTGGCCCATAAGTCTCTGCCAAAGTTTGGGTGACAGTGCATGGCTCCCAGATGCTCAGTCCCAGCCCGTTCCATCATGTCCATGCCCTGGCAGCAATGCAGGAATTCATCCCTGGGCTGGGGGCAAGGGGCACCACGTGGGCACAAAATAAGCTTTATCAACATAAGCCACAGCAGAAATTCAGAGCCTCCTCTTACCAGTGCTGCCTGGGAGATGTTTCACATCTGCCTGGATGAAGTCTTCTCTCCAGAGGTCCTGCTTGGCAATTAACTTCCAGTGCTTGGAGGAGAGACTTTCAAAGTTCCTCGTGCCATGCAAGGCCTGGCTCAGCTCCAATAACTCGTTCATCCGCTGCGAGGGGAGGAAATATTCATGTTTCTGAACAGCTTGGCCTTGCACCTTGAGCATGGGGACCTCACCCTGCAGAGACTACAGCGAGAAGAGCAGAGGGTGACCACACAGAGCACATCCCCCACCTGAGGAGTTGCTCCTGCGCTGGGTCTGACAGGCTAGCCCCACCTTCTGCTGTGCCTGGGAGTACAAACCTACTCGAGTCACCACTCTGCTTCAGCTTTAAACTGCCTGGAAGAAATGGATGTGAGCGTGAAGCTCAGCATGGACCTTCAGCCCACTTGTGCAGCTGCTCAGAGCTGGTGCCCGTCTGCCTGCAGCTGGGACGTGCTGGAGATGCACAGCAGGTCCCCAGGCAGGGCAGAAAAGAGCTTGCCTGCAAAGGCAGCAGCTTTCTGAAGAGGTCAGAGTGCACTCAGGAGGGCCAAAAACAACCCTGAAGGGGTCCTTGGCAGACAGGTGACCTTGTGTGCCTGTTGTTGTGGCTGCTGTCCTCGGGTCTGGCTGTGCCAGGTGCCCTAGGTGTGCCACCCTCGTCCCCCACTGAGACCCTCCTGCAAGTTTTGGCTCTCCCCACCACCAGCAGCTTGCATGACTCTCCCCAAGCAGCCAGAGCAGTGGCTGGTTTCTAAAAACAAGTTCCAGAAAATAACCCTGCCAAGCCCCCAAACACTTCCCCTGGCATTGGTGCAGGGAGAGCTGGGGTGACTCTGGCTCAGGGGATGGTGCCTGCTGGGAGCAAAGCCTCAGCACCTGCTGAGCTGCTAATTGCACTGCCAGCCCAGCTCTGGGCCTGAGGTGTAATTTCCTTGACAAAGAGATGCTTAAAGAACCCAGGCAACTAATTACTTTACAACCAAGAGCATTTCAGGAGCTGGCAGCTGACTTTTCCAGAGATGCTGGCAGTCCCTGTGAGCCAAGTCCCTGGGGACACTAGCCCTCCTTACCACTTCCAGGATCAGCTGCTGATTGTACATGGCAGTTTGGGGAAAAGCTTAAGGGCTGGTTTGAAGAGCCTTGCCTGCAATGAGGAAAATTGCCTGCAGAGGTTGGGCTGGAGTGCAGGTGGGATGCTCAGGGGGTTTGGTCTGTGGGGAGGTTTCAAGGTGTGAAGCTGGCATCTGGGGGGTAGATAAACAGGAGGTACTAGTGGGATTTCTGCTGCCAGGAGGGATAATAGACCAGGAAGATGAGAGTTTATATGATTCTGCTTTCTTGAATCATCCCTTTACACAGTGGAAAAAACACATGGAAAACTTGAGTGTGGTTGAATCATAGGTTAAAAGGGTTTGTGGTGACCAGCTGCTGGTGCTGGAGCAGAGACACGTGTGTGTCTGCACGTGAGTCACATCAACAGTAATATTTGCTGTGGGCAAGGAAAAAAAAATGGGGAGAACTAATTCCCAGAAGTGGGCAACTGTAAGGCCACTACCCAGCACTTTGCCTGCTGATCTCACGCCCACAGACCCTGGAAAACTGTGTTGAACTTTCTCCCTGTTTTTGGGCCAGGTTGTGGCCCATCTCAGGGAAGCTCTTGCAGGACATGTCTGAAGCACTGCTGATTTATGGGATGCTGTGGTACAAGAGCTGAGGATCATTGCTCCAGGCAGCTGGAGCAGGGCAGGCTCTGCTATATTGCCCTGCAGCAGCGTTGGCCAGGGTATACCATGGGATGCTGGACCACTGCAGATAAGGCTGGGCTTCTCTTCCCTCTCTCTCCCCAACTTTTCACATCCCCACTGGTGCCTGCACACCACCCCGTGTCCTCTGTCCATCCCCTTTACCATAAACTGGAGGAATGTCCTGTCATCATCAGCCAGAAACTCCTGGTACACGCAGCAGAGCACCTGAGGAGAAGCAAAGGTGGGTTGTCTTCAGCAAGTGCTCCAGCAGCAACCACCACCCCCCAGTCCCACCATGCCCTGAGGTTGCTCAGGGCAGGTGACACCTCACTGAGAAGCCCAGGACAGCTCTGCCAGAAGCTACACACCCAGGATGGTCCATTGGGCTGCTCAGAGGATGCCCAGAGGGACTCAGATGTGGAAGGATGGCCACTTCCCTGCCATCCCTTGGCCCTGCATGTGCATCTAACCACCAGGGCCAGTAGCTGCTAAATGACTAGTCACCCCTGCTCCACCACCCAGCAAACCAGTGACCATGCTTCTTTCCACTGGCCTGGTGCATCTTGGTCCAGTGGTTCCAGTGCAAGCTGGCTTAGGACTGGAAGTTTTTTCCCTTCCTAATATCTTATCATCTTCATTTTCCAAACAGCTCTCTTAAACCTGCCCACAGCCCTCACACCAGCCCGGGGTTGCCAATGCCCACAGAACCATTGCCAGCACTGCTTTCTACCTTGCAAATCTCCTTCTGGGCTGTGTATATCCAGGGGGAGAATTCTGCAGACATCAGATGGATCCTCAAGCTCCTGAGAGTCTTGGTCTGCAGAGGAAGCTGCCGAATGGCGTCCTCCTCCAGGTAGGTCTTGCATATCTTTTCCCCGATCAAATGACGCAGGAAGAAATTGTTTTCTCTGCTGGAATCCAGCACCACTGGCAGGAATTCCTCCAGGTCATTCCACAGGTCCAGCAGATGGGCCTCCATAGACAGGTTGTGGCACTCCAAGAAGTCCCTGAAGGGCCGTCCCGCGCAGGTCTCAGCACTAAGGGCCCAGGGAAGGAAGCTCAACGTCTGGACTGGCTTCTTCAGCTGGACACCAGATGCAGAGGTGCACAGGTCAGAGAGGACTTCCTCTTCACAGAGGTCTTCCAGGTGATGGACCTGCCCTGCCGTGGGTGTAGGTGTTTCGGGGGAGGTTTCTTGTCCTTTGCTTTTGTTTCCAGAATGCTCTGACTGCTGAGGAACCGATCCCAAAACGTTCTTGCCCTTGGTGCTCCCAGCTGGCCGCACCTGCCCTTCTGATTGCACTGGAAAACTGGGCATCTCCAGGTCTTGGCTATCTCTTCTGGGCTTGACCACACTCCAGATCTTCTCTTTGGCCTTTAGGCTGCAGTAGGGCCCTGGCAAACCCTGATTCTTTTGAATATGCATTGCCAAGAGGTTCTCTGAAAAGTCTAAGGGCTCCTGCAGGTTGTCCTGTAATAAACGTTCCCGATATTCCTGCAGCAGAGGCTGGCATGATTTCTCTTCTTCCATGCCCAACTTGCAGTGGATGTAAAATTTAGGGAGCCAGTAACTCTGAATCATAAACAAGGCCTTTTCCTGCATCTTGCTTAGCATCTCCCTCCTGGCGCTGATGGGTTGAATGTGCCTGGACTTTCGCCGCCGCCCTGAAATGGACGCAGGGGGTTATGATTTGGGGGGAGAGAACACTGGCTCCATCCAGACCTGTTTGTGCCAGGCAAGCAAAGATGGTGATGGTATCCCATCTTCCTGGGAGCACCCAGAAAAATCCACCTCGCTGGAAGAGCACTGCTCATCCCCAGCTTCCATGCTTCTTACCAGCGGGGGTCCTGCAGAGGGTGGCAACGCTGGAGCCTTCACGCAGGTGAGTGGCTTTGAGCTTGTGGACCAAGGACAGGTAGAGCTCCCTTTGCCTTGCATCTGACTCGTTGAGCCCCAGGAGCCTTTCAGTGGTGAGCCAGAAGTCTGTCAGTTCTTCTCCTATGGATCAAGAGAAGGGATGGGAGTTGGAGGGTGTCCCTGAGAGCCCCGCTGGTGAGCAGAGCAGCCTGGATGAACCGAGGGAAGTCTTAAAGAAGAGCCACAGCTGTGGAGGAGGGGAACATCTCCCTGGTGAGGAAAGGCTGAGGGAGCTGGGTCTGTTGGGCTTGGAGAAGAGGAGACTGAGGGGCCACCTCATCCCTGGTTACAGATCTGTTCAGGGCAGTGTCAGGAGGACAGAGCCAGGCTTTGTGCAGGGATGTCCAGTGACAGGACAAGGGGCACTGGGTGCAAACTGGAGCCCAGGAGGTTCCATGGGAATCTCAGGAAGAACTTGTTTGCTGTGAGAGTGCCAGAGCCCTGGGCCAGGCTGCCCAGAGAGGCTGTGGAGTCTCCTTCTCTGGAGACATTCCAACCCCCCTGGCCACGTTCCTGTGTGATGTGCTCTGGGTGCCCCTGCTCTGGCAGGGGGGTTGGGCTGGGGGAGCTTTCCAGGTCCCTTCCAACCCCTGGGGTTCTGTGATTCTGTGCAGCACCCATTCTGGGGCTCTGCTGCTGGCTGAGCTTCCGAAGCCACCTCTGGGATGGCAGTGTCTCCTCCAGATTGCCCCATGCCCACCTGCCATGCCTTGGACGAAGGCCCGGAAGCGCCACATGCCGTGGCTCCCACTGATGCACTTCTCCAGCAGCCACCGGTCAGCGCTCTGCCAGTTCAGCAGCTTTGCTGTCAGAGGGAGCAGAGAGCACAGCATCAGGGTGGGGTGGGCAGGAATATTCCCCAGGGAAGCCCTCCAGCACCCCCCCTGCCCCAGCCTTCCTGCTGGAGGACAACAGTGCTGCAAGCCAGGAGACCAGGCAGAGTTTTGGGAGTTTTGGTCAGGATTGTGGGATGATGTTTGCAAGGATGCAACCCATTCATGTTCCTGACAACCTGCCCAGCTATCCTGCCTCTTCCCCTTGCAAACCTCCAGCTTTTTTTTTTGCCAGTGCTGGTGCCTCCTTCAGCTTGAGGTTCAACCCAACTGGAGAAGGAGCAGCGATGCATTCAGAAATGGCCTCGGAGCAATCCCTGACAAAATGCTCATTTTTCTGAAATGAAAACCAGCATCCCTGCTGCCAGAGCTCTCTTTTGCAGTGGCCTCCCCTCATGTTCACACCCAGGTGGACAAAGCAGCCCGCTGGGCTGAGAAGGCTCATTTTAGGGGTAAAATGAGCACAAGCCAGACTTGCTGCTCACAGGACAGCACCCAGTATAGGCCTGTTTTCCCAGTGAGGATGCATTAGACGAGCAGTATATTGCAATACAGTGGAAGAGCTCAGAGCACCCTGCACAGCAGCAAACCTGAAACATCAGGACCCCACTTTCCAGTGCTCTCCAGCCCTGCAAGGCATGGAAAACACTGCTAAGCAGCTATTTCAGCTCAACTGCATGGAGGCAACAAACCTGTGGGGCTGTGGGGTGAAGCCCCGCTCATCCCGTGGGATCTGCTGCACCCCTAAAAACGGGATGTGCAATGCCTTTTGAGCTCGGAGCAAGAGGCAGAACGGGCTGGGAAGGCACCAGGCAGTGCCAGCCCACCCAGAGGAAGCCCTGCGGTGGCAGCGGTGGCAGCAAAGCTGCTCGGATTTCCTCCCTGCTGGGATGACTCACCTGCTTCCCCCGACCGAATGAAACCCAGGAGCTTCTGGCAGAGGACGAGGTGGAGGCACAGGCTGGATTTGCAGAAGTGTGGCAGGCGGTGCTTTTCCAGCCACGCCAGGAGAGCTGTGGGGCTGGAATCCTGGAATCCAGCCCAGGGAGGGAGAGGATGATCAGGCTGTGAGCAAGGAGCCGTCTCTCGCCAGGGATTAGGGTGAGTAACGGGCTCTGCTATGGGGGAAGGAGGCAGGGGATGATGCCCTGTTGCTGGATAGCAATGCCAGCCATTCCTGTGCTGAGAAAGAAGGGGGAGACTGGAGCCACAGCCCCTTCCCTTGTCTCCCTGAGCTCTGCCTGTAATCCTGGGAGACCTGCTTCTCCTCACAGCCTGCCTGCTTTCCTGGAGCAGCAGTAGGAAGGCATGGCAGCTTGTAGTGAGAGGAGCAGGGTGTCTTGCTTTGGGATTTGAGCTGTGTGGAAGGGGGACATCCGTGGGGAGGGCTGAGCCTGTTGGATGATCTGATCAACAGGATTTCACTCCTGGTGAATTTGGGGCTGCAGGACACAAGGGGCTGATGTTTGTGTCCTCCTTCCCTGCCACTACCAGTGCTCCCCTTAACTCCATCTAGTGATGTTTACTGAGGGCTGGGTAAACCCCATAAGCTGCACCAGGACTTCAAATGGCTTGTGCTCCTCCCAGGGCTTAAAAGCAAAATGAAATAATCCCCTGGCTGCACAAAGAGGACAGCCAGAGGGTGGCCTTAGCAAAAAGAAACCAGTTCCTTCCCTGTCCTGCCTGCTGCCCTTCCTCCTTCCTTCCCCTTCTTGAAAGAGGCATTTTCTCACCAGGCAGCTGGGCAGCTCTGGCCAGAGGTTCCACTGGCCCATGCCTCTGATGTAAAAGGGTGTCTGGCCAAAAACCTGTATTGAAAGGAAAGGAGAGAGGTGAAAGAGGTGGAGAGTGGCAGTGGAGCCCAGAACCCAGCTGTTCTAGTTAGTCCTCACTATGGTGAAGGTCTTCCCTTTAAGACCTCTATCTCCAAGCTGAGGTCGTCAGGTTTCCCTCATTTTTCCAACCTGAGTGTGGTGTATTCCCAGTTTTCCTGGGGCCACAGAGGCTGAAAGTTCATTTGAGGAGATCTGAGAAAGGTCCCAGGCTTTGTGGTGCAGAGTGGACTTACAGGAAGACTCAGAAACGTGTTGAAAAAGTCAACAAAAACATCATCTCTCAGGAGAAGACCCATTTCTGTGGAGGCAATGGTTGCTGCAAGGGGAAGAAGAGAAAGTTACCTGGGCTTTGTGCAGCTCACTGTGGTATAAATGTGAACAAGAGGATGAGTTTTGAGAGGGACAGCTCTCAGCATGCTTGTCCTGTGCAGACATGGGAGAATGTGGACCTGGGACAGTCCATGAAATTTGGGTGCCCAGTCCACTCATGTGCTCTGGGCGGGTGGTGTTTGGAAAGCATCAGGTTCCACTTCATGCAGAGGCTGCAAAGTTTGAAGGGCAGCTTCCTAAATAGGAAGGTGGGTGGTACAAAGGTACATGGTTTGAGGAGGCTGGGCACAAATGTGGTGGCATCCACGTGGAGAGCATAATCCTGCAGGAACCCTGTGCTGTGCTTCAGTGCCACCGCTCCAGCCCCACTAGCCTGATGGCCTCTGAGTCCTCTTGCTAAGATTCTGGTAGCAAATTGCCCCAAATTTGCAGGTACTGTCAGGCTGGGAGCAGGTTTTGCTCTGGGTAGAGGGACAGTCACTGCAGGCCCCCACCCCACCCACTCAGGACACCCAGGCTTGTGCTCAACACCTTGCACTATCCCGTGAACTTCTATGAATGTCTGGAAGATCTGGATGCAAGGGGGTGGGCTGGATGCCCTTGGCAACGTCCATTTGCGTGAAGGCACTGGTGTGCCACAGGTTGAACCCATGTTTCAGAAGCCTAAGGCTGCTTTTTCCCCCCCAAGTGTCCCCTTTGGGGTGTTCTTAGAGGGGCAGCAAAGGTAACTCACCGGTGGCCGTCATGCTGCATTGTCCAAGGGGTGTGTTCTGGAGTGCCACACCTCTTGTGACATACCCTGGGGGCTGCAGGGCTCTTGGGGACCCACAGGGCTCTCAGCACCTCCCTCTTTGCTGCCCTGCAGGGCAGCATGACTTTTTTTTTCTCAATCCCCACTCGGGCAGCTCTGAAACAAAGTCCTTCCCCTCTCCCCACCCGGGCAAACTTCCTGCCTTCAGCTCCTGGTAGAACCTCGGCTGGCAGCATGTCTGCTCAGGTAGTGCTGGGCATCTCACAGGATGCCTTGCTAGGGCTGTCTGGGAACAGAACAAGGGTTTGGTGGCCTGTGGATAGGGTGGAGCAGAGGTTTTTGTGGTCTCTCCTGTGCTGGACATCTCTTCTGTGCTTGCCTGGGGTGGTGGGTGTGTGTGGGTGTAGGATGGATTCTGCCAACTTGATGTTCCTAAGAAACCCTGAGCTTTCCAGAGGTGATGGGGGGCAGGGGTGGGCAGGACGGGTGCCTGCACCCAGCGGGGGTGCCCGGGAGCGGGGACACCTCAGGAGGTGGCGCTGTCACATCAGGAATGGGAGCAGGAGCTCCAGCAGCAGCTGAACTGTCTGTGCACAACAGCCCATGTCCCCTGGGAAGGAGAGACTCTGATCCCAAATCCTTAAGCATTTGTGCTGCAGAGTCCGAGGGGCAAGAGGAGGAGTTAGGGACGAGCTGGTGTGTTGGCTGTCTCACCCATGAAAGGCTCAGAAGACCTCAGGGAAAGGTTGCAACTGTTAAAAGAATGTATTTTGCAGTTGGTAACTGAGCCCAGTGAGGTCCTCACAGGCTGATGTAGCTCTTCTGGTGCCCCTTCTGACTCTGGGCTGACCTCAGTGGGACTGTGCCAGTTTCTGCCAGGGAAGGACCAAGGTTGTGGGCAGGAACAGGCCAACACAGTCACTGTGAGAGGGCACAGTGCCATTTTCGTGGAGTCTGTCCCCAAGAGGAGACCCTGAGAGGTTTGGCAGGGGAGCCCTGCTCAGCCTGGCTGCAGCTTCCCAGGGTTTGCTCGGTGCATGCACAGGCAGGGCCTGCCACAACAGCTCCTTGCAAGAGGAGCTCAGGTGAGCTCTGTGGCTATTGAGGGGGGAAAAAAAAAAGGCTTTAAAAACATAGAAGGATGCATAAGCACACCCCATATTTAGAAGGGGGCTCAGAGAGGAGCACAAAGTGGCCAGACTCTTTGTACAAAGATAAGAGCAGGGTTGCAACACCAAACACGTCAGAGAGGCTTCGCTCCCCCTCTGTCCCAGCCAAAATTACTCAGGTCCCCCCAGCACGAGGAGCAGACCTGAGGCTGCCTCCAACAGAGCCTGGCTCTTCTGAGGTGGGTTTCTTCTCCTTGCCCAACATAACCTGGCAGGGCTCACTGCAGTGGCAAAGTCCAAGGCTGCCTGCCTGCCGGGTCAGGCTCGGCCACTGGCTGCCTCCTCTGGCAGCACAACCTGCCCATTTTGGTGCCATGGAGAGGGTGAGGTTTACCCACCCTCCCAGCTGCAGTAGGTACCCACTGGCTCATGGCAGCCCCAAACACCTTGGTGTTCCTTTTGCTCTCAGGTGATGGTCTATGGCCCCTGCAAGCTGGGAAACTCCAGCAGGAGGGAGGGGTGGAAGCACCTTGCTGCACAAACCTGCCCTCAGAAGGAGCTTTTGGGGCAAGACTGGGTTTCCCCACATACTGCCCTAGCCTGTTGCCACAGAAATAGTTTAGGACACCTCAAAGACTGCCTCAGCAATAGGTTGGATCTTTTTGAAAATGGGATTGTCTGAGGTCTTGGGTATGGCAGTTCAGCTTTAAATATTAATTCCTTTTTTGAATATGTGAGGATTATTGAATGTGATTTTTATGCTCTGTCTCCTGGGTGCATAGGACTTCAGTGAGGACATCCCTGCTATTTCCTGACATTGATTAGGGGTATTCCTTGAGCCTATTGCCATCTGTCAGGGGTTTCCTTGCTGGGGATGGATGGTGGAGGCTGGGCTCTGACCCCTTACACCTGACAGCCCCTGCAGCCAGCTCGGCAGTCACTTGCCTCTTCTCCAGCCCAAGCAAAATGGCTCATGTAACCTTAGACGTGTGGCCGGGTGTGTTGACTTCACCAGTCCTGGTTAAGTGTTTGTCACAGCAGGACAGGGACCTAACTCAGCCACAGGGAAAGGAGACGGGACAACAGCCCTTTGGGGATTTCTGCGACTCTCGCTTACGGAGCCTTGGAGTGTGTGTTATGGAGCTGAAATTAATCTGCCAGCCACAGCTAACACAGCCCTGACCCAGCTGGGAGTGCATTTAGCAGCACGCACGTTGCTAATAAAAAAAGACACACACACACAAAAATAATAATAATAAACCCAATCCTGCCAATGCACACTGTGCCCGACTTCCAACCGCAGGGAGAGGCATGCGCCGAGCGTTCCCGGGGATATTCTCCACCCTTGTACAGAGCAAACTGAGCCAAGCAATTTCTAGGTCTCAAATCCCTGCCTGCCCCTGACGTTCTCATCTTCCAGCTTCCCCGGGTGGCTTTTGAAGGCGAGCACGTGCCCCTCGGCGGTGGCCCCACTTCAGTGAGGACATCCCTGCTATTTCCTGACATTGATTAGGGGTATTCCTTGAGCCTATTGCCATCTGTCAGGGGTTTCCTTGCTGGGGATGGATGGTGGAGGCTGGGCTCTGACCCCTTACACCTGACAGCCCCTGCAGCCAGCTCGGCAGTCACTTGCCTCTTCTCCAGCCCAAGCAAAATGGCTCATGTAACCTTAGACGTGTGGCCGGGTGTGTTGACTTCACCAGTCCTGGTTAAGTGTTTGTCACAGCAGGACAGGGACCTAACTCAGCCACAGGGAAAGGAGACGGGACAACAGCCCTTTGGGGATTTCTGCGACTCTCGCTTACGGAGCCTTGGAGTGTGTGTTATGGAGCTGAAATTAATCTGCCAGCCACAGCTAACACAGCCCTGACCCAGCTGGGAGTGCATTTAGCAGCACGCACGTTGCTAATAAAAAAAGACACACACACACAAAAATAATAATAATAAACCCAATCCTGCCAATGCACACTGTGCCCGACTTCCAACCGCAGGGAGAGGCATGCGCCGAGCGTTCCCGGGGATATTCTCCACCCTTGTACAGAGCAAACTGAGCCAAGCAATTTCTAGGTCTCAAATCCCTGCCTGCCCCTGACGTTCTCATCTTCCAGCTTCCCCGGGTGGCTTTTGAAGGCGAGCACGTGCCCCTCGGCGGTGGCCCCAGCTCAGCTGAAGGCGCTTGGCCCTCCGTGCAAGGTCTGGGGCAGAGGCGGCGGGAGGTGAGTGCTGCCTGCTGGGGTTGCTGCCCTGAGCTGGTGCTGGGGAAACCCCCCCTTGCTGCAAGGAGCCCCCCTGGGTGTTGGGGGGGAGCTGGGGAAGGGCAAAGCAATGCTCACGGTTTGCCCGAGAGGGGTGCCAAGGTGGGCATGGGGTGGCTGGCACGAAGGTGGTTGTGAAAAGGAATGGAGAGAGAGGTGAGAGCAGCCAACCTGGGGGTTGGGATGGTGTTGCACCATCATGGGGGTGTGTGGGGGGGGGCTGCTTTTCTGTCTGCTGTGTTCTCAGGGCCCCTCTTCCCCGAAATGTATCAGGGGTGAATATTGCAGCTGAGCTGCATGGGGAGGGAGCTTCTCCCCACGCACACCCCTCCGCGTGAGCCTCCGCACGTTTCTAGGTATTCATTTGCTTTCCTAAACTGCCCTTCTGTGCAGCCCAGGTAACCTGCTCTGCCTCCCAAAGTCCCTCTGGCCACCAGCCCTGGGCTACCCTTGACCCTGGCAGCATCTTCAAAGGGAGCATGGGCCTGCTGCGGAGCCTGCAATGTTTGCTCCCCTATCGCGCCAGCAGCTACCGCCTCCCTGCCTTGGGGGGTTTCGTCAGCCTCCCCCAGCGCCCCGGGGGAGACCGGTCGGCCACCTCTGCTTGCACAAGGTCAGTGTCCCCCCAGATCTGCCAGCTACAGGCAGCAACCAGCCCCCCCATCCTCAGCTGGCCGTTCGAGTCTCATCAGGGCGACCCGTTCACGAAGCGCCCGCTCGTGCTGAAGGCGTTGGGTTCGTTTTCCAGCCCTTGGGGTAAAAAGGGGCTGTGAATCCCAGCCATGTGAGTCCCTCCACAGCTCAGGTTCCTGGGGGTGGTGGGCAGGCCACGGTGGGTCCAAGCCAAGGCAGCTGGGCCCAGCTGTGGACATGGGTGGAGGACACCCAGCTCACCTCTGGTCTCACCTGGGCGTGCTGCAGTGGCTTAGGTGGGACCCAAAGTGCTTTCCTGGGTGGGTCTGAAAATGGCATATCTGGATTTGGGGATGTCTTAACTGTTGGGTACAGGAAGAGGAGAGATGCTGAAGATGTTCCTGCTCACTGCAGAGGGGTTGGACTCAAGTTTAAAGGTCTCCCTTCCAACACAAACCATTCTATGAGTCCATGATTCTCTCTCTGCTCGTCCCTCCTCCCTCCCAGCTGTGCCATTGGTAGGGGCTGGAGCATTTTGGGTTTATCAGGCCTTCTCCTGGGACCTGAGAAGTTCACTTTGTGAATGGATCATTCCTCCTCTCCATGTCACAACTCTGTTTAAAAAAAGAAACCATTAATTTCTATCTAAAGTATTTTTAATTTTTTTTTCCCCTAGTGTTGGTGAAAGGCAAACAGGTACCTGGGCTGAACAGACCAGGTCTGCTACCTGTTGGGGTTGAGATGCCTGGGGTGGCCAGCTCTGAGATGGTCCCAAGGTGCTGGGACAGAGCCCAGCACTGCAGCAGCAAAGCCAGTGACCAGCTGCCCCAGGGCCTGAGCCTCAGGGAAGTTTCATATCCTGCTTTTTTAACCCTTTCTTTAATCTCTCTGTGGAGTGACAATTCTGCATTTTAAGGCACTCCCAAATGCATGAGTCTGTACTTTTCAGGGGGTCCCAGCAGCCAGGTGGGGGTGCAAGACCCCTGTGCTAAGAAGCTGCCCAGGGCACCTATGTGGGACATGATGACAGGGATTAGGGGGACACAGGGACAAGGCTGGGAAAGACATGAGGACTGGGATGGAGAGGACACCAGGATAGGAATGAGGGGGACGTATGAACAGAGATGGGTTGCAGCAGCCCCAGCAAGACCTGGTGGGGAGGGAAGTCATGCCTCTCGGCTGGGATCAGAAAAAAAATAAGTGCCAGGGTGGGATCAGGCTGGGCACACATAAAAGAGGGCAGGTCTCATGCTGTCTGTCAGAAACTCGGCTGCCCTGTCCCCAGACCTCTCCTCGGAGGGCACCGGGCACCTCACCGTGTGCTGTCCCTGCCAGGCTGGCATCGCCTCCTTGGAAGCAGGAGGCTGCAAAGTCCAGCCCTGGCTGACTGTCCCAGCTCTCCCACCCTGGCCATCCTTGCAGGATACAAACCCTGGCGGCGGGAAGCGCCGGGGCAGGCAAGGAAAGGTGTTCCCACCAAGGAACAGGAGGCAAAAAGAAGCAAACCGTGCCAGCTGGGACTCGCCCCTGCAGCGCAGCGTTGCCTCCGGCTGGGCAGTTTTAGGGTCGGGTCCCTTGGAAGGTTGAGTTAAATCCAGTCCTGGGAGGTGTCACCTGTTGGCATCGAGCCTGCCCCAGCTCCCCGAGGAGGTGGTTTTTTGTCTGGTTTGAAGTGGCGACAATAAAGGGTCAGTGGAACAGGCAGCGGGGCGAAGGCACCGCCTGGGCTGTGCTGCCCCAAAAACACAGCCTGCAAGGGGAGGAGGGGAAGGGCAGGCGGTAAACAAGCTGCTCTGAGCCCTACGAGCTGTTTCCTACCCCCTCCAAACACACCAGCTTCCCGGGAGAGGGCGCCGGCCCCGCGGCTGCAGCGCCCGGCGCTTCTCTGCTGGCTCGTAAACATGTTGTGCAGGATAAGCCGGGGCAGGGGGAGGGCACGAGATGGCCTCCAAACTTCCCCCCAGGGCAGGGAATGACATCTTCCCACTCCAGGCATGGAAACCCTTGCCCACGGTGGGGGTCTCTCCCCGGCGGTGGGGAGGGGGTTCATAGGGACAGGGGGTGTTTCCATCGCAAGCCGCTTTTGGTCCCTGCTTCCCTTCTTTGGAGCTCAGCAGGTGAAAAGTGGAGCTGCTCGGGCGGTGCAAGGGTCACCCCACAGGGACTTCCACCCAGAAACGCTCTGGGCTTGTTTGCAAGGCAGCTCTGGTGGGCCCAAAAGTTACTGGGGAATGTGCAGGGAGCAAGGACATTCCCAGGAATGTGGAGCTATGGGAGCTGTCAGTGATTAAACAAACCCACTCTGCAAACCTAGAGGAAAAGGGTTGGATGCAGCTTTATGTGTCCTGCAGCTTGACAGATCCCCTTCATTGGAGCTATTTTGGGTCTGACTGGGTCTCGGCTCCTGCCCCCTTTTGCTTCAGCTGAACTGTTAAGATTCAGGTGACCTCAGCTGAACTGGGTCTCAATATAAGATCCTGAGCTAATTTCTATAGGTAAAACACAGCGTTTGCCTTGGAACCTTTGCTCTAGAAAGTGCAGGAACTGGGCTAGTGGGGGAAGGCAGTTTCTGTTTGTCTTGCTTGGTGGCTCTGCCTTACCCGAGCAATTCAAGGAGGTGAAAAGCACCATGTCCTGGGCAGCCTCGGGGGATTAACCCCCGCTTGTGGCTGGGAAAGAATGAGCTGAACGTGGAGAGAAGGGTGGGGAGATGGGCAATAAATCAAGGTAAGGCCTGAGCCAGCACTTCCACCTTCTCCAAGCCGAGGATCGAGCTCTCCCTGGCCACTTTCTCCCCACTTTGAGGCTGATGTGGGGCAGCCCAGGCTCCCCAGGCAGGCATGTGTGCTCGCCCTGGTTACCTGTGGGTGCCCACAAGCGTGTGCAGGTCCTGCTGCTGGTGACATCGCTGTCCCACCCCTCGGGGCCGCGCTGGGAGGTGCAGAGGGCTGAGCAGAAGGGACGGGACAGCCAGCGAGCTCCTGGGGTGGAAAAATACTGGCCAGTGCCCGCAGTTTACTGGGTGCCCCCTGCACCCACGGTGGGGCTGGGGGGTTTCTTCCTCCCCTCCCGTGGCAGTGCCTGACCCTGTGCCCCGGACTGGGGGGGTCTCGGCTCCGAATCCAGGTGCTGCTGGGGGGGCTGTTACCTGTTCCGAGGGGCAAACCTGCAGAGGCACTGCCTGTTCCGCTCCCCCCGGAAAAACCCGACGTGTGCCAAGACGGAGCCGGGGCGGGGAGACTGGGGGGACTGGGGGG
>NW_009952720.1:162230-173719 GCF_000747805.2 Chaetura pelagica
CCCCCCCCACCCGCGGGGGGCTGGCCCTCAGCACCCCCCGCACCTTCCCAGCCCGCAGCCCCTCGGGCAGAGCTGCTGGGTGGGAGGGGAAGGGGAGGGGGTGTGGGGGGAAATTCCCCCTCTTGTTTTGTTTGTTCTTGTCTGTCTTTCCCACCCGGGAAGGTGGGATCAGCGGGAGGTGTTTTCTGTGCAGAACAGATGGGTTCTGCCGTTTGTTGTTCTTCTTCTTCTCCGGGATCTTTTCCTCCGAGCCGGGGAGCAGCCCCCTCGACGTAGGGTGGGCTGGGGAGGGGCCGGGCCGGGCAGAGCTGGAGCGGCTTTCCATGTCACTTTCCAAGCTCCTCCAAAAGCCTGTGGATCCCGGCTGTGGATTCCCTTCCTTCCTTCCTGGGAGCTCTGTCCCTGGGCTTGCTGGGGATGCTGTGAGACCAGAGCCTGTCCAGCCCCCGACGTCGCAGCCGGGGTTGCCCTTGTGTCCTTGTGTCCTGCCTTGTGTGGCTCCAGCTGAGCTGGGAAAGGCTGGCAAAGCCCCCTTCCCTGCAGCAAGGATGTTAAGGAAGCCCCAGCTGAGCTTTCCTTGTGCTCTGGAGGTGAAAAGTTGACAACCAGGCTGAGGAGCACTTTGTTAGACGGCTGTGACTTGGTGGGTAAGACCCAGTTTATTGGCAGAGCGTGGCCAGGAACCCACAGGACACTGAGGGCATTGCTTCTGGGCTTGCTGGAGATGGCACCCAACCCCTTGGCCGAGCTGTCTGATGCTCCTCCCTGGACTGGGATGGGTTGAAAAAGTCTGGGAGAGCAGGGGAAAGGGCTGACAGCTGGGGTTGGTGTTTTGTCTCCTGCCTGCAGGAACCCTTTTGCCCGCTCTGCAGCCATGGCCACCTCGGCGAGCTCCCAGCTGAGCAAAGCCATCAAGCACATGTACATGAAGCTGCCCCAGGGGGAGAAGGTCCAGGCCATGTACATCTGGATCGACGGGACCGGGGAGCACCTGCGCTGCAAAACCCGCACGCTGGACCACGAGCCCAAGAGCATCGAAGGTGAGAGGGTTGATGCAGGATTCCCAGCCCCTTCTTCCATGACAGAAGGGTGGTATCTAGGGGAGGACACTGCTAGTCACCCCCTCCTCACCCTTCCCCAGAAACCCTGGGGAGGGGGATGTTCCCAGCTCTGCACATGTGGACTTCCAGTGAGATGCCTGGGGTTGGGAGCAGGTCCCTGGCAGGGGCAGGGGGCTGTTGGCAGGGGCAGGGGGCTGTTGGCAGGGCCTCGGGCGACCCACAGACTCTCCAGTACTCGTTTTGGCCGGAAGTAGTTTGGCAGAAGAAAGTGGAGGGGAAAGAATGGAGCTATCCGGTGTAATTAAGAGCTTGTGTCCTTCAGAACAAACAGTCCCAGCTTACACAATAATAGCATTAGGATTTTCCCCAGGTTGCCATGGTGCTGGCTGGAGACAGTTATGAAATGAAAATACTGTGTGTGACTGAGCAGAATTATCTCTCTCTTTTTTTTTTTTTCCTTCCCTTTTTTTTTTTCCTTCTATTTTTTTTCCCCCCTCCTCTCCTTTTCCCTCCCCGGAGGGAAGGGTTGGCACAGCTCCTTCTCAGTCTTTCTGCTTCCCATCCTCCTGCTTTTCCCCCTAGGCTATGGAGGAGATAACATGGCCTGGGTGGAGTTCACCACTGATCCTGCTGTGCTTTGACCTGCAGGGCAGTGCATGGGGGGGAGGCCAGCCTGGCCATACTTCTCCCTTTGAGACTCCACCTATATTTGCTTTCCCACCTTCTCCACACCGTGCTGCTGCTATTCCATGGCTCCCCTCATTCTTCCAGACTGGAGATCCCTTGAGCTGTGCCTCCCCCCCAGCCTGCCTAGCCCACCCCTGCCAGGGGACTGGGTGCTCTGCTCGTCCTGCTGGGTGTTGCGACATGGGAAATATCCTCGGTGCTGCTCGGTTTGCTTGCTGCCTTGGCCAGCAGCCCAGCTCCTTGGGCTGCCCAGGGTGGCTGGGGAGTTACACTCCCCTGGTTTTTGCTTGTTTTGTGGCTTGTTTGTTGTTGTTTTTCTGGGGTTTTTTTTCTTCTTTTGCTTCTCCCATTTGGAACAAAATCTGCCGAGCTGGGATTAAACCTCTTGTAGGCCTGTTTTCTGTATTTCTGTAAGAGTGGAGGGCAGACCCCATCCTCCAGGTGACCCTTGGTGACTGTGGCGTGTTCCTCTCTCTCGCTCCAGATCTCCCAGAGTGGAATTTTGATGGCTCCAGCACTTACCAGTCTGAGGGCTCCAACAGTGACATGTACCTGCGACCTGCTGCCATGTTCCGGGACCCTTTTCGCAAAGATCCCAACAAACTGGTTCTCTGTGAGGTCTTCAAGTACAACCGCCAGTCTGCAGGTGAATGGACCTTCTCCCTTCTCCTGGGGGAGCTGGTGTTTCTGGGGAGAGGAAAGGAAGAGCTATAGAATGCCCTTCGTGCCCTTGGTGTCATGCGTGACACTGAAAGTGATCCCTGCCCTGAAAGGAAAAGGCAAACAAAGTGCTGGGGGTGGAGAAAGGGCTGGGCCTGGAGTTCTTCACCCATGCTTCTTGGACACAGTAAAAATGCAAATGGGGAATGGAGGTGGAGATGCTAATAAACCTCGTGTTGATTTTTCTGTTCTAGAGTCAAATCTCCGATACACTTGCAGGCGGATTATGGATATGGTGTCCAACCAGCACCCCTGGTTTGGGATGGAGCAAGAGTACACTCTTCTGGGGACAGATGGGCATCCTTTTGGCTGGCCTTCCAATGGCTTCCCTGGACCCCAAGGTAACCTCTCAAGGAGTCTGTGCTGGACCAAGTCAGGAGTCCTTAATGCCATGTTTGAACTGTAATCCCTGTGATGCAGCCTGAGTGATTTGAGGTGTTTCTAGAGCTGAAGGTGGACAGGAGCAAGAGGGATATTGGCAAAAAACAGCCCATGAAATGAAGATGGTTATAGAAAGGCTTTGCCACATCCTACATTTGCTGTGGGTTTGTTTTTTTGCTCTGCAAATGATGTAAGGTTTTGCCCAGCGTGACAGAGCTCAGAGGGACTTGCTTTGTGTCAGTGCTCTGCTCTGCTAGTGCGTCCATGAAGAACAGACTTTGGGGCTTTTCCACATATCCCAGGCCTTTGGAGAGTTCTTGTGTGTGTGTGTGTGTGTGCTCAGTCTTTGCTGGATTCAAACTTTTTTCCTGCTGGAAACTGATGTTCCCCACGTTCTTCACCTGTGCCATTGCAGGTCCTTACTACTGCGGGGTAGGGGCAGACAAAGCCTATGGCAGAGACATCGTGGAGGCCCATTACCGAGCGTGCCTTTATGCTGGTGTGAAAATTGGAGGAACCAATGCAGAAGTGATGCCAGCCCAGGTAAGTGAGTTCAGGTGCCTTGTAGAGAGTACAGAAAAAAAAAAAATAATCCCAGGCAGTGGCACCTTCTTGGCTCTGAGCCACGTCCTTTTATGAACAACGGGAGCGTCAGAGGGTGGGAGGTGTCTTGGGAGTGTCACTGAGCCACTGACTCCTCCTCCTTGTAGTGGGAGTTCCAGGTGGGACCATGCGAGGGGATTGAGATGGGGGACCACCTCTGGATTGCACGCTTCATTCTCCACCGGGTGTGTGAAGACTTTGGTGTCATCGTGTCCTTCGATCCCAAGCCCATCCCTGGGAACTGGAACGGTGCTGGCTGCCACACCAACTTCAGCACCAAGAGCATGAGGGAAGAAGGAGGTCTCAAGTAAGTTGTTTTGTTGTTTTTTCTTTCTCTTTGCTCAGCAGCAGGTTGGACTTGGTAGCAGGAAGCTTTTTGCAGAGCTTTTGATGAGATGGGAGATGCACCCTGGTGCTTGGCTTTGTGTTCTGAGCCTTCCTTGATCTACCAGGGCAGCAGGCAAAGCCTGCAGAGGCCTTTCATTTAATTTTTTCATAACCATGATGAAAGATCACTTGCTAGGCCAGTCAGTGGAAGAAAATGTCCTGTTTTCTTGGAAGATCCTGGAGATGTAAGGCCCGAATGAGGCCGATGTGCTGAGTGCAGGCAGGGAAGGGTGTTGCAGTGAAGCTCTGTGAAGGGATTCATCCTGGCAGCTGTTTGTTTTTCCTGGCCTTCATCTTGGTGATGCCCTGAGATAATGAGCCAACTCACAACTGGGTGAACTTCCCAACTCGTGTGTTAAAGTACTTTCCTTCTGAGAGCAGGTTCCCTAGGCAGTCGTGGCCGTGGGTCGAGCGGGGGGTGTCCCGTACGCAGGGACCTTTTGGAGGCCACAAGGCTCCTTTTCCAAGAGTCAGGATCAGGAGTGGAGAGAAGCTCCCTGCGTCCTGTGATGGGACGAGCAGAAAAGCGGGTGGTTTAGGGCACAGGGGCTTCCCCAGGAAGCTGCTGCCCCTCGGCTGCTTGTGCCACCCCTCACCTCCTCTTCTGTCCCCCCCGTCCCCGCGCAGGCACATCGAGGAGGCCATCGAGAAGCTGAGCAAGCGGCACCAGTACCACATCCGCGCCTACGACCCCAAAGGGGGGCTGGACAACGCCCGGCGCCTGACGGGTTTCCATGAGACCTCCAACATCAACGAGTTCTCGGCCGGCGTGGCCAACCGCGGCGCCAGCATCCGCATCCCCCGCAACGTGGGCCACGAGAAGAGGGGCTACTTCGAGGACCGCCGGCCCTCGGCCAACTGCGACCCCTACGCCGTGACGGAGGCCCTGGTGCGCACGTGTCTCCTCAACGAAACCGGGGACGAGCCTTTCGAGTACAAGAACTGAGAGGACTGTGCCCACAGACGCCGCCTTCCCCGAGCCCCCTGTGCTCCCTGCACCCCTAAACTTCCCTTCTAGCTGTAACCCCGAGGGTACAAGATAACACGTTCAGCGTCTCGGTAACTCTTGTTGTCTCGAGCTGGGGAGGAAGGCGGGTTTAGTTTTATCCATGTCTTGTTTGTCATTGACTCTTCAGAAGAGGAGGAG
Organism: Chaetura pelagica; assembly: GCF_000747805.2. Taxonomy (NCBI): domain Eukaryota; kingdom Metazoa; phylum Chordata; class Aves; order Apodiformes; family Apodidae; genus Chaetura; species Chaetura pelagica. The sequence goes on from NW_009952720.1 coordinate 167,217, forward strand.
AGAGAGAGGGTGTTAGAGAACTTTTAACCACTGTTGTTTGTCTGTTTTGTTTGTTTTTTTTGTCCTAATTCATTCATACATCTGGTGGGACCCGGTGGCTTCCAGGGACAGAAAGCCAGAAGGCAAGTGGAAAGCTTAAAACTAGAGCTGACTTCCCCAAGAGTAAAGTTTCGGGGTGTTAGCCCCACTGCTAGTTCTCTGCAGACTCGTGGTTCTTAAAGTTGGTGCCTTTTCTGTGGAGAAGGGGAGGTGGGAGCCCTGCAAGCTCCTGCCTGGGGGGTGTGATGGGGAGATCTTCACCCTTGGAATCTTCTGGCATCGAGCTCAGTGTAGGAGCATTGAGGGGAACTCCCGGTTCTGTCACTGGAAGTCAGCTGGTCTCTGGTTCATAACACAGAGTGAGGTAGTATTTTTCTATTTAAATATAAAAACGAACAAAAAAAAATTATATATGAAAGTGTTTTTTTTGTTTTTGTTTTTTTTTTAAAAAAAACAAAAAGAGATGAGGTTCCAATGACTCACCCAGCTAGAGCAGACAGAGCTCTGGAAGGTGCTGTTGGGAGGGCTTCCAGGTGGGACTGAGGGGGGAGCTCGGAGAGCTCTGTGGAGGAGACTTGGCTGAGATTTGTTTCAGTGCAGAGTGGAGTTTGCAGGAGGTGGGTCCCAGCCCTGGGAAGCCCAGAGGAGCATTTATCACTGTAACTCTGCAAGGTGCTCACCGGCACGGAGATCAACAGGAGGAAGGTGCCTTGAACTACAAGTTGACTGGTCAACTGAACTGTGTTCTGGACAGAGCTGTGGGTGTGTTCCCTTTGCAGCAGGGCTGGCGTGTCACTAAAGCAGGGCTTTTTGATAAAGGAAAAAAAAACAACAAAGTTTTAGATGACTTTTTTTCCATAATGTTCTTAGTTTCTAAAACGGAATGGTTCTGCAGAGACTGTTGATGTCACTGTTGTGTCCTGGCTCTCGGGTCACCTGGCTGTGAGGGGGGGGGGTTGGGAGAAGGGAGAGGCCACCCTGTCCTTCCTGGCTACCCCTGACACCTCCCAGGTGATGCTAGGGGTTCCAGGAGTTTATATTTGGGTATCTTGGATGGTGCCAGTTTTATTCCGTTGCATTTGGACTCCTTCCAAATAGGGTCTTTTTTTTTTTTGTAATAAAAAAAAGAGAATAAGAACAAAACCTTAATTCTGACTCCTGCCTCTTCTCTGTGATTGATCCTGGCAGCTTCTCTTCTAGGTGTGTTGCCTTCAGCATTTGAAGAGAAACCCTGAGAGTGGGATAGGCTTTGGCTTTTTGTTGGTGGGGCAGGGGCCTTGCAATCCACGTGTGCTCTTCAGAAGATGGGATTTTGTAGGTGGCTGTGGGTCCTCTGGTGAGTGATGGTCCAGCTGTGACTGCAGTGGTGTTCTCTTGGTATGGGAAGGGACTTGCAAGTGTCCACAGGGAGGATTAAGAGGGGAGCACAGGTGTTTGTCCTCAGCCTCTTCCACACAAGTCCTACAGGATGGAGAAGTCCCACAGAAAATAAAACCCTAGCAGACTTCATCCAAAAAACAGCCTGTGTGGAAGAGGTCCCTTCCTTCCTCTCTCCCTGAGGAGAAAGTGCTGCTCATTCACCTTGGGTATAAAACCAGGCATTTTTGTAAGCAAGGTGGTAAAAAAGTGTCATGTTGCTCCCACAGCCCTTTAGCCCGTGGTGCTATTTCCCAGCCTCCTCAGAGGTACCTTCTCCAGGGGTGAACACTTCAACCCTTCCCATCTAGAAAGATAATTCATCTGTAAATCTGGATGAGCCACAGAGACACAACCTGCTGGGCTGATGAGGCTGTTCTTGCCACCATGCTTTTGTGCACCAAATAGTCTGCATCTTGCTTCTGGGGAGCACTCTAGGCAGGACATTTCACACCACAGTCCCAAAATTACCCTGTCTCCCTGTGCCCATGGGGTGTTACCAGGGTTATCCTTTCCTCAGATTGTGTTGTGACCATAAGGACTTTGGACCTTTGTCTGGGCTGGAGCTGGGATGCTGCACCCAGAAGAAACCCATGCTGCTCTGGAGTGCCTACTGAGCCCAGAAATGTTGAGATTTCTGCTAATTTGGTGCAGTGGGGAAGGGGGCAGCTACTATTCCTTCTGCCTTCCAAGAAAATGTTACAGAGGGGAAAAATGGATTACATCTAAGTTAAGGACACTTCTTTAAGGGCATTTGAGGGACAAGGGAAGTCCCACAGAAAATAAAAGCCCAGCAGACTTCATCCAAAAAACAGCCTGTGTGGAAGAGGACCCTTCCTTCCTCTCTCCCTGAGGAGAAAGTGCTGCTCATTCACCTTGGGTATAAAACCAGGCATTTTTGTAAGCAAGGTGGTAAAAAAGTGTCATGTTGCTCCCACAGCCCTTTAGCCCGTGGTGCTATTTCCCAGCCTCCCCAGAGGTACCTTCTCCAGGGGTGAACACTTCAACCCTTCCCATCTAGAAAGATAATTCATCTGTAAATCTGGATGAGCCACAGAGACACAACCTGCTGGGCTGATGAGGCTGTTCTTGCCACCATGCTTTTGTGCACCAAATAGTCTGCATCTTCCTTCTGGGGAGCACTCTAGGCAGGACATCTCACACCACAGTCCCAAAATTACCCTGTCTCCCTGTGCCCATGGGGTGTTACCAGGGTTATCCTTTCCTCAGATTGTGTTGTGACCATAAGGACTTTGGACCTTTGTCTGGGCTGGAGCTGGGATGCTGCACCCAGAAGAAACCCATGCTGCTCTGGAGTGCCTAGTGAGCCCAGAAATGTTGGGATTTCTGCTAATTTGGGTGCAGTGGGGAAGGGGGCAGCTACTATTCCTTCTGCCTTCCAAGAAAATGTTACAGAGGGGAAAAATGGATTACATCTAAGTTAAGGACACTTCTTTAAGGGCATTTGAGGGACAAGACAGGCGTCCAAGAGGCTGGAGAGCCCTTATCTTCTGGAGAACAAAGGAATTGGGAAGAGGGGACACAGCTTAGTTGGGGTGATGGAGCATCACTAGCAGCCAAGGCAGTGGCTGATGTGCAGCCAGGTTTGGTCCTGGGGGTTAAAGAGCATCTCCTGGTGCCTTACAGAGCCTCATGGATGCAGAAACCCACAGGAGATGCCATCTCCAGATTGGCCATCAGGGTGAGAAAGGGAACAATTGTCAGTCCTTTGCTTCTCCAGCTGGCTTGAAAAGAAATCTAGGACAGGAGCTTCATGCTTAATGGTTCCTCAAAACAACATTGTGCTGCAAAATGGCTTTCCAGGTGGTTATTAAAAATGCAAGTAAAAATATTAACATGAATGAGAAGAGGAAAAAAACCAATCCCTCTTTTCCTTTAGACCTTGTTTTCTGACTTTTCCCCTAAAGCCTCCTTTGCTGAGTCTGCTTTGATGCAACCTAAACACCATTTCCCAACCATGCAGGTAGAGAGGCCTCACTTCAAGGCTGTGGAACTCTTGCAAATTGAGCCCAAAATCTTCAGCAGCTGAATTTACTGCTGATGTCTTTCTAGAAAACGTTTTTTACTTTTAATCTCAGCCTTTCAGGAGGGAGCACATCTCTTTGCTTAGTCACACATCCTTAAAGCATAAGAAATGCTATAGAAATATTCACTGAATGAAAGAAAATGCAATTTATGGGTCCCAAGGTGTTTGCCAGACACATCAGAGCATCAGGAACCACTCATAACCAGGCAGTCAAAAATAGCACCAGCTTTTTGAAGTGCCTGGTGGTTGCTCTCCCTTTTAATCAAGCATCAGCTTTAGGAGACAAGGCTGCTCCAAACCAATTAATTTATCTACTCACACATCAGGCTTTTCCCCATAACTGAATCTTAAGGCAATCAAAATAAGATGAGCCACAGATCCCTTCAAATGGAGCCTGCAGCAGATGAGCTAATCAAGATAACACTTGCAGCAGCTTTTAACAATGGGCTGTGCCAGCCTAATTCCTGTGAGGACACCAGGGCTTTTCTCTTCCTGAAAAGCCTGATGGATCAGGTGTGTCTGGTTGGGTTTCTTCTACTCATTCAGAGTGCCCCGATGCTGCTCCAGTATCCACATACCATGCTTTGTGTGTGTGCTTTCACACTATTTGATCTTCCTAGGTGACCCTTTTTAGTAGGTCAGCCTTTGCATCTTTTCCCAGCCTCCAGCCCTGCTTGGACCACAGCTTCTGGAGGAGAAATCAGCCAGTCTTAGGTGAGTAAGGTTCTGCTGAGCTCTCTTTTGGATGCCATTACCTGGGGGATGGGGAAGGGTGTGAGCAGCACTTCTTGTCTCTAGGCAAAGTTGTTTTCATTTCTCGGAGAGTGTGTTTTTCCCTTTTCCTGGGATGTTGATGTTGGCCCCTGTGACTGCCCTGCATCTCCCTCTGCCTGTGGAGGATGCGAAGGGGTGGTCTCACAAAGGCAGCCAGACACAGGCTGCAGAGGGGGTGATTTGCAGAGCTCTGCAAGAGCCTCTGTTTGTGTTTGAACCTCATGTCACCAGAGCAGCTCTGCTTTGCTCTCTTGAAGTGCCTCCTGGAGGCCCAGCAGCTCCTCCAGTGTGGTGTTCAGAGACATCCCAGCTGAGATCTACGCTTGATGTTCACTGGTTGTGGTGTGAGCTGGTGCAGAGTTAGAGAAGTGGGGGTGGATGTCCTTTGCCCTCTTGAAGGAGGCCAGGGCATGCTCTGGAAAAGTGCTGGAGCCTCACCTGCTGGGAACAGGTCTGGTGTGGCTGGTTGGTGGCTTCTTGTGACCCAGGAGGGGAATCCTGCCATCACAGACATCAGTATTTCAGCTTCAGCTGAGCTGGGATTTCATCCCACTTGTTCAGTTACTGATTAAACTGAGGACAGCTGCTTAGGAAACAAGAGAGAGATGTTGAAAGGGGAGGTCTCCTTAGGTCTGCCTGGCTTCCCCAGCCAGCTGGATGCAGGGTCAGACTCCCAAGTGGGTCTTGCCCTCACCCTCTCCTGGCTCTTCAGCTGGGACTGACCACCTATATGCAGTGCCTGGTTTTACTGTGCTGGCTCTTGTGGCTTCTAAATTGAGTCCTGACTCTTTGCTTGCTAATAAAGGGGCCAGCCCATCTACAGGGTTTGTGGTCTGGAGAGATGAGTGTCATGTGGAACATCAGTCACTGAGTTCTAACACATCTGGATGAACAAAGATGGCACTTGCTTAATGAAGAAATGGTGATCTCAGTTTGTTCCTTGTGACTCTGATCTGATCCAGGGCTGGGGGTTTTTGGAATGTCCCCCCCCTCTATTATGCCATGGCCTTTGATGAGAACATGCAGAGAAGGGCTCTGGGCACCCCTCTTTCTTCCTGTACTGAAGCACCTCCGGGGTCTCCATTCCCAGTGGGAGGTGATGTGGACCAGAGCCTCTCATAGCTGCTCCTGGAGGTGTTTGGCCTGTGTTTGGAAGGAATGATATGTGGTGCTGGGTTCTTCTGTGGATTAACCCCCAAAACCTGCTGTGACCTTGCATATGGAGCCTGTGTGGGTTGATCTCAGGAGGAACCTGCCTGGATGGGGAGACACCCAGGGGCAGAGGGGGAACTGGGGGAGGAAATCCAGATTCTGTGATTCCAGAATGAGCAGCAGGGCTGCAATTCTTCACAGTCTTGTAGGAGGCCTGGAGCCTTCCTAAGCCTTCTCCACCACTGCTCCTTTCCTCCCTTCCCTGGTGAGATGCTGCCAGGCTGCTGCAGGGGTGGGGGAGTGCAGCTCAGGCTTCACCTCAGCCAGAAATGTCCTTTTCCCCCCTCTCTGTCCTGGCCTGCCCATGGGCTGGCACCACCTGGCTCTTCTGCTTTCGTAACCTGCATTATGTAAAGAGAGTCTTGAGTGGGGCTGTGGTGCCAACTTGGGCTCCCCAGCAGGACGGATCCGCATTCCTCTGGGAGGCTTTAATCCCTGCCTCCAGCCACAGTTGGCTTGCTGAGTGGAATGGGTTTCTAATCCCTTGCCCCAGGTGCAGCCAGCTTGTTTGTGCCAGAGCCCTTCTTTGCCTTTGGCAACAGGTTGTGCCCCTGACTCCTCTTAGCAAGCCCTTCCCTTGGCCCAGACTGCACCTTGGGACCTTCCTCTTCTCCCCTCCTTGTTGATCTCTCTGTGCCCCGTGGCTTAGGTTGAACTGGCTCAGAAAGGCTGGGGGGAGAAAAAAATGGAAGTGGAGACTTCAGCAGTTCTAGCCCATAAAGCCTGGCAAAGGTGGCATGGAAAGCAGGTGGGTTGCAGAGCCTGAGGAAGACCACGATGGTGCCAACAGCTTCTCCATCTGTCCCACCTGACTGCCCTCCCAGGGTGCTGTGTCTGCAGGACATCCCACCAAGGACCTGGGGAAGCTCTGGAGATCCTGTGGCACCACCCTGAGTGGCTGGCAGGGTGTGTGTTGGCTCCCCAGCAGCCTGAGCAAGTTGCCTTCAGCCCCTGTGCTCAGAACTGATGCCCTTCAGGACCCCGTTTGGCTGAGCACGGGCCACCCAGGTTCAGC
>NW_009952720.1:173759-179984 GCF_000747805.2 Chaetura pelagica
CAGGAATGTCTCGCTGTGTGTTTTCACATTCTGTGGGTGGATGAGGCACTAGACTCCACAGCTTTTGCTGGCAGCTTTCCCCAGTGCCACGGGTGCTGCTAAAATAAGAATTATTAAATGGGTATGGGTTTGGGCTATTTTTTCTCCTTACAAAGCTGGGTGGCTCCAGCCCATCCATATGGCTGAAGGAGATGCTGAGAGGCTGGCTGAATTGCTCAGCTGCTTCTGGCCTGAGCCAGAGCTTGCTCAAAATGCCTAAAATACCAGAAAAACAAATGAACAGGATCCTCCTCCCTCACTGAGCTGAACCTGTGGGATTCTGGAGAGCATCCTGGCCAGCAGGTAGTTGGTAAATTACAAGGACTGACATTTGTTTTGATCATAAGAAACAATCTGCTCAACTCCTCTCCGTGTTCAGAGGATCCTGAGAAAGGCACCAAGGTGGTGGGAACAGCCATGCCCAGAGATGTGATGTCTGGATGCTGTTTCCATTTAGGAAGCTTCCCAGGAGCAGCTGAGCTTTAGAGATGGGCTTAGCCTGCCTCTGAAACTGGGATGGAGGGCTTCAGCTGGCTGAATCACTGAAAACCATGTGCTTGCTCTGAAATACAAGGTGTTTTCAGATAATTTTCCACCCAGACAGGTAACACATGCAGGGTGATTAACTGGCTCCCTTTTTTTCCCACCTCTCCTTGTCATCTCCATCCACTCTTTAAAATCCTTTCAGTATAACAGGGATGCCTTCCCTTCTGGCAAATAACCCTGCCAGTGATCAATGGTCACACTGTCACCATGGGCAGGGGACCTATGAGGAAGCTTTTCATTAAGAGATGGCTGTGGCATGGAAGTTTTTTTTATCTGTAATCTCTCTAGGATAAAGCTCCTCTGGAAGCTGGCTAGGGAAGGAGGTGGTTCCTGGCACTGGTTTGTGGATGTGCTCCATGTACCAGATCAGGAGCCACGTGGGTGATGGTGGTTTGAGACCAAAGAGCATCCTGAAGGTTTGTGTCTTGCTAAGCAGCCTGTGCCATGGAAATGTCCTGGTTACTGTCCTGAACACCTGAGGTGTTTCATCTGGGTCACTGAGTCTCTCTTTTCATGGAAGAGAGTTGGCAGCAGTGCTGTTGTCCTCTCAAAGTGTGGGCTGTAGAGCTCATGGGTGGCAAACCAGCTTCTCTGCACAGGGTAGAGTGGAATATAACTCAGAAACAACAGGGGATAAATGGCAGTATCCAGGACCCTACAGAAGGTATCTGCTTGGCTTACACAGAAGGGGTTGAATACAGCTTGAATGACAATACTGCAACAGAGAGCCCCACTTTGCCATGGGATGGCTCCAGATCCCTCCTGCAAGCCCTCCAGAGTGGCCCCAAAGCACCCAGGAAACAGTTGGCCACACAATTTGAGCCTGTGGGTGGGTGGGCAGGAGCCTTATGTGGTTCCTCTTGAAACAAAGGACAGCACATCTCCCCACTGTGTCTTGTCAAGAGGCAGCCTGGGCTTGCTGGGGGACCTGGTGCTGGAGAAGGTGATGAAGCTTGTGGGTAGGAGCTTCTGCTAGAAGATCTGGTCTTGGTGAAGCTTCTAGAAATCTCTGTGCAAAGTTGAGGTGGGGGAAAGATGGTGATGCCAGGTGGGCATCACTGGTGTCATGGGCCATCTGGGGTGGGAGCTGGTGACAGTTTAGCTGAAACACCCAGAGGTTCCCACTCCTATCCAGCCTGTGGCCACTGCTCCCATGAGATCTAAAGCAAACCCTGCAGTACTTGTCTTGATGAATCATGTCAGGCCTTTTTTTCCCTTGCCCTGTTGAGGCAGCAGCTGTATTTCAAACAGCTGGCAGGGTCCTGGTGGGAGATCAAGTGTTCTTAGCAAAGCTGGGGCAGATCTGTGGCTGGTGGAGATGGGTGTCATTCTGTTTGACCTCAGCACTGAGCTGCTTTATACCACCTTTGAACTGGGCTCCCAGGCTGAGGCTTTGAGGGGTTTTGGGGGGGAGGAGAAGGGCTCTTTGTAGAGATGCAGTGGGCACACGTGGTGTTAGTGTCTGTTGGAGCTGGAGGGTGAGGAGCTTGGCTGCCCAGTGGGGTTTTGCTTTTGTGGAGGAGGTCTCTGAGCACTTGGAGTTGGATACTCCTCTTCCAAAGCATGAAGGAGAAAAAAAAAAAACAGCAAACAAAACAGAGAGACTCTTGTGTGGCTGGAGCAGGCGTGTGGTGCTCAGCTGTGCCTGTACATGCTGCAACAGCACCAGCCCTTCTGAGGAGCCTCCACAGCACCGAGTGCTTGTCCTGAGACATACACTGTGCTTCTCCCTGCCAGGGACTGTGGGGCAGGTACAAACCCTTCCTCTGGGCTTGTTTGGAATGTCAGTGGTGTGGAAAGCAGAGGCAGCAGGAGCCAGTGGGCACCACTGCCCCATCCCTGGCACTGGCAGGGATGTCCCTCTGTTCCTCTGTCACAGCAGCCCTGTGCTCCTGTCCCCCAGGACATGCTGGGCTCCCCTGTACCAGCCCTGCCTGGTGCTCTCAGCCAGCCCTCCCATCCCCTCTGCTCTCATCTGGTCGAGAAGGATGTGGGGGAGAAGGCTGAGAGGAGTTGAAGGGGAAGGAGCATCTTCAGATGAGAGATGGGTTTTGTTCTATTTTGGTTTTGTTGGGTTGTGGGGTTTTTTTGCCTGTTTTTGTTTTCCTTTGGGCCATTTGTTATGAGAAAACATCCAACCTTTCTCCATTAAAAAAAACCCACCCCAATATTGTTTTGTTTTGCTTTGTTTTGTTGCACCCACCTCCTCATCAGAGCCCTGTTCTGTTATAGGCAGAGATTTGGTTCCTAGTTCTGAGGAACTGAAGGGACCTTTGACTGTCAGAGGCCCTGTCTCTACTGTGTTCTGCTGCCAGCAGAGATTTCCCTCTGCTTTGCACTTCCTTCTGCCCCTCGTTGAAACCACAAATGTCTCTGTCCCAGCATTGCCACTCGTGGGGACTCTGATTGCTCCTCTAGAGCAGTGTGGATGTGCCCCCAACACAGCAGCTGTGATGGGAGCAGTGGATAAATATGAATAAATCAAATATGAATCAGATTTATCCATGGCCCTGGATGGCTTTTTCTGCCTGACTTGGTTTCTCTTTACCAGGAGCTGTGCAGGGTTTGTTGCAGGGCACATCTCTGCTCCATCTCTGGGGTTGGTTGGATGTGCTGGGCTCATGTCCCACTTGCATGGGTGAGCTTCTCCACTGCTGTTGACATCTGCTGATCTCAGATTGCTTTCCAACCATTAAACCCTATGTGGCAAGAGAGAATTGAAGGAGGGGAAGGCACCTCATTAATTTTTACTCCACCCTGCATCTTTCCCATCTCTTCTTTCTTGCAGAGATGGGGAGGAATATTGTTTTGCTTGGCCTAGGGGGAAATGAGATGCTATTTAGTTGCCTGCCACCACGTAGCATGGCTGTTGGAGCCAGGGATGCTGTGCTTGGCTGTCCCTGTGTGGCACTTCAGGCAGGATGATGCATCCAGAATTACAGCCTGGCCTGGGCTGAGGCCACTGCTCTGGCTGGAGTGGGATTCAGGCAAGGTGCCTTCCCCCTTGCTGCCTGGATTACTGCCCTGAGCAGCTGAGTCATCCTTGTTGGTCACAGAGAGCCCTGGCTCCTGTTCCTGACTTTGCCTTGGCCCTGTGGTTTGCAGGATGCTCAGAGAGGGGCCAGCCCAGTGGTCCCTGCCCCAGTGGACTGGGGATTCCCACGGGGGGAGGGAGCAAGGCACAGGATGGGATGTTCCCAGAGGATGAGGACCAGGAACTGCTGAGGAATAAGGCCAGGCAAAGGGATTCTGCAGCCTCTTGTCAGCAGGAGCCATGAAATTATTAACTTGGTGGGGAGGTCAGCAGAGCGTGTCCACATGGAAGGAGCTTCTCCCCCACTGCAGGAACCAGTGCCTGTGCCAGGTCACTGTGTCCAGCCCTTGCTTAGGGGTTTTTTGGGTGTTTTTTTGTCCAGTATGTCCAGTATTTTGCAAGTGGCATAGCAGGTGACTCTGCAGAGTAGCTCTGTGCTTCTAAGCAAGGCGTAAGACACGTTCTTAGCATCCCAACTATATGGAGATTGTCCAGTATGGTGCTATTTTGCAGGTGGCATAGTAGGTGGCTCTGCAGAGCAGCTCTGTGCTTCTAAGCAAGGCGTAAAACACGTTCTTAGCATCCCAACTATATGGAGATCAAAGGCAGTTTGCAAGGAATATTATGTTTGTTGCTGCCTCCCAGAGTGTCAGAGCAGCCTAGGATTGGAACAGCTGGATGGTACACAAGCCTGCTGGGTTCCAGCTTGGCTCCTGCTGCTCTCCTGGGCTTGGGACAGGGATGGGGACAGCCAGGAGCTGGCTGCCTCAGGAGGAGGTAGGAGCTTCCATCCCAACTCAGCTCAGCTTCCAAAGCCCCCTGACAGTGCTGAGAGCAGCCAGGCAACACTCAGGCAGCAAAGCCCTCCACTGATGGGCATCTACTGTCCTATTCAATGTTTTATAGGAGCTGCAGATGTTTGGTATCCAAGGGCATGATTTCTTTCCCAGGGTGGGCTTCTCCTAAGCAGGGAGTTGAGAGCACCAACAAAGAGCACAAAGATATTCTACAAGTGGTCGTGTTTTGCTGCAGCTAAATCCAGCCCTTGTGTTGAACAGAGATTTCTTTCTGAACGAGATCATCTGCAGGCTGGGCTTTCTGAGCAGCAGTAGCGTTGTTGTGGCTGCTGGGCTGGTTTCAGGGCTGTGTTTGGCAGGAGAGGTAACACTTGTGTTGGGTGCCTTGGGGTGCTGGAAGGAAACCAGGAAACCCCCTGGGTTGGAAGGAAACAAGGGAAGGAGAACAAGGAATGTGTGAGCCAGCTTCAAGGTAGGTACGTGGGCTCCTTCTCTGGCCTTGGTGTGAAGATCTCTTGCTCCATCTCAGACCTCAGATGGGTTTGGGCCAGCATCTCTCTGGGGTTTTCCTAGCTGTCTGATGAGGAGATAATTCCTTTACCTCAAACGTTCAGGACTTGACACCTGTAGTTTATCCATCTTCACTTTTCTATGTAAACAAGGCTGAAAGAGATAAGATAAAATCCATCGAGTGATTTTCAGGGCTTCCCCACCCCAAGATGCTGGGTGGGAGGTGAGCCTGGCTCTTAGGGGTGGGAGTTGGCTCCAGGAAGGATGAATGCAAAGCCCAGGTTGAGCAGAAAGCAGCTGTATCCTGCCTTGGTGGCTCCTGGTTGTGATCCTGGGCTGGTGCCTGGAGGAAGGGAGGGATGAACCTGACCCTGCTGGGTGACTCCAGGAAATGCTGCTGAGGGTTTTTCGGTGGAAAGATGACTCCATCTCATAGGTGTCACCCCAGGGCCGGGGTGAAGCAGCAAGCAGGCAGGAGAAACAAAGCTGCCTTTGTAGCAGTTCCCCTGCCCTGCAGAGCTGCCTGGCCCGGGGCCAGTGAGATCCCTGGCTCCCAGCTGAGAGGTGTGGGTGAGGCTGGCTGAGCAGCCCTGAGCTTCCCACAGCCCAAACTCACTGGTAGTTGCTCTCTCCCCAGGCTCACTCCCAGCTGCAGCACAGCAAGGCTCAGGTGGGGTGACCCCTGAACCTGCTGATGGGACCAGCACCTTCATTCCCAGCCCTCCTGGGAGAGAGGTTTATAGCCAAGCAGGACAGTGGCCTCTCAGTGAGGTACCTGGTGTGGTCCTGGTGGGCTGCAGGCAGGTCTGTGTGGTGCAGAGCAGGTGGGCACAGGCCCTGGGAACGGGATGAGCATCTCTCATGGCTCTCACCATGACCAGAGGTGCCCTCATTCCAGCTTGTACCAAACCAACCTCCTCCCACAGAGCCAGGCTGGGGGGGACCCACCTGCAAGGATGTCAGGACTGCACCCTTTGCTCTGGACCAGGAGGAATCCCTTAGGGAAACACCAAATTCTACCCAAGGGGTGGAAAAAAATCTCCCCATCTCCTGTGATTTCCAAGCAGCATGAAACCTGTTTAAAATCCATCCCCTTTTATTTTTGTGGGGGGGAGTGGGATAGGAGAGGGTGCATCCATCCTGCTGCAGGTCTGTTCTTCTCACAGGGCAGGGGATGGGGGGGAAGCAGGACCAGCCCCTGCACCCCTGTGATGCTGTTGGTGTTTCAGGAAGCCCCTTGGGACCGTGAGAGTTAATTCTTCATCCCAGCTGCTTTCCTCCTAGAGCTCAGCAGGCAGA
>NW_009952720.1:180003-205296 GCF_000747805.2 Chaetura pelagica
GGGCACGGCTGCTGAGGGGGAGGACGGAAAAAAACCCACAAAACACACACACACAAAAAAAACCACCCCACAAAACACCAAAGCTTTCATGTTCAGACCTTTTACCTAATTTCCCAAGGTTCAGACCTGAGGGCCATAGCAACTCGAGCTGATTGGAGGCGCTGAGCTGAGCTTGGGCTGCTCTCCCAACCACCAACCATCCTCACCCAGGGGATGCAGGGCTTGGCTTTCTGCCTCCCCTTCCCCTCAGCCACGGGATGAACTCGAGGCATTTCTGCTTGTGGTTTCCTTTTGGGTGTCGTTGTTTTGTGTTGGGTTTTGGGGTTTGTTGCAAGTGCTTTTTTATTTTGCACCCCCCCTCCAGTTTCTGTGCGTTGTTTAAAAAGTTCTGGGCACTTGTGGAACCAACTGGCAGCCAGGAAGGGCTGTTTTCACATCTCTAGGAATGAACAGGGAGGTAAAAAACCCAGAGAGTTGCTGTATTTGTGTGTCTAACCATGTAGAAGTGAGAGGGGGTGGTGCTTTGTGTCCAGAAAAAAAAACCCTTCCCTTTTACCAAGGTCAAAAAAAGCCTTTGCAAAAATACCAAGGATTCCTGCAAACTGAAAGCAGAGGCAGGACTTGGGGGGGGAAAGGGGGGGTAAGAAAACCTGCAAAATGTTCTTGTTCTGCCTGCAGTTTGCTAGTTGTTCCTTTGGATTTCTCTACTGTGTTTCAACCAGCAAGTTCATCTCCAAGAGCAGCCCAGCCTGGAGCACCAGCAGGGGGTCTCTGTGGGGACAAGACTCAGTGAAGCTTTTGGATCTGCTCCCCAGGGGTTTTCTGAGCCTCTCACTCCTTGGTTCAGCACTAAGTTCAGCAGTGGGCTCAGTCTCTGCAGGTCGTTGGAATCAAATCACCTCCACAGCCCCTCCACAGCCACTCTTTGGAACAGAATCACCTTTTAAATCTGAGATGTGAGCACCTCTGGCAGTGCTGAAGCTGTTCTGGCAACGAGTCAGCAATGGAAAGGAAGCAATAAAAGTGGTCAAAAGCAAAAAGCACTTGCTAGGGGAAAGGCAGGGACTGCAAGAGCAACTGAGCTGATTTAAACAGAGCTAACCTGTATTCCCCCCAGGTCTTCAGGGTCAGTTTAGCTTCAGCAGATCACATCTGTCACAGCTCTTGATGAGCCCCCAGCTTAGCAAACTATATGCTGAAGCAAATCCTTGAATCCAGTTAATTCTCCTTACACTGGCACAGGGTTCCCTTTTATCACAGGACAAGTTTTTTCAATGTGAAGCTGGCCAGGTTGCTGCTCTTCCTAGCCTGTGCATGGCAAGTGTGTGTTTGCTGTTCCTTTACTAGAGAGAAGCACCTATTTCCGTGTGCATGATGTATTTATCTTGGAGTCAAAATTGATATTGAAAACAAGAAGGTGGGTATACCCCAGACAAAGCCACCTTTGTGTTTTCTGGAGACCTGCTGTGCTCAAAAAGCTTCCTGTGCATCCCTGCAGCATTTGAACCTTGTGACAGTGGAACTCAGCTCATCCCCAGGGAGCTGGGTGCAGAGAGGATCAGCTTTCCCTGGGTTTTTAATAAGCCACAGAAGTGGGTATTTGGCTGTTTGCATTATTCTCTCATTTGTGTATTAAGAGATTTGCCATTTTTAGTCCATTCATTGTGAAGAAGATCTATTGTGATGCTCCTGTTCTTAGGTGTGATTGCAGGGAAGGTTGGCTCCTCAGCTGCATCCTTATCAGCCAGTGGTCACATCCAGCAGCTCTGAAGAAATCCAGAGGTCTGGATTTGGGGCTTGAATAGCTTTTTGGGGAAAGCAGTTGCAGGAGAGCTGCTGTATGATATGAAATGACCACGTGTCACATTCTATCCAAGCAACATCCCCCCATTCCCTGTCCCTCCCACCTCTATTTATAGGGTGCTTCCCATGCACCACTGGATTTGTGCAGACAAACCTGGGAAGCTTGGAGCATCCCCTCTTTTCCCAGCTGGACCAGCCCTGCTGGCACATTCCCCTTGCAGGAGTAGGGCTGGCTTGCTCACTTGCCTTCAACATTCTGTTCTCAAGGAATCACTGGGATATGAATAGGATCTTTATCAAACCAGGTTCATCCAAAGGACAAGGCCATATTAATTGTTTGCAGAGCTCCAGCAAATAAAGAGGGTCCCCCCTGATTTTTTATTTGTCTGCTTTCACTCTGATGGCCAACTCAAGCAGAGGCAGCAGGGGGGTGACAGGGCCCTGTATTTTCCTGTGTTCGGGGAGGAAAAGCAAACAAAAAAGCTTGGCTATTGCATCTGAGGGTCTAATGTAGAGGGGAGACCTGCAAATAAGGCTTTCCCCCACCCCCCCCACCCCCCCCCTTCTTTTTCATTACCAAGCTCTGGGGGTTGAGGTGGGGAAAATGGATTTCAACAATGGTTGAAAAAGAAAAAAAAGGAAAGTTATTTTCAAGTTATTTTCAATGATGGAAATTGGCTCCTTTCCATCCTAAAGCCCAAGGGCTACAAGAGTACAAGAGGCCAAAAGCCACGATGACTTTCTGCTGCCTCAGGAAGGGACACAGGACGTGGTCAGAGCTCTCAACACCTGACATCTCCACTGCTTCTGGCAAGTTCCTCTGCAGCCCAAGCTGCTCTGAAGAGGTGAGAAAAAGTTACAGGCATCTTCCTTTGTCCCAGTGCAGACTGGATGGCCAAATAACCTTGTTATTCCAACCAGACTGGCTTGCCCAGCCTTTGCTGCTCCCCAGAGCGTGTCTGGGTGGTTTCTTTGCTGATGGGCAGCCAAAGGTCTTCCTGGGAAGGGTGTTGCTGCTGGGGCTGGAGGCTCAGGGCTGAGGCTGTGGGACAGGCAGGGTGTTTGCTCTGCCTGCAGCTTGGCTGGGGCCAGTGATGATGCTGGCTCACCAGAAGGCCTCATGGCTGCCAAATTCCAATCTAGGGCTAAATTTAACCCCCAAAATGTAGCGTCTGAAAGCCCAGAGAACAGCCCGGCCCTTGTCTCCAGTGCCTGCCTCCAGCCAACCCTCCCTTTGGCAAGGAAAAAGCTTTTGTTTTCCCTGGACTCCAGGCCAGCTTGGAATAGCACCCCCAGCAAAACCCTCCCTGTCCCAGCACAATGAAGCAAGGCTCTCGATTCCCAGATGTGCAGGAGGGAAGTGCCCAGCATGTCTCCTCTGGGTGCTTCCTTTCCAGATGTGGAGTGGCAGGGAGCTGGAAGGCAGCCTGCTGCCACCTGGGAAGAGGGTTGGGGAGCAGGCAGTGCATTTTTCCTCTGGAAACCCTCTGGATCTGGCTGCTCATGGCAGGGGGAAGAGATTTGGGCTGCCTTGCCAGCTGTTCAGCTGGTTTGCATCAGCTCGAGCTGGCTCCTCCCGAGCTGCAGTGAGGAAGTGCCCCTCCTGCAAAGGTTAGGATGTCTTGTGTCTCAAACAGCTTTTGGTCCCCATCTTCTGCTTCTCAAAGAGCCCTCAGTCCCCATCTCTTCCTCCTGAGGAACACCAGTGAGGCTGGACTCTTAAAGGCCCTGCAGGCAACTTGATGGGACGAAGACCCGTCGCCAAGTGGCACATCCTTCTGCTCAGGTGTCCACCTGAAACCCTCTCATGCAGGAAGCCCCATGCCAAGGTCATGCTGAGTGAGTCCCAGGTGAGCTAATGGCCTTGGTGGGATGAAGTGGGAGATTGCAGCCTGTGCCCCTGGGATGAGGTCAGGGATGTTTTAGGTTTGTCTGACCTACGAAAGGTACCTTTTTTGGGCAGTGCCCCAGGCAGAGGGATCCAGGCAGCACAGAAAGGGGCTGTCAGTGGCCACAGATCCCTCTTACAGGGCTGGTGGGTGATGCAGGACAGAGCCCTGCTTTGCATGACCCGGTTTGGCCATCCCCACCCTATGGAAAATTCCTGCCCATGGGCAACCTCCTTCTGCCTTTATTTTTAAGCCCTTCCCTGAGGACGCAGCTGAGGCAGGGAGATAATGGGTGCTGACAGGAGCCTGGCTGCTCAGTGCCCAGGCTTCCATGGTATTTATAGCTAGAGGAAGGTGGGAGGGGGTTTGGTGGAGGAAGGGGGACGAGAAGATGTGATGAGAGAGGCCGAGCTTTGCAGCAGGGCTGAGGCTCTCAGAGGAGGCTGCAGGAAGAGATGCTGACGCTGAAAGTCAGCGTCAAGATGACTCATATCCATGGCATCAGAGGGAGTTCCCTCCCAGATGGTCAGGGAGGCTGGGGACAGGGTGTTCTCCTGTGTGGGATGGAGATCCAGGCCCCGCGGCGTCACAACTGATCCATCCCCGTGTGGCACCAGTGCTGGGCACTGGGAGAGGTCACCTGCAGTTTCAGGGTGCTCAAGGCAGCCCTTCAGAGGCTCTCTGCTCTTCCTCTTCCCATCCTTTCCTTCCCTTTCTCTTTTCCCCCCGTTTTGATGCAGCAGCACTCACCACCCCTGGTTCCAGGGCCTGCCCACTTGTGGTGGATACTGTGCTGACCCCTTATTTCCTAAGCTTTTTAATTTTTTTGGCTTTTTTTTCCCCCCCAAATTGAGTTTGAGGTGCTTCATCTGGCTCTTTGCTTGCAAGAAAAAAAATACACACCAGAAAAAAACCCAAACCCAAACCAAGACAGGAGGTGTAGGTTAAATTTCAGCTTGAAGCTGCTTCCCTGGCCATGAAGGAACGTTGCAGGTGTCTCCAGTCAAAGATGGGCATGAGTCTTTGCAAGGTTAGATCTTGTAGTTTGTCCTGCCCAACGTGTGAATATATCCAAGGGAAACCTTTGCCCTGGTGGCAACTCAGGAACCTTTCCAGCCCAGCTCAAAAAGAAATCTGGAATAAAAATAGAAAGGTTTAGACACACAAACCCAATAGTTAAAGCAAAGCAGTGAGTGGTAGCAGGAGCTCTGTGGAGTTGCTGGACCTCCAAAAGCTCATACTGGGAGATGTTGTGTAAATGAGGGTAATTTGGGTGAAACTCCAGGTCAAGCCTTGCTATGGGTGATGCTGTTCCAACAAGGGAGGGAAAGAACATGTTTTATACCAGATTGTAAAGTACCAAGGCTGTCCTGACCATGGAGCTGCTTGGTGATGGAACATGATCCCCATCCAGAAGTGCTCACATCTGTACCAGCATCTGTCAGCACTCGTCTCCCTCTGCCCTACACCACTGGGACTGGGGGCACAGAGGGTCTTGGGGTGGCAAACTGTGCCCTCTGTGTGCTGAGGCTGGAGGAGCTGTATCTCAAAACAGGCACAGTTCCCAGGTGGGCCAATCTTTCCTATATCTCAGGGGTGTTGATGGGGTGTTAATAGAGATGCAGGAGATGCTGGCTGGGAGAAATCTGAGTGGCTGCTTTTGCCAGGCTTCCCAGCAGTGATGTCTCTGCCCAGTCCCAGCCCTTCTGCCCAGCATCCCAGCCCTCTACCTTGGCACTCCAGGGAGAAGAAGACTCCCAGTGAAGTCATATCACCAAGAGGCAAGTGGTAGCCCTGGGGCATTTTGCCATCTCTCTGAGTTGGCTGGTCCAGATAGGAAAGGAAAACAGAGGCAGGACCTACTGACCCAGCAACTGCCACCCCAAAATGTGCTGATGGGGAAGAGATGTGTTGGTCAGGCTGCAGGAACAGCCTCTCCTCCAGCCAGGAGGATGCTTTCAGGTGCCCTGCAGGGATGATTTCCTGGCTGGATTTTGGGGTTGAGGTGTCAGGGTTGTGCAGCGTGTCCCTGCATGACTCAGGGGAGGGAGGAAAAACTTCCTGCTTCTCCCTGTTCCTCACCCCTATCTGCCAGCTGGCCTTGCAGCCTCCTCTGCCCTGCAAAGTCCTGGCTCTGGACCCCACTGTCCTGGGTTTGCAAGTGATGCTCAGGGTCTGCCACTGACTCACATACTGTTTCCCTGTGCAGTTCATATATCACTTAAAGAGCCTGAACTGCAAGACTTTATCTATCTCATAGTGGCTGGCAGGGGGTTGGTGTCACAGGGCAGAGGAAACACAGGATTTAATAATCCCAGCAAAGGTTTGGAGACCCACAGCACCTCTGGCAGTGCCATCATCTCTGCTTTAAATTAAGAGATGGTGAGATTTAAACAGAGTGAAGAGGAGGGTTAAAAAAGAAGGGGAAAAGGGATGGGGCCAGCTCTGGGGTGGGAAGTTTGAGGCCTGGGGAGGAGGAGAGGGAGGAAGGGGGTGGCACAGCAGAGATCTGCTTTTGGCATAGCCCCTGTGTTTGTGGGGCACGGGGAGGGGTGTGAAATCAGCTCCTGCTTCCAGGAATCCTCCCAGCACGGGATGTGCATTGGGAAGCTGGTAAACATGAGACAACTGCTGGCCTGCAGCTCATTTGGCTGCGTGTCTGAGCTGCTCCTTGCCTGGCCATGGGCTCCTCGGGGGGTCAGGGCACGGGACACCCTGTCCCCGGGCACAACAGGGGGTCAGGAGTGATGGGAAGGAGGGTGGGAAGTTTACACTGAGGGGCAGCTTCTCCAGCCCAGGGCAGGTTGGATATTCCTGGGGTGCAGCTTTGGCTCCAGCTGCTGCTTTGCAAACCCTCAGCCACAGGCTCCCGGAGTCAGAAATAGCCCCTTGGCCCAGGAACAAACATCTCCCCTCCCTGAGGTCCCATTGGGGTGCCAGCCTGCCCCCCATTCACAGAGAGCACCAGCTGCCAGCACACCCTGAGCTGCTCCTCATCTGCCTGCTCACAAAAATACATCTCTCTGGGGCTTTTTGTCCCCCTCCCTGGCTGCTCAGGAGAGCTTGTTTGTTGCTGGGGGCAGGGAAACCATGACCCTGCCATTCCCTTTGGTTCCCTGTCCCCAGGGAGCTGGGATGCCCATGGCTGGGGACGAGGGAGGGGGACACTCAAGGGGACACTCAGCTGTGTGGGGGGATGGCAGGGCAGGGTACCTGGGTCCTGGTTTCACCGTGTCCCTGGATGGGAGAGGAGTGGGGTGGGAAGGAGATGTCGCAACCCCAAGTTAGATGACCTAGAGCAGAGTTGAGCTTATGGGTGGCTTTTTGCCAACAACCTCATCTAACAGGGGCCTGATGAGCTCAAGTGTGAGACCTCAAGTGTGAGGTTTGTTTATGTGGAGCATAAAAGCCCCAGAGGTGAGGATGGAGCAGCTCCTGCTGGCACTTTGGGGCTTGTCTGCAGTGGCAGAGGAGGAGATGCCTGGGGACAAGGACAATGGGTGGGGGGGGATGGCAGGGCAGGGTACCTGGGTCCTGGTTTCACCGTGTCCCTGGATGGGAGAGGAGTGGGGTGGGAAGGAGATGTCGCAACCCCAAGTTAGATGACCTAGAGCAGAGTTGAGCTTATGGGTGGCTTTTTGCCAACAACCTCATCTAACAGGGGCCTGAGTGTTGATGAGCTCAAGTGTGAGACCTCAAGTGTGAGGTTTGTTCATGTGGAGCATAAAAGCCCCAGAGGTGAGGATGGAGCAGCTCCTGCTGGCACTTTGGGGCTTGTCTGCAGTGGCAGAGGAGGAGATGCCTGGGGACAAGGACAATGGGTGGGTGGACAAGGACAGACTCCCCATGGCCCACCAGGCACCCCCTGCCCAGCCTGGCCCACCTGCAGCAGGTGGGTTGGGACGAGGAGGGCAACAGGGTGGTCAGAGGGATTGGGATAACCCAGAGGGGGTTGGGAAGAGCTTGGCTGGTCAGCGTGGAGGACACACAGAACCTCCCATGCCCAGGTCTTCTGCAAACTGGCCCCTGTCTGTTCCTAAATATATTCTTCAGCTGAGATGGGGGGAAAAAGAGGAACTGATCATTTTTTTATTATTATTATTTTTTTTGTAGCCCTCAGCTTGATTCCTTTCCCAAAGGAGGGGGTGGGCAGGGGAGGCAGGGCCTGGCTGAGCAGCCCCCTGCTGGAAATGGGGTGGGTTTTGTGCTGCCTGCTGCTTTATTGGTATTTTTAGAGCGTGCCACAGGCACGAGGTCAGTGCAGTGAGTGAAATTCCACCCCAGAGCAGCTCCCTGGCCCCATCCTGCTCCTCAGGGACGGGCTGGAGTCAACAGCTGAGCCAGGGCTCAAGTGTCCCTGTGGTTGCCTGGCTGGGTGGGTGCTGGGGTCAGGGCTGGGAGAGCTTGGGGACAGTGAGGGGGTGGGCAGAAGGGACCTTCATCCTGCTCTTTCCTCTCCATGAAGGGGCCCTGGGAGTGAGGGTCTGCTGGAGATCCTGGGGTGGGGAGCACAGGGTGCCCCAGGGCTTCTTCATCAGCAGGGATTTGGCAGGGGGACCTTAGGAGACCTTACAGCACCTTCCAGTACCTGAAGGGGCTACAGGAAAGCTGGGGAAGGTCTTTTGACAAGGGTATGGAGGTATCATTGTTTTAAACTGGAAGAGGGGAGATTTAGACTAGATATTGGAAGAAATTCTTTCCTGTGAGGGTGGTGAGACCTCACAACAGGTTGCCCAGGGAAGCTGTGGCTGCCCCATCCCTGGCAGTGTTGAAGGGCAGGTTGGAAGGTGTCCCTGCCCATGGCAGAGGGGTTGGAAAAAGTTGATCTTTAAGGTCCTTTCCAACTCAAACCAGCCTGTGATTCTATGGTTGATGTGATGGTCTTTGGGTGAAGGAGCTGGGGATGCTGAGATGAGACTGGGCAAACTGGGGAGGGGTGGGGAGCTCAGATGCACTGGGGAGGAGGCCAGGGGCTACTGTGCTTGCTCAATGGAGGGATGAGCTGGCAATGTGTTAAGTCAAAAGCTGAGGAATAGGGGGGAGTGAAGGGAGGGGGGGAACAAATGGCACAGCCCATCTCCTTGAGAACAGACCTTGGGTCCCTGCTTTGTCTTCAGCAAGTGATGCAAGGGAAGCACCCTGGGGCTGGGCAGTGAGTCAGGCAAGTCCCACCTCCTGAGTCACTGCTGGCAGCCCCCCCAGCTGCAGCCTCAGCACCAGCAGCAGCCCCTGCCCACTTCCCACTTCCCACTTGATGGAGTCACAGCCCCCTTGGGACTGGCTGGGAGGAAAAAAAAAAGCCAGACATTTCACAAGCTAAACCTGAAAAAGAGAAACTGTCCCCTGGGTTGCTGACCCACCCAGAGAGTGTAGTGAGAGATGCTCCTGGGATGAGCAGGAAGTGTCAGGTCCTGGCTTGAAGGCAAGTAACTTGCCAAGCAATTAAGACAGCTGAGATGTTCTGAGAGTCATAGGCTGAGAGCTGCTCCTCAAGAAGTACAAAATACCTTCCTCTGATTTTTCTGATGGTCTTTCAGGAGCTGCTTTCATCCAAACTTACACAGGCTCATGGGGCCAACATTAGGATGATGGACTGAACCCCAAAATTTGAAGGGATCCCAACCCCAGGAGAAGGAGATGCAAAGAACTGTTGCTCTTGCTTTGGGCTGCCAGGGCTTCTCTGTGGCACATTGTGGGCTTGGCTCAGGGCAGGGTGTGCCCTGTTGTGCACGTGGGGAAGGGGTGTCCCATGGGTGTGCTGAGCCTTTCCTGCCCCTCCATGCTCCCCCCATCCCCGTGCCTCCAATGTACCACCCTTTTGGGATGATTTCTTCCCTGTAACACACAACCCAGTGCATGTCTGCTGCTCCCAGGGGTCACCCTGCCAGCCTGGGGCTCTGCCCTGGAGCATCCCTGGCTTTGTTTTCTTTTCCCAGACCTTCTCCTCACAGATCCATCTGTTTTTCCCCAAAGCAGGCTGTTTTCCTGAAAGGCAAGTGCCCAGCCACCAGCAGCTGAAGGCTCACTTGCTTTCCCTTGGGCATGGAACTTTCCACTTGTGCTTTTCATCTTTCCAGCCAAGGGAAGCTCCTGCTTTCCCCAGCCTCTCCCCTGCAGAAGGGTGAGGGAAATGTCTGCCCTTCTCTGTTCAAAGTCCCCTCCAAAGGCAAGCCAAGGGTGCACTGACCTCATGGAGTAAATATTTTCCATGACATCTCCTTCTGACATCTCCTTTCAGGCTCTGTACCTATAGCTGACCCAGCTCTGGGTTTGGAGCCAGCCTGGGCTCTGCTGGGACAGGGAACAGGGCTGTATTCTGGCCTTTCCTTGCTTCCCCCATGTCCCCATTTAATGTCACTGCAAATTAACAACATGAATGCTTCAGCCACCTTCCTGGACCACTCTCCAGGGATTCTTTAGTCTGAGGGTGGTGAGACCCTCAACAGGTTGCCCAGGGATGCTGTGGCTGCCCCATCCCTGGCAGTGTTGAAGGGCAGGTTGGATGGGGCTTGGAGCAACCTGGGCTGGTGGGAGGTGTCCCTGCCCATGGCCGGGGGTTGGAACCAGATGAAGGTCCCTTCCAACCCAAACCAGTTTGTGATTCTATAACTCAAATGCAGTGGCTCATGGGTCAGTGCTGCTCCCCACAGACAGCACACCATGCTGGCTTGCTGGGATTATACCCCCAACACGTGCCCTCAGCCCCCCACAGCACTGACACACCTGTGGTGCTGGGATGCTGCAGACAGGTTGAATGCAGGTGTGGAGCATCTCTGGGCCAGAGGTGGGATGCAGGGGGGTTGTTTTGAACTGGGAGCAACTTTTCACCAGGCAAAGGAGGGGGCACTGATTGACTCTCTGGCCTTGCTGCTCACCCAGCTGAATGAGAAGAGGTGTTCTCCTACTCCAGCTTCTTACTGCTCTTGCTGTGCTTTACCCTCACACACTCCTTCCCCCAACACTGCCTTTCTCAAGGGGACAGTCACATCTGGTGCTGATCCCTGGCAGGTCTTGGCAGCTGGGTTTACAAGGCAGGTACTCAGGGCTCTTCATGGGGTCTGTTTTATTTGAACCACACCAAGGTTTCCCCCACTGCTGGTCTGCCAAGAGGACACCCTTGTGATCATTCTCCTGCCAGGGATTTCAAACCATGTGCTGGTTCCCAGGCCCAGTGTGGTTTCCTGAGAAGGGCTGGGGTATTTCATTCCACTGCATATAGGATGAAATCCCATAGGACTGGATCCCTGCCTTTCACCCTCCTGTGGAACAGGGAGCAAACAAATGATGCTGCCAGAAATGATGCCGAGCACACCAGGAGGTGCCCAAAGTCACTTGTGTTGGCCTTGCAGGCCTGTGCCTTCTGTGTTGGCCATTTAGGGAAAAATCACCCCAGCCATTTGTGGCAGGTGTTTCAGGGCCCTTTATTTCTAGGGCCAGGTCTCACATTCAGCAAAAGTGCCTCTGCAGGCCAGGCCAGGAGAACCAGTGTTTCCCAGTTCCTCTGCATGGGAGAAGTGCTGCTCTTACCTATAGCACTAGTACTGCTAGAGAGAAAACTAATATCAAACATCTATTAACCTGGGTGGTTTTAGGAGCTCTTTTTTGGTTTTTTAGCAAGGGTTTTTAAAATTTTGTTTGTTTGTTTGTTTGTTTTTAACAATTCTCTTTTTTTGGCAGACAGGAAAGTGTTTCCCACTTGCTCCCCAGTTTGCCTGGAAGCTTCATGGGAAGGCTTAAGGATGCTTGGCTGGTCCAGCCCTGTGACTTCCAGATATTGTTGTCCACCTCTCATGCTGAAGCATCAAGTGTTCAGGCTGCTTCCTACAAGCTGGAAAAGAGGGTAAGATCATTTGCTCATGCTCTGCACGTGTCCCTGGCACATTTTTGCACCTATTTTCCCTCGCTCCCTGGAGGCATCTGTGCTCTCCAACAAGTGCTACTCTTGCAAAGCCCAGGGTGGAAGTGAAGGTTTTTACCATCACACTGGAAGGTGAGAGCTCAGGATCAGGGGAAATGGGACTCTGCTGGACATGGCAGGGTTTTGAGGGAGGGTGTTGTAGCTGGAGATATAAACCTCAGCTTTGCTGGAGGCTTCAGTCTTCCCTGGAGCTGCTGTTCTGTCTCCTCACATTTCTGGGAGGGAGGAAGCTGTGGCCAACCTCACTGCAAACACAAATGACTTCTTTTTTTTGTTGCTTTTTGGGTTGAGTTTGGGGTGTTTTTTTGTGTGTGTGTTCAGTGGGAACAATAAAACATCTGTTCCTGAGCCCAGCAGCTGGACCAAGATTGAAGTGACGTTAGCATCAATTATCCCCCGGGCTGGGGAGGCTTGATGGGAGAATGGTGCAGATTTCCTCAGCACTGAATTCAAAATGAGAACAACAGCTTGGCTAGGTGGCTCGTGTTCCTGGAGGGGCTCCAACCCCCCTGCGTGCTCCAGCCCACTGCTGTTCTGTGCCAAACATCAGCCATGGGGTGAGTAGGGGAGATCCTTGGGTTTTTTGCAGCCATAGGAGAATGAAAACAATTTGGGGGAGGGGGAAGGTGATGCACTAACAGAGATGCACTAACCCAGTACAAATGCCATGATATCCAATCCAAATGCTGTTTAGGGGGGCTGGGTTGCAGGGCTGGGTGTGCAGCCACCTCCTGCAAGCCAACCCCAGCTGGGACATCACAGGATCACATCATAGAATCACAGATGGGTTTGGGTTGGAAGGACCTTAAAGATCATCTAGTTCCAACCCCTCTGCATGGTCAGGGACATCTTCCACTAGACCAGGTTGCTCCAAGCCCAGCCTAACCTGGCCTTGAACACTTCCAGGGATGATGGGGCATCCGCAGCTTCTCTGGGCAACATGTTCCAGTGTCTCCTCATCCTCACAATAAATAATTCCCTCGTATTGTCTAACCTAAATCCACCTTCTTCCAATTTAAAAACCATCCTCCCTTGTTCTGTCACTACATGCCCTTATAAAAAGTCCTTCCCCAGCTTTCTTGGAGGCCCCTTCAGGTGCTGGTGCCTCGTCCGTGGTGGGCACAGGCAGCCAGCTGGGTTAGATGATGCAGCATCACGTTCCCTGGGTACAGAAAGGGGCTATTAATGGGGAGAAAGGAGGAGGGGGGAGAGGGATGGAGCACAATGGTTCCGATTTGTTGGCAGGGGTGCCCTGCAGTCCCTGGCAGCACCTCAAAGCAGCTGTGAAGTGCCAGCCGGTGGCGACGCTTGGGGCGCGTGATGCGGGCGCCTGACCCTGGCATGAGGCTGGGACACGGGGTGGGCACGGACCCCACTTCTGCCTGGGGCCCTGCAGAGGAAACCCAAGCTTGCTGAGCCCTCCAGGAACCTGGTGGCTTTGCTCTCCAGGGCTTTCAATACCACCTCAATACCATCTGCCCTCCCCACCACGCCAAGGCAAACGTTGCCTCTTACAGGACTGCGTGCACATTTTGTCTCATTTTGTCCCTTTGCCTCATCCTGAGCAAGCCCCACTAGATGTTGTTTTCCCACATCCTAGTAGCACAGAGAGAGAGACCATGAGTGTGGGAAAAGCCAAGAAAATGAGCAGGGAGCAGCGTTTTTGTGAGTGAGCTGCTTTATACCTGCACAGCCAGATGCCTGAAGGACTTCATGCAAGCTTCAGGAAATAATTTGAGCTGCTGCAATGTTGAAGCCCCTAAAATAACTTCTCTGCTCCCCAGAGAGCTGTGAATTTTTAGGCTTGACAGCTCCCAGCTCCCAGCACCCCCTGGGTGAGGTTAAAGCTGCTCGTGGCATGGGGCAGGGCTGGGGGAAAATGAGGCTTGTGGGGGCTTGTGGGGCTCAGTAACTTCAGGGATGCTGGTTGTGCTTTTCTGGAAGGGAGGTGAGTGATTGGGGGGAGAAACAGGGGAGAAAACCCCATTTGAGAAGAACACTGGTTCTGAAAACCCAACTGCATCAAGCACCAATTTCATCTGGCTTCTTTCTTGAATGTCACGGGTACCATCATAGGACAACACGTCCTCCACAGACACGTGTTCCAGGCTCCGTTGCTGGACGTTTGCTCACCTGGCTCCAGCTCTCACAGGAGCATCACCCAGCAAATCACTGCTGAGAAAACCCCTTTCCTTGCTTATCCAAGCCATTTTACTCTAATCCCTTATTGCCTTTGGCCTCCAGCCTTGCTTATATCAACAAGCCACACTGGGCCAAAACCACCCCGGGTGTCACGTCCAACGTGCATCACCTCTCTGCTCCAAGTCTGGGCTCTGCAGGGACTCCTGCCCTGGCCTCTCCTGTCAGAAAATGGAGCCCAGCTGGGAAAAAATCCCCAGATCCTCACTCAGAAGAGACTTGGCAGAATTAGGAGGACAAGTAAAGGAAGCTTTGGCTTTAAAAAAATACCCAAAAAAAGAGATCACTTTGTCCCAAAGCAACTTAACTTACCCTGGTATGTTGAATTTCTGTTACTTTATGTACTGTACTTCAGCCTGTTTTCTCAAGCCTTACAAAAGCCACTGTGTCATCACCCTGTTTGCCTGTCCCTTCCCTTAGTAACACGCTGAACTGGCTGATTTTGGGTAGGTCTGGCAAAGCCATTAATTCCTTCCCAATATTCAGGTCCTTCTGGCTGCAGGAAAATAGGTGCCAGTGTTGGAGGTTGGGCTGATCTCTTGCAGGGAGGGAAAGGCTTTGTTGGGTCCCTGTTTTCCCAAAAACTCCTGGCTGGTGGTGACCCCTCATCAGCTGGAGGCTGGATGGGAAGGGCAGAGAATGCCCTGTGCAAGATGGAGGGGGAGATTATGGATTTAATAATAGAAGATTTTACCCCCTCCTCTGAGGCTTAGGGAAGCTTTAGGATTAGGGAAGAGTATGTCAGCCAGATGCAAAACTTGGTAATCACCTTGTGACAGGGTGAGGAGGGCTGTGCTGAGCCCCCAGGGGGGGTGTGCCTACAGCATGGGGCTGCCCTGACTCTGAGCATCCCAGAAACAGCCTGGAGAGATGCCTTGGGATCCAGAAGGAAGGAACAGGTTGAGGTCCCTGCTCCCTGCCTGACTCTCCAGTGATACATCTGTGGGCTCTCCCTTTCTTCTTCTGACCCACTTTGTGAAGTTCTGCTTTTCCCAACCTGCTTTGTAATCCTAAGTAATAGGAGGCAGATGCCCAAACATCTCCTGAGGAGATGGACCTTCATCCCTACCTCCAGCACTGGTGATCTGACTCCCTGGAAAACCCTCACATCTGCAAGACCTGAGCCTCCTGTGCATCTCCTTCCTTTATCCAGGAAAAAAACCACTCCCTGAGGAGCACAGGGCAGTGGGGAACAGGGTTTTGTGGCCACCAGGCAAAGGAGCCAGTTGGGCCAGGCTGGAACATACAGCAGCCACTGATGGAGGAGGAGGTTTTGGGGACCAGAACAGGACAGAAAAGCTGCAAGAGTGTGAAAAGGGTGGGATGGGGCTGCCCACCCAGGAAAGAGGAGGTGGGGTAGGGCAGAAAGGGGAAAAACAAGGCAGGGGCAGCCTGAGGGGGTCTGAGGTGCTGGTGGGATGCTCCATGGTGGGCTCTGAAGGGACACATGGCCCTGCCTGGTCCTGGTGTCTCTGCTGTGCAGCTCCAGAGCTCTTCCAGCTGCTGTGGCAGGGCACAGCCTCAGGCTGGGGTGAAAAATGTCATAATAACATCTGCATCTCACCTCGGGGAGGGTTTTGTGCTCTGCAGGGCTCCCATGCAGCCCTGCCAAGCCCAGCCCAGCCTCAGCTGCCTCGGGCAGCTCGGGTGGCTGGGGGGGTCAGCAGCTCTCCTCCCCCCAGCCCCCCTCACCCCTTCATTTCAACACACCCCTCGTGTTTGCACGGCTCAAAATGTTCTGAGCATTATCAATGTTTGCACTTTTTGCCACTGTTTGTGCTGGTTGTGCTTTAAAGGCAATAAAGTCCAGCTTTGTTTGCTTACAAGGAAACCCTCGTTAGACCAAGCGGCGCTTACCCCAAAACCACGGTGCCAACCACCCCTAAACCACAGCACCAACCACCCCTGAACCATGGCACCAACCACCCCTGGAAGCCCTGGCCCTGGGGATCATGTTCCTTGGAGGAAAAGGGGCTTTATGTGTGCAAACACCCCAGCTCCAGGCTGTGCATCACCCCACGGGAACTGGCTGCCAAGCTGCTCCACTCCAGCTGAGTCCTAGGAGCAGCACAGAAGCCACTGGTGTTACTGGGAGATGCAGGTCCCATGAGTGCAGGGAGATGACCTGGGGTGTGCCCAGCCACCCACTGTCCCTGGACACTGACACCACCTCCCACAGGCTGGCCCCAAAGTGCTGTCCCTGCCTGGTGGGTTGAAAATTAACAGGCTGGGGGGGCCAGGGCAAGGCCAGGTGAGTCTCAGAAGTGGCTCAGGGAAGGGTGTTATTTCTGGAGAAAGCCATGCTAAGGAAGTCCCTTCCACTCAGTGAGTCCTCCTGCTCAGTGACCTGCTCATCTGGCTGCTCCTCCATCCCTTCCTCCATCATCCTCAGCTGCCTCAGCTGCTTTCTCCATCACAGAATCACAGAGTTGTTTGGGTTGGAAGGGATCTTATATGTCATCTCATTCCAACCCCCCTGCATGGGCAGGGACACCTCCCACCAGCCCAGGCTGCTCCAAGCCCCATCCAAGCCTGGCCTTGGACACTTCCAGGGATGGGGCAGCCACAGCTTCTCTGGGCAACCTGGGCCAGGGTCTCACCACCCTCACAGTGAATAATTTCTTCCTAATCTCATCTAAATCTCCCCTCTTTCAGCTTGAAACCATTACCCCTTATCCTATCACTCCCTGCCCTTATCCAAAGCCCCTCCCCAGCTTTCCTGGAGCCCCTTCAGGCACTGGAAGCTGCTCCAAGGTCTCCCTGGAGCCTTCTCTTCTCCAGGCTGAACACCCCAACTCTCTCAGCCTGGCTCCATTGCAGAGCTGCTCCAGCCCAAGGATCATTTCCAAGGTGTTCAGCCTCTCGGGGTGCTGCCAGCTCCACTGCTGCCCCCCCAAGCCCTCAGTACCACTCCAGCATCCTCGCCATGGGGCAGAGCCCATTGCAGGCTGCAAGGGTGGCTGCAGCTGCCTGGTTTTTCCTGGAAGGGCAGTGCTTCTGGCAACCAATCCCTCGACTAAGGTAAGGTATTTTTTCCACCCCGCTGGGGCACATGGTGCCTCTCGAAAGAGCAGCTGCTATGGCTCAGCACCAGGAACAGGCTGTAAACAAGGTGCCTGCTGGTCCCCAGCTCTGTGAGGACAGCCTGGGGCTGGCAGGGGCCAGGAAAGAGCTGTGGACAAGGTAAAAGTCCCTCTGGGCTGGAAATAATGGCAGAGGCCAGGTCTCTGTGCCCTGAAGTGTAGGTGCTGGGTGGCAGTGCGTGGCAGTTAACCCTGCCCTCTCCTGGACACCAGCTCCCTTTGGGAAATATCCTGAATTTGGAAATGTTACCCCCAAAAATGCAGAATTTGGGGTGTTTTGTTTTTTTGGGGGGGGCGGGGGTAGGTGGTGGTGTGTGTGTGTGTGTGTGCAGCTCACACAGGCCTGTTGGGCTGGAGAGGATTTTGGCATCTCAAGCCGGATTTAGGATGCGAGCCACACTCCTTGGAAAAGCAAGAAAGAAATCAAGGAATGCCATCTGCAAACCAAGACTGAAGCCCAGGGAAGCCCTGAGGGTGAGCAAGGCACATGGAGGAGCCCCCCAAGCTGCTTGGTAGGGACCACAGCGGGGATGAATCCTGTGGCTGTGGGTTGCAGCCACAGGGGCAGGATGGGTTCAGCATCACCCTCTGCTGTGCCAGTGACCCTGAGCTAGGGACAGCCCTCACTTCCCTGCAGCACTTGTGTAACCATGTCCAGTGCTGGGTTTCATACCCCCCTGGGACCAGACTGGGGGTGTTTTCCAGCCCTGCTGCCCAGGACAGACTGAGTGCTGCTGGCACAGTGGGGCAGGGAGCTGCAGGCAGGGGACAGCTGTCCCGCTCCAGCTGCTTTTTCCTGGCATTGCATTTATTTTTTGGTTGCTGCTGGTGTTACCTACAAACAAAGCAAACAGAGTCAGCTTTAAACCCATGGGTTGTGTTTACTGAAGGGCTGGGATCACTGATGGGAAGCCCAGCTGGGTTAGGGAAAGGCACAGTTTGGTGCATCCTTGGCCAACGGGCACTGACGACTCCCTGAATTTCCCATGCATGAATCCTGTGGCTGTGGGTTGCAGCCACAGGGGCAGGATGGGTTCAGCATCACCCTCTGCTGTGCCAGTGACCCTGAGCTAGGGACAGCCCTCACTTCCCTGCAGCACTTGTGTAACCATGTCCAGTGCTGGGTTTCATACCCCCCTGGGACCAGACTGGGGGTGTTTTCCAGCCCTGCTGCCCAGGACAGACTGAGTGCTGCTGGCACAGTGGGGCAGGGAGCTGCAGGCAGGGGACACCTGTCCCACACCAGCTGCTTTTGCCTGGCATTGCATTTATTTTTTGGTTGCTGCTGGTGTTACCTACAAACAAAGCAAACAGAGTCAGCTTTAAACCCATGGGTTGTGTTTACTGAAGGGCTGGGATCACTGATGGGAAGCCCAGCTGGGTTAGGGAAAGGCACAGTTTGGTGCATCCTTGGCCAACGGGCACTGACGACTCCCTGAATTTCCCATGCTGGTTGTTTTGGTTTTTTTCAGGGGGGGATCATTTTCCAGCTCAGGAATGAACAGGCACAGCCTGTAATTTTGTGAACTTCCAGCTGCCCTCTCCAGCTCAGATAGGATCTGCAGCTGGGAGGCACAGGTCTGGAAAGCTGCCCGGGCTGTGCCTGGTGCCGCCTGCTCCCACCCAGCGTGGGCTGAGCCCTGCCGGTGGGCACAGGGTGCCTGGCACACATGGGCACTCAGGGAAGCTCGTCCTTGTCCTTGGCTACAGCTCCCAGCTCCATCCTGCCCTCCTGGAACATCTCTCCACATCTCCTGCTGCTGCCAACTCTCCCCAGCTCACAGGTCTAGGCCAGTGCTCCCTGGAGTCCTCTGGGCTTGGCTGGTGCTGATTTTCCTAAGAAACTGTGATGCCAACATGTTGCAGCAGCCCCATAAGGTGCAGGCCTGTGGGACTCATCCTGCCTTACCCCAGTGGGGTGAGCTGGGGCAGGAGACACCCTCTGTTCCCTGTACCACAGCCTGACACCCGTGGGCAGGGAGTGTGGGGCAACACAAACAGCCCCACGGTGCTAAGTGCTGCCCATAATCCAGGATTATGTATTTACTGCTTGTTAAAACCCCCTTCCAGCTCCCAGCTCCCTTCCCTACCCCAGGCCAAACCAGTGCAGAGCAGGCCCTGGGATGGCTCCTCATGAGATGCTATTTGTATTTTTTATACAATGCAATTTAAAACACAGGACATTAAGAACCAGCTCAGAGACCCGTGTCTTTCTGCCTCCCAGCCTCCAAACACACCCAGGGTGTCCCTTGGGATTAGAGACTGAGGTCCCAAGGTGAACCACTTCCCCCTCAGCACCTTCACTTGGGATGGGTATAAAAAGAAAGGACCCATTTCTGATGTGTGTTTGGAGCTGCTGGAGTCTTTTACTGGAGCAAATCCCTGATGGAGCAGCCGTCTGCAGCATCCATCAAAGTGCAGGTACCTTCCTTAGGGACTGGCAGTATTTCAGTCCTGGATCAGGAGCTGTTTATCAAGTTATCAGGGCTAGACAAATGGTGATTTTTGTTTCAGCAGACACTCCGTGCGCTGGAAACCTCATAGGAGATAAATCTCCAACCTGGTCCTTATATTCCTCTTCCCTCCTCCCTCCCTGGCTTCAAATCAATGGATGTAAATGGGTCCCAGCTCTCTGAAGAGGTGGTGGTGAAAGATGGGAAGAAAGGACAGGGAAAGGGCAGCAGAAGGGCCTCCTGATGTAACCATGAATGTGTCTCAAACATCAGGCTATTCCCTCCTTCCTACCTCCACAAGAGGGTCTGCTGAGGTCAGGGAGGTGGACCCATCCAAAACAAGCTCATTTTTGCCTGTTATTTGACTCTACTCAGAACAGCTCATTTGGGAGGATACTTGATCCACACAAAAATCTCCATAGGTTTTTTTTATACCATTTTATACCATAGGTGGTATAAAAGCAAGAAATAAAGGTTGATCCATATAAAAATCTCCATAGGTGGTATAAAAGCAAGAAATAAAGGGGCTTGGGGTACGTAGGTGAGAAGGAAGCAGGGGGATTTGATTCAATCTCATGCCATGGGCAGGAGGATCTGCTAAATACAGGCTTTTAAAAGGCTTTTGAGGGTGTCTTGGCTGGAGGTCAAAAGTCCTTTGAGAAGGAAGCAGGGGGATTTGATTTAATCTCATGCCATGGGCAAGTGGATCTGCTAAATACAAGTTACAGGCTTTTTAAAGGCTTTTAAGGGTGTCTTGGCTGGAGGTCAAAAGTCCTTTTGAGCTTTGCTTTAAACCATGAAGAACCCATCAGGGAACTGCAATGCAAAACCTCCCATATACCTGCCTAGAGAAAGGGTTGAATAGTGAGGGGGCTTTTATGCACAGCTTCATGTTCTCCTGCCTGTCTGAACACTTGGCAATAGACAGTTTGGTCCATAGCTGTTTTGTCCAGAAAAAAAACAAACTGGTCACGTTTGCAAAGAAGAAGCATGAGATCAAGGACTTGCCTTGGTGCTTACTTGGCTTGGCCATGCTGGTTAACTTCTCCAATTATCCAAGTGATAAAAAGCACTTCTCTAAAAGAAATACCAAAAAGAATCCATACCTTGGTATCTTTTTCCACAGCAACAGAAACCAGCATCCATTTTTCAGCTCAGAAAAAGCAGCCACGGTTGGTCTCTGCTCCCTCTTATTCCACGTGACAAAAATGATTCAAATTCTTCCCATCTAATAACCAGCCCTGCGTCTGCTGAAGAGCAGATGCAGCTCTGGCAGGCGCTCAGAAAAACCCTAAGTGAGCAAGTTTTTCTGCTGCTCCTCACAGCCGTGCCACTCCTCGGTGCCTCGCGTGTGCCTGGTGCAATCATCCATTTGGTTTTATGGCTTCAGCTCCTGGATAAATGGGAACAGAAGCTACAATAAACTCCTCTCCTGCTGCTGGGAGCCACAAGAAAAATGGGGGCAAGGCGGGTGCTGCTACTGCTCTGTCCTCTTGGGCTTTCTCTCTTTATACCTGAGATACCCCAGATCAAACATAACATGTGCTGAACGGCAAAGGTGCCTCCAGACATCCTTTACAGATGTTTGCTGTGATCTGAATACCCATGAGCTCTGACTGCTTCACTTCACCAGCTCAAATATATCACCCTTCCTGACTTCCTATTGTCTGGAAAAGAGGAAAGCAAGCAGTGCTGGCCCTTAGATAGAGCACTAGACCCCAAAGAGCCTGGAAGCATCAGGGAGCCCGTTACACACCAATCCCATTCCCCTGAAACACAGACTGGGGTGGCACAACATGCAGGAGCACAAAGGAAAAGATTTCTTGCATGGAAAGGAGAAGAAAAACATAACTCCTGCACCAGCAATTAGAAAATTCTTCAATAAAAACACTTGTGTTTTTTGGTTTTAGGTGATTCATGCAGTTCCTCTAGGGACAGGCAGGAACAGAGGGGTGACAGAGCATGGTGGTGCTGAAGACACAGTGTAAATGATGCAAGAGCAGAAGGTGGAGGGTCCCTCCCCTTTCACCTTTGCACACAGCTGGTTTATGCCTTCCTCCCTCTCCCTGGGCACCACTGTGCTGCTGCAGACTGGCTCTTTGGGGTAACTCCCCATTGCCATCCCACCAGGCTAAGGATCATCCTTCCATGCAGGCTCAGCACACCAAAAGGGAGCTGTTTGCAAACAAAAAAACAAGCCAATTTCCTCATCTCCCGGTGATTTATCTACAGAAGGAAAAGCTAAGCTCAGCCTTGACATCCTGCTTTTTATTCTGCTGGATTCTCCAGCCAGGCAAGCCAGAGCCTGAGGAGTTCAATGAGCTTGGCTGAGGTCAGACCACAAATCAGGGCTCAGTCAAGGCTGGTGCTCAGGAGCCTCCTGGCTGGAGGTTCCTGCAAGTGATTTATTTTTTGCCTGCTGTTTCCTCATTTCTAGTGCCTGGGCTGGAGTTCCTCATTACTTCCAAAGAGCAGATTTGGGACTGCCTGTCCCCATGCTGGAGGGCTGGTCATGGCCTTGCAGGGCGAGTTGGGACCTGCCGTGCACTTGGCTGGAGGACGTCATGGCTCTCCAAATGGTGGAGGTGGCTTTTGCTCTTCTGCCTGCCACCATGAAGCAGCCAGACACTGAGAAAAGAGCTGCTTTTTCTTTTGCATTGCCCACAGCAAAAGTCCCCAGTGTCACCCCAGAGCCAGCTGGTGGCTCTGCCAGACCATCTCCCTCCCCAGCACTCGGGGAGCACCCAAAAGCCCAAGAGGGTGGAGAGAAGCTCTGCATGTTTGTGGGACCAGGGTCTATGCCTTGGCCCTTGCACAGCCTTGAGCCTTCAGGCCATTCATTTTGCCCACCCTTGCCTTTAAGAAAAGTGTGTTTTGACAAGATTAATCTGTGGGACAGGGGCTGCCCAGCACAGCTACAGCTCTGACCGCACCCCAGCAAAAAACCTCACCCCAAGGAGAATAGTGCAAGGGCTGGGGACAACCTCTCTGCAAGCCATGTGCCAGAGTCATCTCTGCTGCCCTAGAAACAAGCACTGGATCCTGGAAATGCTGCTGGAAGAGAGGCTGTACCATGAATTTTGAATGTAAGGCAATCCTGAAGAGGCAATAAATAACGTTTGCACGCACACCCTGTGCCGACCTTCTCACTCCTTCACACTTTGGCACCCAGACGTGGTATCTGACCTCTGGGATATACCCTGCCCCATTACCAGAGGCCCAACTGGAGTCCTGTCTAACATGGCATTCCCAAAGTTTCCCCTATGTTGATCTCACTTCCCCCTCTCTGATCCTCCTGCCCTGCCCGGGTTGGCTCACGTCCGAGTGACCAGGACAAAAGATGGCAGCCAGGAGGGCATGGGAACCACAGGGCAGAGAGCAGTAATTTGCAGCTCCTCCTGCAGTGGTTCTGAATTCAAGGGGGTGGCTGGAAGGGCAATTTAATGAAGTGCAAAGGAATGAGCAGCATGAGATACCAAAGCTGGAAAATATTCCAGCCTACCACTAAATAATACCCTTCTGACTGGGCATGTCCTGCAGTCTCTAAATCTTTCTTCCAAAGGATTAAATAAATCCCCTGCTTTTCCCATCCCTGCCAAATCAGGCTCTCCTCTGTGAAAGGTGGGTCCATCCCCCCATGTTCTCCACACTCTGCAGTTTCAGGGTCATCCTGGTGGGTCTGTCATGCCATTAGCTGAGGAGGAGCAGGGAGCAAGGTCCCAGGAAGGTGACTGCAGCAAGGCACAGGGATGGAGGTGAGGAAAGCTGCTTGTCCAGCTCCTGAGTTGCTTTGCAAGAGAACTGGGATGGAGATGAGAGCCTGGTGCAATGAAGTGCACTAGATACCACATGTACCTTTGATCCCATCTTGTTTCCAGGTCCTGGGGGTAAATTGGCTGTCAGACACTGATGGGACCCCTTTCTGCTGATCAGCATCTACATAAATTAGTACATAATATCTTAATATTAGATTTAATATCATAGCTGTGGACAGCAGTGACCAGGCCAACAGGACAGAGCCAACATCCTTATTCCAACCTGTATTTGTTCCCACGTCAGAAGGAAAGGAATGTGAGCAGCTCCTTTCCCCACGTGCACTGATCAGGGAGGTTGTGCCAACCTGTGGGGTGGTGGTGGCCTCAGCAATGTCCCTTCCAAGCCTGAGCAAACTGGAGGCACCCAGGGTGCCAGGGGCAGGCAGGGCTCAACACAGGCTGCTCACCCTTTGCCACTGCCTTGAATGGATTTCAAAGCTCTTGGCACCACCTCTGAAAAGCTACAAAACCCCAGCCCTGGGAATGGGCTGTGGCTAGAAAGGCAGATGCTCTATCACTCCTCTTTGCTGGGGGATGGCTGGGAAGAGGAGGCCCAGGAAATGAGGGTGTATTTCATGGTGACTTTGCTATTTGGTGTGATGCCAGAGCATCCAGCAGCAGGGGAGGAGGGGAAGGTTATCTTTACTCCAAGGAAAACCTAGTCACTCCACCAGGGAAACCTCTGGGGTTTAAAACTCAACGGGACAGTCAAGGCTCTGGACCAGCACGGTGTGCCCTGCCCCAAGGTGGCTGCCCTGGAGCAGGTACAGCTCACACCACTGCCAGTGGGGTGAATTGCCATCACCCCAGGGCCATGCCCAGCTAACACCCTCCTGAACATCTCCCTCCCATCACTCCTCCAACCCTGATGCAAAGCTGGGTCCTTTCCCCATCCCCACCCACCCTTTCCCATCTTCCTGGCATAAGAGCCAGAGCTCCAGCCCAGCCAGTCTCTACCCTGGGTGCCTCCTGGGCACAGGGCTGTCCTGTGGGGAGGGTCCCTCAGCCCACCCACACCCTGAACCAGCTCTAGCTGGCCCCTGAGCAAGCTTACCTGAAGGCTACATCTGTCTGACACCACCCATCATTCCAGCTCTGCCTTCTGTCCTGTCCATGCTGGCAGAGCCTCAGCTGCTCATCTGTTCCCTTGCAAGGATGGTGTCCATGTCTTTGATGGCTTGCAAACTTCCAGCTTCCTCCTCTGGCTGGGTGCTGGGGATGTGCAGGGCAACAGGGGGGCTGGTTACCCACGCAAGGTGTGTGCCTTTCAGGCCAGGTATCCTGTGTCCTGCTATAATTCAGTGGAATCAAAGAGAAGGGCAGATGCTGAGGAGCAGGTGAGGGCTGCAGTGCACAGGGGAAACACCCCCTGAAGTCTTTTTTTTAAAGAAATAACACCTATTTATTAATAGAATCATAGAACCATCAAGGTTGGAAAAGACCTTCAAGATCAGCCAGTGCTGCCTGCCCCATATCCCTGCAGATCCCACAGGGCTGTGCTTGTTCCCCTCACCCAGCAATGCCCTCTCCCCCTGGGAGCTGCAATTCCTGGTGCAGCTGCAGTGTGATCCCTGCCTAGCTCTGGCAGCTGCTGTGGGAGAGCTGGCCTGAGCTGCTCTGTGCCTCCAGGGCCCAGCTTTCCTCACCCCACACAGTGTGTGCAAGAAGCCTGGGGTTCAGCCTCTCCCCGGGGTGGAATATCACCAGCACAGAGGGGCACATGCTGCCCTCACCAGCCTCTCCCAGCCACCCCACAACATCCCTGGGATGGCTGTGGTCCTGCACAAGCTCTGGTCCTGCTTCTTTACCCACCCAGCACCTGCAGGATCCAGCCTGCCTGCCCTTCCTCTGCAGCCTCACCACCAGCTTGCAGCAGCCACTCTTTGCTCCACAGCCTTTTGGGGCCCCTGGAGCCAGAAGAATGTTTGTCCCATCCTCCCTCCAGCCAATGCTGTGTCCCGACACCCAAAACGACCAAGGGAGCAGGGCACTCCTCAGGAGGTGGTTATCAATGTTCTGATGTCAGGACAAGCCCCTCTGGCAGCAATTTCCCTGCAAGTCATGAGCTGTGAGGTTACCTGACCACCCTTTGCAGCAAGTCCTCAATTTGCCAAGAGCCCACAAGGATTTTGT
>NW_009952720.1:205332-206483 GCF_000747805.2 Chaetura pelagica
CAGCAGGATGAAAAGTGAGCAGAGCCATCCCTGCCCTCCATGCAGCACACACAGCTCCTCCACCTCCACGGACACGCAGCTGTGAAATGTGGAAGTGCTGGCCCCCACCTCTCCTCAGACACTGCTGCACCTCAGCACAGCATGTTACCCTGTCTGCCCTGCTGGTTCCAGGTCCAAACATCTACCCTTTATGTCAAGGATGGGCATCCCAGACATCCCCAATGCTTCTGTGCTTTTAAGCCCACCTTGGTGAGCTTGTCACCAGGTGCTGCACCTTGGCACACTGATTCCTATGCACAAGCCAGAAAAGACTGAATTGTGCTTCATGATTATTTTGTACCCAGTCATTGTGGGGTGGCTAAGCCAAAGTGACCTGCAAAAAAAACCACCCCAGGTACATGGAGGAGGCACATGGACCTGCAAGGCAAAGTCCTTCAGTTAAATCCTGTGAAACCCAGTGTGGCTGCTGGTTTTTTATCCCTGCACCTTCTCCAGCTGCTTCCCAGGGAGGCTGGAAGGGCAGCGGGATGAATCCCAACTGGCAGCTCCCCCCAACCACCCCCCCAGCACCCCAGGATTCCCACCAGCCCAGCCTCCTGCTCTGCACACACAGCAGCTGCTGCAAAGCAGGGGGAAGAGAGACGAGCAACAACAGCAAAGCGAAGAAGAGAGAGAAAAACAAAACAACAAACCCTCAGAACAGGCAGGAAAGCCTGAAAAGCTGGGGTTGGACCCAGGGAGGGTGAAGCCCTATTTTTCTTGCTCTGCCCTCCCCCTCCTTTCTCCTACAATAAAAACCCAACCCACACAACAAAACCCACTGCTCTGCCTGCGATTAAAAAACATGGTTTCCCTGAGCAGCAACGAACCCTGGTTTTCCTTATGCTGGTTTTATTAGGGGGTGGGCTGTGATACTGGGAAAGGGATGAGGGGCTGCTGCTATACCCTGACTCCCCCACCTCCCTGAATTAAAAACCAAACCAAACCAAACCAAGGAGGAGGTAGAAGGGGGAGCAGGAAAACACCCTGTTCCTGACGACTCCCGGGAGCGGGGGCCCTGGCCTGTTGGCACGGCACGGATTGGCCCGGGTGGTTGGGAAAAGCAGCTTGGTGTTACTGGGCAGACTTGGAGATTCTGGGGGGGTGGGGGG
>NW_009952720.1:206503-216262 GCF_000747805.2 Chaetura pelagica
GCTGGGGAGATGGGGGGGGGACTGGGATGGGGAGGAAGGAAGGGGGAGGGTTGTGTGTGTGTGGGGGGGTGTCCTCTGGCTCTGGGTTGGTGCCTTGCCTGCCTGAATGTCCCCATTGTGCTGCCAAGGGAGGGAGCAGGAAGTGTTGCCATCCTCCTTGGTACCTCCCCGGCATCCTGCCAGGAGAAGGGGCAACCAGGGGATGGGGGGCTGTGCTCCCAGGGGGGGGGGAAGGGGGGGGGGAGGAAGAAAGAAGGAAAAAAAAAACAACCCACCAAAACAACCAACAAACCAAAAAGAAGGAAAAAAAAACCACAACAAACAACCCACAACAACAAAACCCCAAAAGCCACGAGCACCCAAAAAAACACCCAGGGTTTGGAAGCAGAAAATGTCCCCGTGCGGAAAAGGGGATTGAAAGGGAAGGGGAAAACACAGCCAAGCTCTTTGTCTGCTGCACTTGGGCACTAAAAATGGCATTTTTCACAGGAAACAGGGAGAAAAATAAATAAATAATCACCCTGCCACTGCCCCCAAATGCTAATTCACCCCCCAAAGCTGCGCTTGTGCAGGTGGCTGGTCCTGCCTGGAGCTCAACGGAACACAGCAGGGATGTTTCACCTGAGTACTTGTGGCCACAAATCCTGCCACTCACCAGTCCCTGGAGTCACCCCCATACTTCCTCACTGGGGCTCTCCCCATTTCCCAGCCCCCAAAACTGGCCCCTCTCCCTCCACGCCTGCAAGATGGGTGCTGGGCAGGGGCACCCTGGGCACCTACAGGACCCATCCCAGCCACGTGTGAGTGTAGCCAAGCCAAAGAGCCTGGGTGCAGGAGTAAAACCCTTTCCCAGCTCACCATGCCAGATGCCTGCTCCATCCTCCTGTGCCAGGATCTGGGATACCTGCAGACAAAGCCTGTGCTGTGCCAAAGGAAGGATGCAGGTGTCAAGGTTGGCTGCGTGCAACCAAGAAGGACTTTTGCTCCCCCAAAGTTACCTGAACAATTTTAGAAAAAAACACAAGAGATTTTGGAGTGACATTTTGAAAAGCATCTGAGGTGACTTCAGGGCCCTGGTGCTGTGTCAAGGGGTAACGTGGTCTGGTAGGACCCTCACATTGGCCTTCAAGTGACAAGCTGTGGGGCTGGCACCCACTCAGCTTTTTTCATATCTTGATTTTGGAGTGTGCAAATCAAAGTCCATCACCCCACCCTGAACAGAGGGAATATAAGCAGGCCCACAGACCCAACACCATGGAAGCAAGCAGGACTTGCTCCACGCCAGGGAGAGGGGAACCCATCATGGTTGCATTTTGCTGGCACTTCTTATGTGGCTTCTGCATGAACCAATGGGCTGTGACACCAGGAAGAGCAGCCACCCCTTCATCAGAGCAGCACCTGCAGTTACAGCACTGCTGGGGAACATCTCACATCAAACAACGTGCCTGCTTGTCCAGAGGCCAGCACACCACAGGCAAGCACCCAGAGGGAAACTTCCACCCAGAGGAGATGAACTAGGGCCCACCACATCCCCTCAAGGGGGCATCTCACCCTCCAAGGTCTTTGCTTACCCAGGCCACCTCTGTAAACCTGCAGGGCCACTGCGTGTGCTCCGTGGCAGAGTGAGACACCTTCCCAGCAGCCATCAGAGAGAAGATGGGGTAGGTGACAGCAGCTTGGAAGATGCAGCCCTGGGCACCTCTGAAAGCCAAGCAGAGCCCAAGACAAAAGCCTTTGGGCAGCCACGCTCATTAGGGGAGAGAGTGAAGGTGTTTTTCCCCTGGGTGATGTGAGCCCCTATTCATGGGCCCTCATTAGGACCAAAACGACCTATGGACCTATCCCAACTTCTGGCTGGCAGTATCTGCCCTCCTCCCAGTTTGCAATTGTCCACTGGGCAGGTCACTTGAGAAGAGAAAAAGAAAAAAAAAGCCCATGCAATTATAAACCAAGTCCTTCCTTGTGTTCAGCCTCTGCTCAGTGGACGCTCTCCTAGGGTGACCCAAGACATTGACCTGGGCCTTCTGCCCTCCTCCCATTCACTCCAGACTCTGGCCCAGGCCAGTACCAAGGGATTTTAATTAAAACTTCTTTCCAGCCACGGTGGTGGGCATTTTGTCTGTTAATTGCAGAACAGGCAGCCTCTCAGCAAACCAAATGACTGGCCAGTTGGCCAGGGTACCCCTTCCAAGCCAGGAGCTGGGAACATTAGCACCAAGCACACAAGAATGGTCTTTCATAGCAAGGAC
The DNA here is from genome assembly GCF_000747805.2 of Chaetura pelagica. NCBI lineage: Eukaryota > Metazoa > Chordata > Aves > Apodiformes > Apodidae > Chaetura > Chaetura pelagica. The sequence goes on from NW_009952720.1 coordinate 208,753, forward strand.
ACACACAAAACAAGAGGTGAATGGTCATCATCATCATTAGGAGGCAGAAACAAGAACATTTTCTTCTGCTGGGTAGAGGTGGAAACTGGGCTTAGAGCCTGTTGAAAAAAACAAGATGGGAGAAGGAACCACCACGTCTCACCCTCAGGCCTATTTCACTCCTGGAGGAACCAGGACAGTGGATTTGCTTTGCACTCTTCCCCACTCTAGCTTTTTCTGGGGTAAGGTACTCACTGTTCCAGTGGAGGTCTTGGTGGCTCCTGTCCTGAGTGTTTCATGTCAATGGACAGGCTTTGTCAGGAGAATCCCTAGGGATGGTGCATCTGCCTTTTGCACACCAGCATTCAGGCAGTGGCTCAGATCACTGGAGGGTCCCAAGCCCCTTTCTGACACCTCCAGAAAATACTAAGTCCTATCATACAATTTGTTGTTGCTCCTCAGTCTGAAAGACCTTGTGTTTTATACTGCTGAGCTTTGTATTGTCGGTGCTGTTCTCTTCCAGGTCACCTAATTCTCTTTTAACAACACCTATAACCTCCTCTGTACCTCTGACCAGCCCCAGCTCTGCCTCTCCCACACATCAGCATTGCTCTGCTACTTTTTTTGGGGTAATTCACAGAAGTATATAACAAGAAAGGCCTGGAGAGCTCCAGAGGAGACCTCCTCTTCTGCTTGACATTTCCCCTGGCAACACCAGCCATGGCCACCTGATGTGTCCTCAGAGACCAGACCTACCTTCATCCCACCCCCCAACCACACACAGATAGTTTCTTTCTCCAAAATCCATGGTAGATCTTCCCTGAAGGAAAACAATTTGGCTTCTCCAGGGCAGCCCCAGCAAGGCCAGGCATCCTGTGCATGGCAGGACAGGCTTTGGTGGGGACACAGGAGATAAAAGGAAAACTCCCAGCTATGGCATTTCTCTCTCTCTCTGAAAACAACCCGAGGCACACACCTGGTAGACTTTGTGACTGTTGATGCAGCAGCCTGCAGGGAAACCCACACCACCCTTGCCAGGAAAGTAACACCTCTAACAACCCACCTGGGCTGGACACCACCCACCTGCCCAACCCACCTCCCTTCAACCATCCCCTCATGAGGCTGATTAGAATGACCTGCCAACCTAATTGCACCCTTTCCTTTAGGGAGAAGCAAGCTCTGAGATGCAGTTCCTACAGAGCATCAGAACTGGCAGTGAGCTGGGAAGCTACTGGTAATTAGGGAGATATTTTTATAACCTGCATTGAGTGCCTGAAATCAAGAGAGAGGCTCTAGGTGTGCAGAGCTGGGGTGTGTATCTAAAGCTGCTGCTCCTGCTTCTCACCATGAAACACCGTAAGTAGCACCAGTCACTTGGCAGACAGGAAAACCTCAGCCCTGCTGGGTCTAGAGCTTCAAATGGGACTTCAAGGGTCTCATGGCTGGTTTCCTTGCTCAGAGTTTAAACCTGGTTTTGCCTAGAGGGGGTAGGACAGAAAAATGACACGTTCTTTAGTGACAGCACCAAAAGAAAAGGAATCACCTTGAAGATAAGAAGGCCTCTTCTATTCATTTCTAATCATGAAATCTGCTTCAGGAAGCCCTGTCTTGGTCTTTCTGCCTTCCAATCATCACCAGCTTTCCCCTGGAGAACAACATGAGTGTATTTGTAATTGAAGGATGTTAACCAGAGGACACAAAAACAAGCTGGTGAGCAAAGTTTTCATTTCCAAATGGTACAGCTTTGCTGTTGGGAAACTTTCTCTGTTTCATGTTCTCCTTTCCAGCTAATTCACATTTTTTTTTTGTTGTTTGTTACAGTCTTTACAGCCCCAGCCAGGCACTTCTGTGCAGAGCTGTTGTTAGTGTGTCATGGAGAGCAACACATACCTAAGGGAAGGAGTCAACGTTTGCTGGAAATGGGCCTGGCTGAGCTCCCTTTCCCCCCCTCCCTAATCCAAATAGCCCCCCAGCTTTGGAAAAACTTTGCCTCCAACTCTGAACTCACTTGGCCCCAGATGCTATAAATAGTCAGAACAAAACCTCCCGGGCCAAATGCCCTGAGTGTTTAAGGAAGTTTTGATCCCGTGCTGCTTTTTGAGAGCTTGAGCCCATATTGCTGCTCAGAGCAGGGCCAGGGAGACTGGATCCCTGAGGGGGTGTCTAACCCCATGTGCAGCCTCTCCTCCCCTCTCCCAGCATCAGGGCAAGAGCAGAGGACAGGGCACTGAGTGGGAGCCACAATTCCCTCCTGGAGTGCCTGGAGGTCCCTGAGAAGAGCTGTCCCTCAGCTGTGGAGCAAAACCCTCCTCCTGGCTGCTGTGTTTGCTTTCTGTCCCCGTTCTCCTGTGGGTGCTTTGCTTCCCCCTCCTTCTGGGTGTGCCTGGCTCTTGTGCCTTGGCACTGCTGGCCTGGGCCAGGGACGGAAGTGGAAAGACACAAACATCAGTGGAGGGATGGGGTGGAAGGGGAGGGGAGTGGAAAAAAAGAAGGAAAAAAGCCCAAAACAAAAAAAGAAACACGACAGAAAAAGGGCTGCTCTTGCAGTATTTCCAACCCAGCAAGCCCTGAGTGGGAATCCTGTGAGATAGCCAGCTCTTAAAAAAAAAACCCAGGCCAAGAGGTTTGGATCAGAGGCCCCCAGGGTTTGCATCCCCACCCCAACAAGATCCTGATGCTCTCGGAGGAGCCCAGCTCAGCACCCACAAACGGGCACCCAGAGCAGGCACCAGGGCATCCTGCTGCTCCAGCCTGCCCTGCCCAAGGCTGGTGCTGCTGCACAGGGAGCAGCCCCACACACCTCCACCCCAGCCCCCCTACAGCTGCAGCCACCAGCTTGTTCTTCCCATCTGGGCACAGCAAAGGGACCCTAAAGCCACCCCAGCCCAGCTTTCCAGGCTCAGTGCAGCAGCAGGCAGCCCCTGCCTCTCCTACCTTCCCAATGGGTCTTTCTGGATGCAATGCAGAGCTCCTAGATCCCAGCCTGGAAAACAGCTTCCTGCCCAGGTGGCTTTTTTCCTGCCAAAGCTCTTCCTTTAGGAGCAGAAGTTGGCAAGGCCATTGCACGCAGCAGCACAGGTCAGGGTAACTCACTGGTAGCACCTCGGAGGAGAAGGGACCTCATCACCCACCACAGCCAGGTCAGACAGCAGAGCTACAGCACCAAACCACCCTCCCTTCACGTGGCTGTGCCATTTCCTAGGAGTTTTGCTGCAGCCTCACACTTGGGCAAAGCTTTTCCACAACCAAATGGCTTCAAGGTGGTGGCAGGACCCTTTGCTCCAGTGCAAACCCCACTTGAAACTCTTGGCAATGTTTCCAAACCCAGCAGCCAGTGCTTGCCCCCTGCCTTCTCACCTTGCCCCATGGCAGCCAGTGGGGAGACCATGGCTCTGTGGGAACTGAGGGGAATGTCTGGGGCTGGCAAGTCTCTGGGGAGCCAGCTTGGCTAATACCCTGTTGGGAAAGGGCTGAGGTCAGCCCCATCACCCTCTGCCACTGACAGCTCTGGAGCATGGGGGGCAAGAGAGCCAGGAAATGACTCCTATGGGGAAGTTATAAATAAAGCAGCTCAGCTTTAAGGGATCAGTGAAAACCCACACACAGAGCCTGTGGGCAGAGAGAGGAGCAGCATCCAGCCCTCTCCTCGTCCCACGGTGTGTCGGGTGGGGCAGCCAGGTCCAAGCAAAACCCTTGCAGGGTCCACCCAGCCCAGCTGGATTCCGGGCAGTGTCCAGCCTGGAATTCTTTCTGGAGCCCCCATCCTCAGCTCTCAGAGACTGTGGGACCTGCTTGCCTGATCCTTGCCATGGAATTTCCCCCCTTTTCCCCTGCTTGCTCCTCACGAGCACCACAGGACAACCTGCCCATGCAAACACCTGCAGCACCCACCTCCCATCACCTCCCATCCCAGGCTGCTGCACCCCGGACGGGACTGCAGGTCCCTGCGGGGAGGTTTTGGCTGGCTCAGGGCTGAGGGCTGGCTCGGGGCTTTGTTTTCTGTCCTGTTTATCCTGCCGGGAGGAACAGAGGAGTTCAGGGCGCAGGAATCCCGCTCCCCGCTCCCCCGCCGCCTGCAAAAGCTGCTGAGCAAACAAGCAGAGAAATCAAAGGAGAGAGCACCCCGCTGGGTTTCCGCACCGCCTGCCCCTCTGCCAGCTTTTACATAAGCTGCTGGCCCAGCCTGCACTGAGCTCGGGGCCTTCTCCTTGCAAACCAAGCAGCTGCCCCAGCAGAGCCTCTCCAGGACCCTGCCCTGCACCCCACGCTCCTCCCGCAGGACCCCTCAACCTTGCCCGCCCCTTGGTTGGCTTTCCCCCCCCATCAAAGAGGATGTGAGACCTGGGCAGCCCCTCAGTACACAGCCAGACTTTGTTCAGCTGGTCCTTGGCATGGTAGGGCACGTGTGGTGGGGTGAGAGCCAAGCCAGGGTGTCCCCATGGCATCCTGCAGCAACATCCCATCATGAGCTGCCACCATCTCATCTCATCATCTCATCTCATCCTCATCCTCTTCAAGACCCAGTTACCTTCTCCTACTGGAAAAAGGAGATGCTTCAGGCCAAATCAGACCTCCCCTCTCCCTGCTTCACACCCAGAGCACCACGGGGCCACCCCTGGCCATGGGTGTTAAGTCCTCTCCACCAAGCACAGCCTGGAGCACCAGGACATCCTGTCCCTGCTTTCTGTAAGGGCACCTCGTTCCTGCCAGCTTTGGCTGTCACACAATCCCCAGGTGTCCCCACACACCTGCCCCACATGGGTTATGAGGACTCATTTTCCATCTCCCCTGGGCATGAACTCGAAGCAGGACAGCAATAAAAACCCTGTGGACACAAAAACACCCAGGAAAGAGTATTAAATTCTCTAGGTATGTGCCTGTCAACATCTGGCATGGCCTTCCCTTCCCCTCCAATGCAAGGTTATTCCCTGGCAAGGTGACAGTTGCCAAAGGAGGACAAAGAGGAATAGATGTCACCCTACCTCCTCGTTTTATCCCTACCCCTTTTTTTGCTCTCTTTGCATGCTTTTCACTGCAGGAGAAGGAAGAAAACATTTTCATGCTTTGAGAGGTCACTGGGAGCTGCTGTGTGAACAGAGGGAGTTCCCAAGGGCCACATGCTCCCACACCAGTCCCTCCTCATCCTCTGGGATACCCTGGGAAGAGCTCCCCAAACCACCACTTCAGCAGCTCCATCCAACACCATCTGCCATCCATCAGCCTTGGGCAAGACACTATCACCCTGTACCATTCCAAATTACTACTTCCTACACTTTTATTTTTTTTTCTAAACTCTGTTTAATAATTTAGGATGAAGAACCTTTTTTTTTTAAAAAAAAAAAAGTCTCAAAAAGCCACTTCCCTGGGTTTCCTCATCATCCAAACCTGCTCCCCGAGCCCTCAGCAAGGAACTCCTCACTTTCCAGGGTGCATAGTGGAGAGATTAGATCAAATTAACTCATACTTGGAGCTGTGGCAGGATCAGGCAAATCCTGGCTCGGTTCTCTCTCTTTAGACTACATCTTGCAAACAGAAGGGCTGGAAACAATTTGACTTTAATTGCTTTTTAAAATGCAGCCAGCAGATGGGTTTGGTAACTCACATTCATGACTCTTTCCACAGCTCCAGGCTGCTGGCTTGGAAACTAAACCCAAGAATGACCCAGGTAGCAGGGGACCCATCCTGCCTGCTTTAGCAAAGTGCTGGCCATGATGCCCAAGACAGGACAGCCAGAGGGACCCCTGAAGGCTGCCAGGCCCTCAGCTGCTTCTTGCATGTTCTGCCTGCAATCCCCAGCCACGAGCAGAAAGTTGTCTTTATTTCTGATGGTCTCAGCTCAAAAACTATCCAAATGGCACTGGGGCAGCCCAAGGCTGGCAGGGACATTAAGCAGGCTGGTCTCCAGCCCTAGGTGTTAGTTTGGTTGGAGGGGCTCAAGGCAATGGGCTGGCTGCTCCTGAAGAGCACCCACTCAGCATAGGACAGCAAGAAGTAAGGGACAATTTGCAAGCACCCTGGTAAGACTGCAGAGCCCATAAGTATATAACATGGTCCACAGCTCCCCTGGAGACCATGGCATGGTTTCTCCAGGACACAGGGGTTCCCAAGGACCCAAGCCCCAGAACATCTCAGCTGCTCCTGAAAGGCTCGTGGGCTAGACAAGCAGAGTCCTTTCTTGCTGGCTCTGGCCCTGACCTGCTGTGTGACCTCCCACCAGTCCCTTCATCTCTCCTTCTCCATGGCAGTCACAGGGTTGCTGGACCAGCACCCGTGATGTCTCCATGCCCACCAATCTGGGAACAGGGACTGACAGGACCATACACTGGTTGCAGACCCACAGGCTACAGGAGGGTTTTAATACATCCAGGCTGACTCTCCTGACCAAGCTCTTTATTCTTCATGAGTAGTCCCCACCTCTGCATGAACACCTACATGCTCAGCATCCCTCAGTACCCAGCTGCAGAGTTCTGCCCCAAAACCAGCCCCATCAGAGCGTGGAGGAGCTGAGACTGTCCCAGGAACCTCACAAACATCTCGTGAAGCAGCCTTGTTTTTCTGTTACAAAGTAATTTGAAATTCTTGGAAGGCAATCAGGAAAGTACAAAGTATTCCAGCTCAGGACAGCCTGGGACTCATTCCTTAGAGGCACAATGGTTGTTTACTCAATCCCTCATACATTAATATCTAAAAATTCATGAGTTCAATTGTAAACAAGAAGTACTGGCTTTCCAATGTTGTCCATTTAACAATAGTGCTCCCAGTCTGAATGCTAATTTTGTTGTTAACTTTCTTCTAATCTTGCTATCAGAGGGTCAAGATCTTGCAAAATGATGGGAATTATTTCAAGCCCATTTATGTCTGGTTTTGAAACGCATCCCTCTGAAACCCAAGGCCAAAGAAAGCCTATTTCAAATCAACATTGAAGAGCCCAGGCAGGGAGAAGAGCTGTTTGTGCCAGCACTGGCTTCTGGCTCAAGAGCAGATGAGGAAAAGGCAGCCACAGATACATTTGTGCTGGAAATCTGCAGAAGATCCCTAACCACTGAGAGGGGAGGTCCCCAAGGCAGCCTCCTAAGGGGACACAAAGTCACCCTGAGCCCAACCTGTTTCCAAGACAAAGCACAACTGGTTTCTGGAAGCACTTGTACCAGTGGGTGCCTGTGGTGAGCAGGGGTCTCATCTGTATTTTATCTGCCCAAGGACTCTAAGCTCAGCAGTCCAGGAGTCTTCCCAGCACCTTTATCTGAGGAAAGCCTCTGAAACTGCATTCCCATGGCAAGCTGGTGAGCCCAGCTCCCTGTCCCAGAAGGGGCTGTGGTGGATGATGGTGGAGAACCTGCAGGATGCACCTGGTCCAGAGCTCCTTGGAGCTCACCTCCCCTTCCATCTTTGCTGCACTACCACAGGTCCTTCTCATGTCAGGTCGCTGCAGCCTCGAGCTCCCAAGCTGATCCCACTTACAGACCTCTGGCCTGGTGCTTGCCTGAGGGAAAGTGAGCTGAGACCATGGCTGTGGGCTCCAGGAGGTTCA
>NW_009952720.1:216421-220106 GCF_000747805.2 Chaetura pelagica
AGGACCTTCACAGCTAGGCTGGCAGCATTTCCTGGCTCCTTTTCAGCGCTCCATAAACACACTGCTGTTTCAGCCATTATCGTGCCAGGGAACATGGTTTTAGCTCAGCTCTCTCATCTCTCCTGAGCAACAGCTACTTGTTTGGGTAGCCTAAACAAGAGGAGATCCATCCTTCTTGCTGGCAGGGTCAGAGATCAGCCAGCTCCACCCCAACGCTTCGTGCGGAGCTCGGACACCTCCACACAAGCCTTTGCTCCAAGTGGGTGAGGAAAAACAAGCCAGAAAGTACTTTCATAGGTGATTAGGGCTGTGTGTGAAACTCCAGTTGCTCCTCCAGAGGTCAGAGCCATGAAGCAGCAGAGTCCCTGCTGATCTCAAGAAAGGGGTGCAAGAGGAGGAGGAGGAGGGAGCTTCCTCGAGCAGCAGGTTCATGGATCTTTATCTTTGCTGCTGTCAAAGGGCAATAGCTGAGATTGCAGTGCCTTGGAAAGCCTCCCAGCAAGCTATCTCCCGAGGACATCACCAAGCCTGCAAGAATCACCTTCACTCTCTTGATAAAGGTTTCTTTGATCAAATGAACTCCAAGCCAGGTTCCTAGGGAGCAATCACCTCGCTGGCCAGGAACTGCCAGCAGAGCTTGGAGATGCACAAGCCTGCTCTCCTGTTGATGTTCTTACCTGCTGCAGCTGCAACTCCTGTCCTGCAGAAACCAGCCAGACAGGTGGGGTTTCTGTGGTGCCAAATCACTGTCCAAGGGCAAGAGCTCTCATACAAGCCCAGATTTCAACCAGTGAAGAAACTGGGGGGGGAAACACTCCACAGTTCAGTTGCTTTTCCCTCCTGCCCTGTGAACATGCCATTCAAGGAGGTCCACCAGCCTTTAAGCTTTACTGCTGTCTCTTCAGCCAAAGAGAGAAGTCACTACAGCATCAAAACCTGCAGTGCTACAGAGGTAGCATCGGGCTCCCTGCTCACTCCAGCAAGCAGCTGCTTCTATGGGCATCATGGGAACATCCCCTTGGGGACATTTATCCCTGTGTTTCCACACAAATATTCTCATAGGAAAAGCCCAAACCTGTCTCCAAACACTGCCTGTCCCCCTCCAGCCCACCTCACCAAGGAGGACACAGTCTGCACCAAACCCAGATACCCACGAGTGACTGCCAAACACCCTGTTCTGAGGGGGAAACAAAATAAATCCATCAGCCTGCCTCAGGCTGTGGTGGGAAAGGCTCCTCTTGCTCCCTGCATGGGCTGGAGGTCCCATCCTGCAGGCTGTGGGGCAGGTGGGAGCTCTTCCCTGGCTGCCTGTGGTGCCTGCAGGGGAGCACAAAAAACCAAACTGCTTTTCCCAGCTCCCAGGCTCTCGCCCATCCTGCTGCTCTGCCAGCCCATCCCAGAAGGCATCTCCCTGTGTTTGTCTTGGATGACCCCGTTCTGGACCAGAGCTTCCCACAGCGTGGCTCTTCTGGGCTGCCAGGGAAAAGGTTTCCTGCCGTTTGATCTAAATTCCACTGTCATTTCACCCAGTGCCTCCTGGTTTCCTTCATCAACCTCCATCTTTCCATCAGGGAGGTGGCCCAGCAGCCTGGGACTGTTGGGCAGGGAGCTGGGGGAGAGGTCTGGTGGGCAGAGAGCAATCCCTGCTGGGCCATGCCTCCTCTGGCCCTGGAGGGGTGGAAAGGACCTTCCCTCCCTGCCCAGGTGGATCAAGCATGGACATGCAGTGCCCTCTGCTGATGTCTCCACCGAGGGAGATGCAGGAGGAGCAGCTCTGCAGCCCTGGGAGTGCCCAGCCAACCCTCCAGCCTCCTCTGTGCTGGCAAGGCAGGGGTGGCACGTTTCTCTCTGCTGACAAGTTGCCATCCATCTTAGATCTTGGAGCAGCTGGCTGAGAAGCTGAGCTGGCAGAAGAGGCTCAGGCTGTCCCAACTCCACACCTGCAGGCTATAGCTACCTAAAGAAACCAGGACACCTTCTCTACCCTCTGCAGTCCCACCCACCAGGCTTGAGCAATGCTTTCTTTTCCCCATGCAGTGGGGAGGGAACAGCCTGGCAGGGTGGGCAGAGCATCGAGGGAGAAGAAGCCAACATGGGTGACAAGGTAATGTTCTCTTCTCCCTTTCCCAAGAGAAATGGTGCTGCTCTTCTTTTGAAATACTGAAGGGAAACAGGCACATGGGGAGGACAGGCTGGTGGTCCAGACTGTCAGAGCCTTATCAGGAGCTGCATGATCAGGTGTGAAGAGGAGCTCCTGAAGCAGCCAGGGGGCCCAGCAGGACACCCACAGCTCAGGGCAGCTCACCCTGGAAGAAACCACTTTCTTTTTCTTGTCAGACCCTCTCCAATTAACTTGAGAGTGAAGAACCTCCCGCGAGGTTTAAAGGCGACAACAGAGACAGCAAAGTCCACTAGTTAATGAGATTCACTTTAAGAGATAAGGCCTCTATTGGCCTCTGGAGAATGGCAGAGGCTGACAATGCTGGCAGCAGCCTGACCCAAGCAGATTTACGTGGCACAGGCAATGCCCAGTAGATAGTCATCTTCTGGTCCTGGCCTGAAACTGGCTCCTTCCCCTGACTGCAAAGCCTGCACATTCCTTATCTCTGCTGCAGGGAAGGTCACCACCAACATGCAACGCCTTCCAGTTTTGATTGCTTTCCCCTCTCTGTTCACTTTTTCCAGGAATTCCAGGTGACTGGCACACCTAGGTCAGACTAGGTGGATCTAGTGGAATCAGACTCAATTTTGATCCCAATTCCAAGGCAGGTTTCCTTCCCCTTCCTTTCTAGCCAGAGCTTTCCTAGCATTCCCTTCTCTGGGTACCCGTGCCCTCCCACTGCCACCCGTCCCCACTTGTCACACATCACACTTACCATCCTCTTGGACAGAGGACACCTCTGCACCTTTATGCTGTGCCTCCATCTCCTCACTGCTCCTCCAGCTGAGACAAGCACCTCGGTGAAGGGCTGATGTGGTGAAAAGTCAAGTTTCTCCTGTGAACCAAAGCAGGAGTTCAGAGGGGAGGAGCACACGAAGCCTCTCTGATCTCTCTCCCACCAGCACCATTTGGGATATTCCATGGATGTGCAAGGTTGGATGGGACTTCAAGCAACTTACTCTAGTGGAAGGAAGCCCGTGCAGAGGGTTGGAACCAGATGATCTTTAAAGGTGCCTTCCAACACCAGCCATTCTGTGATTCCATCACACTTCTTCCCCCAAAATGCTGCCCAAGCTGCTGCAACAAGGCCTGGCTGCTGTCTAAGGGGTGACAACAAAGCCACACTTCAGGGAAATGCTCAGACCACACAGAACTGATGCCTTCTGGCATAAAGCCCTGGCTTTTCTAAGGAGCATTCCAAACCCAGCACCTTCTAAGGTGCCCACATCCCATCCTTTAGCACAGAGCTGTGTGTACAGCTGGTGACAGGGGGACCATGAGGACCCATCTCTGTTTCCATGAACTACATACCCTCTTGTCAAGCCTCACCTCTGGCCCTGGCATGCTGAAAGTGCACAGCCAGCATCTCTCTATTGCACCTAATCAGGAGATACCCAGCTGGGACAACCCACCTCTGAGCACTTGTACCTCCTTGTTATCTCACACCCGTTGTAAAGTTCTGGCAGGAGAAATGCTGAATCAGGAGCACTCAGCTGGAAGAAATTAATTTGCTTTTGAGCAGTG
>NW_009952720.1:220122-222630 GCF_000747805.2 Chaetura pelagica
AGGGAGCAGATGATGGCCCTGGTAAGTGTGGTTCAGTGCCTTGCTCCCCAGAGGAAAGAGGAGTCCAAAACCAAGATGACATGTGCTGGAGCCAGGCAATGGGGAGGCCAGGGGGACTCACAGAACACCTCCTGGCAACTCAAAATCATGTCTCAGCATCTCCTGGCATCTTTTTTAACAGGTCAGTGCTGAGGTGCCTTGGTTGCTGCTGATAGCTTCAGGAGCTCCTGCCTGCACCCAGGGCTGACAGGCTGGTTTCTGTGCCCCTGCTGCAGTCACCAGCAGGTTGTTACCCTGGGGAAGTCAGCAGAACCCACAGCCACCCCTGGGGACCCTGCCCCAAGCAGTCCAACAGCTCCTGTTTCCCTGAGCTCAGCAGCCAGGCCTCATAAAGGACAGCCCAGAGGGAAGGAGAAAACACTTGGAGCACTGGCTCTGCTCCCATCAGATAGGTCAGGGCTGCACAAAGTCCCCGAGGTACCACTCTGGGACAGCCCTATGGCCCTGGGACATGGCCAAGACAAGCACTGAGGGCTGCAGGGAACAGCCCAGCTTCCCACCCTGCTGGGGCTCTGGGGGCCAGGGCAGCAGCCCCTGAGCACAGGGGGGAGCAGCAGCCCCCCAAGCCCCCCCCACCTGCTGCACCCTGAAAGCACCTGTTGGCACCAGGGCCAGGCAGGGATAACACCTCCTGCCAAACGTCCTGTCCTGCCCACACCCAGTTTTCACCAAAGCTCAGCTGTGGGAACAGTTCCCCCCCACTGCTCAAACCAACAGCCCACCAGCTCCCCAGTGACCCCAGTGCCCATTCACAGCTGCTCCCCCTGTCCCAGTTTCCCCAGTCGTGAAGAGCTTACACCCCCCAAAATCCTGACTAAGAGCCAATCTGGGCTATTTGACATCTTGGGGCTCCCTGCCAGGCAGGGGGGGTGGGCAGCAGGCAGAAAGGGCCCCCCCCTGCCTGTTCCTGCTCTCTCCTTCTCCCTGCCTGGCCATGGAGCCGAGGAGCATCCCTACCAGGCACCCAACGCTGCTGGGAACTCTAAAGAAGCTGAACCCGCTGCCCAGGGGGTCCCTTTGTCCCCGAGCAGCCAGCACAGTCCCTGGTGTGGCGACATTGCCACCTGCTGCCTGTGGCTGCCACCAGCCCTGCCTGCCTCCCTCCCTCCCTCCATCCCTCCCCAAACCCCACATCCACATCCTTCCAGTCTCCAGTACCCGCTGGGATGGGGCTCAGAGCGACCAACCCACTCCCTGCCACCCACTCTGGGAGGGCTGGAATTAAATCATCTTTAAGGTCCCTTCCAACCAAAACTATTCTGGGATTCTAAGCTCCCCCCTCCCCAGCACCAAACCCTGTGGGCAGCACTGGGCTGGCAGGCTCATTAGCAGCTCATTAACACCCCCAGCAGCATGGGGATGGCAGAGCAGTTGTCCCAAGCCAGCCCTGTGTCCCCTGCTGTACCCTCCCTGCTCTGAACTGCCCCCCAGCAGGACCCTGGGGCTCTGCTGTGCAATGGGAACCCACCTCCAGCTCTCCCCACCTCGGATCCGTCACCTGGAAACACCAAGATGCTGCTCTTTGTTGTTATTGTTGTTAACAGCCACCCCAAGGGGCATTAAAACCTCTTTAAACCCCTTCAAAGCACCTACACGTTGTTCCTCCAGCTTAAGACAGAAGATGCCATCAAAGGGAGGAGAAGAGCTGGAAGGATCTCCAGAAGTTCAGCCTTCAGAGAAGGATCTGGGTTTCCAGCTGCACATAACTGAAGTTACCCACCCGAGGCAGGAGATTTTCAGAAGCAGGGCTGGGTTTATAGGTCACCAAGGCTCACAAGTTGCCCCCATCCCTGCGAGGGACAAGGTCATGGTGACACGTTGCTGGAAGTCACCACAGGCAAAAACCAAAGGGGTCACGTGGATCCCCCTTCCCAGTTGCTTCCATAAGGGTGGGAACTATCCCAAAAGCCTGACTGAAAGTCAACAAGAGGCATCACCACCCAGCAGGACCCTCTAGAGGGGTCTAGGTGACTTCTCCCATGACCTCACAAACACAGCAGCTCCTCAGAAGACCTGTGCTTGTCTGAGAGCAAAATCACCTTCCCTTCTGATCAGGTGCTGACATTTGCTGTGCCATTAATTCCTGTATTTTCCACCCACCTGGCCTCAGACACTGCCCCAGTCTCCCCAGTTGCTGACAACTGGACATGCCCCAGCCCAGCTGTGACACAGACCCCCAGAACCTGGCCTTGGACAGCCCCCAAAAGAAGGCACATCAAAAGAGCTCAGGAGAGCTGCTCCAGCTACCTTGTCCTGTTGGCCCACAGGGTTGGGGTCCCCTGAAACAGCCCCAGAGTGTCCCCTCCTCTGGGGCTGTGATTTGGGTTCCTACCTGCCTTTGTGCCTCTGGTGGCTCCTGCAATAGGTCTCAGAGCTGCTTGGACAGGGTATTATTTGGGCTCCCCCTCCACCATTGCTCCCCTGTTGGGTGTGCAGTGCAGCATTTCT
>NW_009952720.1:222724-235273 GCF_000747805.2 Chaetura pelagica
GGGGAAATACTGGGAAGACCTCAGATCAGTGCAGGGACTGCAAGGAAAAAGGGAGGAATTCATAAAGAAAAATACATTTTAAAAAATGCCCTTACCTGTGTGTCGTAGATTGTGTGACATCTTGGTCTTCTTCAATCACCATTTTCTCACCCAGGTCATATGGCTTTGTACTTTCTTAGCATATGGCATCTCAGAAGGCTTTTTCCTGGCTGAATCTTCAGCACAGCCAAAACCCAGCCCAGGAGAAAATGTTACACACAGACCTGAGCAGGGAGGACAATTTGTTGTCTTATTCCCTGAGAAAACGTATCCCCTGTTTCAGGAGCCTCAAGTGCAGAGTGATATTCATCAGAATTCACTTTTTCTTCTACAGCATTTCTATTTCCCAGGCTGGTCACAGCAGTGTGCCTGCCCTGGGGTAGCTGTGCATGGGGAGGGACACCCCAGACACCCCAAAACACTCAGGGTGGCTGAAGGAGGAGCAGCAACACCAGGGTCACCATGGGATTGTGCCAGCCTGGCACAACTTTTGGCAACCTGTGGTAGAAAAGAAGCCCCAGCCTCCAGCCCTGCTCTTTTTGTAGCTTCCAAACAGGCCTCAGCTGGCCCCAGTGAAGCTGCTGCTCTGGCTGTGATGAGCTGAACCTGCTTCCAACCCCCACAGATCTCTGCCCTTGACTTTCTCCTGCCCTCTGGTTGTTAAACCACCCCCCCAGCTTGTGCTCAGTGGCAGCTTCCCCACAGGTTCAAGTCCTCCCACTCTTCAGCAGAGCTGCTGCCAAGACCCAGAAGATGCTTTTCACTGCCAGTGGGGTTTGCTCCAGTGCAGGAGGAGGCTACATGGGAAGGAGTGTGGGAACAAAGCTCTTGGGAGGAGGATTTCAGACTACCAGGAGCAGGGCTGCTAAAGGATGGAGAATGCTGTTTGGGAATCCAGTTCCTTCATATCCCACCCCTGCAATCAATACTGGTTCCAGCCCCTAGGAGAACAGCCCTGCTGAAGCAGCCTGCCCATGGGTGCTCACCTGTGCCATCACTCAGCAGTGACCTCAGGGTCCAGTTGGCTCTGACTCCATAGAGAAATGTCTCTGGTTTCCCACGGGCACCACAGGCTTAATTCCTTCCTGGATCTAGAGCCATCTCCAAGGCACAGGCTCTCACTTCCTGCATAGAGGTTGCCCAAGAGAGGAAAAGCAGAGGAGATGAGCACCCAGGGAACCCACCAGGCAGTGGGATGGTGATGGCTTTGTCACTCATCCACCTGGGGATTGGTACCACTGGAACATCTCCATCTGGAGCATCTCCAGGATGGAAACCACCCCTTCCCACGTGCTCCCCCAGAACCTGGAAGCAGCCCCACATTCCCTGCTCAGCCATGCAGGACTGAAGGCTGCTCTGGGGTGGGTTTATTGAAATATTTCCTCTTGCCAGGACTCTTTGGGGTTTTTTCTCATGGCCAGGCCCATCTTGTCTTTGTGGCTGTTTTTGGGATGCAAGGGAATGCTCTGTTGAGATCCCACACATAGGAAAATCAGCTGCAAAAGCCATGGCAGCTGTGATGCCCAGCAGGGGCCTGGGGGGCTGGTGCCTGTCTTGTGATGCAAGGTGGGGAGATGGGCTTGAACTAGTCTCATCTTCCCCATCCCTACTCATCTCTCATCTTCTCCCATCCCTACTCTGCAATTTGCTGCCCTTGGCTGTGCTGATGGGAGAGGCAGCAGAGCCACCAACCCCAAAGAAAACAACCACAGGCAGAGCTCCTGATGCTGGGATCACATACAAAACGAGTCTGCTCAAACCGGGGGGAAAAGTTTGTCTCTGATGCCAGAGAGGAGACAGAGAGAGCTCAGCAGGGAGTGTGGGACAGGCAGTAAGAGAAGCAGGGAGGACACATCCCTGCAGGAAAGCTCCCACACCCGGGATAGACAGAAACGTGCACTCTGGACTCGTGGGGAGGGAGAAGCTGCTTGCACGGTGGCCAAGGAACAACCAGATGGCGACAAACACATCTTGAAGACTCAGGGCTTGAAGGGCTGCCCACCTATGCTCACCCCAGCTGGAGCTGGGGACAGGCAGGGCTCAGGGTGATGGGAAGCAGCACAGGGTGATGGGAAGCAGCACAGGGAAATGGGAAGCAGCACAGGGAGATGGGAAGCAGCACAGGGAGATGGGAAGCAGCACAGGGAGATGGGAAGCAGCACAGGGAGATGGGAAGCAGCACAGGGAGATGGGAAGCAGCACAGGGAGATGGGAAGCAGCACAGGGAGATGGGAAACAACACAAGCTGATGGGAAGCACAATCTGGGACCCCAGAGAGGGCAGAGGCAAAAAGCCACTGGGGTCAGTCCTCTTCTGCAATGACACCTCCAGTCACCCCGGGCATCACCTTGCAGGCTGAGGGTGGATCACGTGAAAGCTGCTCTGGGGAAACAGTTTTGCCCTCTGAGGCACATGCAGGTGGGTTTTCCTGGTGCTCTCCCACCTCCCTGCAGCAGTGGGCTGGAGCAGGCTGGACCACCCACCCACCACTCTCCATAGCTTTCCCCCTGGGAAGCAAGGAATGAGATAAAGCATTTCCCAGTGCTCCCAGAGGTGTTCTCTGCCAGCACCAGGCTTGCTCAGGCTCAGCCAACTGCCTTCAGACTATCTAGCAGCCCCTGAGCAAGAGGGCTGAGGGGATACTAGTACAGTAGCATCCCAAGAGGAATTCACAGCCCCTCTTGTCAGTAGGAACGGGGGCTTCTCCCTTTCTCTGCTGGGGTTTGCAACCTGTTTTGCCTTCCTGAGAAGTGGTTGGTCCCATGCTCTGCTCTTGACACATCCCCACTAGGAGCAGAGAGATGCTTCAGGCTCCCCACCCAGCATGAGCTCCTTGGGCAGTTTCACACGAGAGCAGGGCTGGGACCCCTGACCTGCCTGCAGAGCTGCAAAGAGCACCAGGGAAAATAAAACTGTCCCGGGCCAAACCTCCCCCCAGCACCACCAGACCCACTGGTTGCATCTGTCTCATGCTCAGGGGCTGATTTTAAATTCTCTTGAGATGCTCTGCCTAAAAGAGGGGGAAAGGAGTGTGGCTGCCCTGCTGCTCCCATGCCAAGGGGCAGGAGGCAGCCTGGGGTGCCCATCTCTGCTGCCAGCCCACCTGCTGGGCTGTCAGGCAGCTTTCCCACCCCCACCAGCCCAGCTCCAAGATGTCAGCCTGGGTTTTTCACCCTCTTGCTATTTTTCCTTCCCTGGCAATGCCCAGGTGACCTTTCTCAAGACCATCTTTTTTTCCTACACTGAGTGACTCTGCATGAACATGGAGCTCTTCTCTCTGCTGTGCCCTCCACGGGTGGAAGCAGCAGCTCCTGCCTGCCTGGCTCTGGGACATGGGAGTTCCTTCACCATCAAGGCAACAGCTACTGGATCTGAAACCTGGCAGAGCATTAGGGCCACTCTAATGAATAACACCTGCAGTTTGTTTCCTGGTGGTTCTGTAGTTAAAAAAGCATGGAAACAGTTAATAAAGTGCAGAAAATAAAAATCCAGGCTTTCAATCAACACTGGAGCCACTAGAAGAAGGAAAAAAGGGCACTGGGTCTAAGCATAAATCCATGCAAGCAAAGACAAAAGCAGCTGTGCTAAGAAACAGCTGGCTGGTCGCTTTTTGCTCCTCGTGCCTGTCGTCCCCTCCTGCTCCAGAATCCAGATTCCCTACAGGAACAGCCCCAGGGGTGGAGGAACCTGAGAGGCATCCCTGCCTGCCACAGAGCAGGAGCACAGCCAGCCCAACGTGCTTTGGATGCCTGGGCCAGGAGTACCCCTGTGGCAGCCTGGAGGAAGGGAAGGGATCCAATGTGCACTGCCTGGAGATGAGGAGGGTGCCAGCACTGCTGGTCTGGAGGAAAAGAAGGGGAGCAACCACAGTGGTGCAGGAAATGGACCAAGGGAGGATGCACCTGGGAACTCACTGTGCCAGGGATTCTACAAAACCTTCCTCCTCATCAACACTAACAGGGTGGCCAGGAAGCTGAGGCTGATGATGAGCCTTCATCCTCCTGCCTCTTCAAGCACCAAGACCCTGCACACAGGGGAGTGGGATGCTGAGAACACCCAGCACTCCCCAGGCTTAAGCAAATACACACCAGGTTTAAATTCCACATGGAAATGGGCAAGGAAAACCAAACCCAAGCCCTCCTGTGCTGCCAGTGAGATGAGCACTGCAAACCACAACCCTTCCACGTGGAGTTCACTGGGTACAGTAATTACAGGCAAAATATTTTCACCCTCACCCTCCTCTTGGGGGAGCCTCTTCCAAAGCACAAGTGCACCGAGTGCTTCTACAGCAATGAGCTACTTTCTGAGACCAAGAACAGGGACTAGACAGTTGGCAAGAATGGCTTTTCTCAGGTACCTGATAGCTGAGGCAATTAAAAGAAAATTAAACTGACATTCCCAACTTACAGTGTAAGAGATGTGCAGTGGTGAAATAATTAAGAGTTACTGCTGGGAACAGCCTGTTTTCACCCATCTGTTGTGAAGAACAAAAGGGCAAGAAGCATTTTTTGCTTTTTTTCTTTTCTTTCTTTCTGTCGTGATAATTAATTGCTGGTTGTCCCTAAATGCTGGAACCCAAGGCTTTTCCAAACAACAGAGAGATTTAGTGGTCAGTACCTGGTTTACCCAGCCTCACCTGGTGACAAACAACACTTTGCCAGCCAGATCTCCTGCTTAATTTATTCAAAGGGCTCAGAGCTTCATTTTCTGGTTCATAGCACTTGCCTGAAAGGTCCTTCCAGCAACTGCCTGGGAAAGGTAGGTCTCATCCTTTGCTCTCTTTGACTGTCCAGCATAATTTGCTTGCCCATGTGTTACACTGGTGTCCCAGCTGCATCTGAGCCTCTTGAGCAGGGAAAGTGGTTCTCTGGAGGGGAGCCCACCTTGGAACATCCTCATGCAGCTAGTGCTCACCAGCTCCTCCCAAGAGCTCTGCTGGCCACGCCTGGAAAGGGACTTCCCAGCTGTTTGTCACAACCCCATGAATGCAGTGCTTGGGAAAGAAGGTTCACCCTGCACTTGAGTGTCCCATGGGACTAGAGGTGAGCATGGAAGACAAGGAATGGCCAGGGGACACAGCAGATGTGCCCTGCTGTCCTCATCCTTGCAGCAAGTGCCCTGGTACGGGTAAGAAAACAAAAAGCTCCTTCCACCTTCCTCATTAGCTAAGAGAAAAGAGTGACATTTAATAACAGCCTGCTCACCAGATGCCAGTCTGGTCAGGATCTGAGTCCCAGAGTGCTCTCTACGTGAACCTCATGCTCCTTGACACAACCCCAAGTCATCCTTGCCCTCATTGTTACCTCCAGCATCCACGCTTGGCTGACACTTCAGCCCATCACCCCAGGGCAGCCCCTCTGCTCCTTCCTTCCACCCCTCCTGCTGTGCCAGCCCAACAGCAGGTTCCTTCACGGGAGACAACACCAGCATTGGCAAGTTTCTGATGTTTCCCCAGGTGGAATATGCCTGGATTTTAGCCTCTCTCACGCAGAGTGAGGCTGAGTAAACCCTGGTGTTTAGCACTGACCTCCTGGAAGGGAGAAGAGGCCTTTCTGCATCATTTTAGGATGAGCATCCCCATCCAGCACAAGGTGAGCAGGTGAGGGATGAAGACCAGGACTGCAGCAGGTGTGTGCCACTCCTTGTGCCCAGGAAACACAGCCTCTCTGGGAAGGAATCCCCTCCCAGAGCACACTGCACCAGCTGAAAACCATTCCCAGCCTGCTGGATTTGGTGCCAGTACTCAAGGCAGTGGGCTCTGGGTGTCCAGTTTCCCCCAGTACTCCAACACAGCCATGTTTTCTGGCAAGCTCAGCTTTCATCCAGCAGATATAACCCTGTGCCAGCAGAAACACTTCCACTGAGAGCATAGACTCTTTTTAATGCAAAAGTTAATGCCTTCTTTTTTCTTCCAGGCTCTTGGGGCAAACCATTTTGCACAGCCAGCAGACTTGTACCAGGGACTTCATTTTCTTTTGAAACAAGTAAGGTATAAATATGAAATGTAGCTAACAACTGGTCCCAGAGCTTCTGAAATGCAAGTAGTCAGACATCCATGCAAGCAAGCTTTCCAAGAGGTCACACGAGGAAGGCCAGTTAGATCCCACTCTAGTCTTGGGGTCTGGAAGACTGAATGCTGTGCTGGACCTTCTCCCAGTTCCCTGTCCCAAACGATGAAAACAAACCATCCATCACACACCACTTAACCAAGCAAAAGCCTTCAGACCAAATTCTTCCACAACTGCTGACGCTTCAGATTTCAGTCACTCCCCTTTCTAAATTGCTGTCAGTCCACCAGGCCATCCAAAAGAACCCCCTGAGGTCACTAAACCAGCACTGCCAACCACACCAGCAATATTTTTAGGAGAAACAATGGTCAAAGTATTGAGGAAAAAGAAAATGAGCACAACCTCTTTCAAACAGGACAAGAGAGGCTGGGCAAGAAGCAAAACATGCTGACTCTTTTGGGGTAAAACTCAGCACACTCAACAAAGAACATCCATCCTTGCCTCAAGGAAGATGTTTCTTCCTAAGACATGCCAGGTAGTTAACAGGGAATTGCTGTGAGATGGCAGACAGGTGGGGAGGCTGCTTTCCTGTGAGCTGTGCATGGCCCTGAGCCCAGGGCATCACTTGGGCACAGGGCTGGAGATCTGAGCTGGGCTGCCAACCCCAGTGGTGTGAGAGAGGCCCCTGCACAGGACAGCAGCAAAAGGAACAGGTCCTTCCGTGGCCTTTGCAGATGCAAATGAGCTAACAGATCCACTGGCCACTCTGAACAAAGAAAAATTACTTCTGCTGAAACCACACACCTCAAAGTCTCCCCAGTGAAGTGATGCTGTAGAGCAGGTGGATTTGCTCACTCTCTGTTTCAGGTAGATAGCATGGCTGGCTATGGCTGCTGCAGGCTACCAGCAACCCAGATTGATACTGTGAGAGTGTCAGGGCCTGGGAGAGATTTCCAAAGCTTTCTGTTAAAAATGTAAATAGCAGAAGGGACCATCTCTGAGTTAAATTAAGCTCCAAGGGTTTTCCTGTAGCTTGCACAGGAGTGAGCCAAAGTTTCTTTGAAGGGGGTTCAACACACTTCCCTGAGAAGCCATCACACATTTTAATTACTCCTTTCACACATCCAAGCACTTTATATGCAAGTCAGCCTTCCAGGCAAGTATATTTTTAATAACCTTTTAGTTAAGCCTAGTAGATTTAATTTCACCAACCATTTACTCCTCCCATGAAACAGACCTTTGTTCTAAACATTTTCACCATGATGCTCCTACAGGTACAAATTCCTGCAACTACTAACACCAAAAAGCAGAGCAACTAGATGGTCCCAATTACTGCAACTGTCTAAGCAGAACAGTCACACAACATAAAGGTGCAGTTTAATTGGATATTAAGACCCCCTGCAGCAAGAGCACCACACATCCAAGGGAGAAGCAAGATGCTGAAAAGGGGAGACAGCAGCTGACAACTTCAAAATGGGTTTGGAAGGTGAAGGTGGAAGATTAATGCATGATAGCTTGTGGAATGGCTTTGTCACCTTGCTATCTGCCCTCTCTTCAGGTCATTTCAGGTGGTGTTGAAGAGCACAGTCCCCACAGAACAGCACTGACCACTTCTCTCTGCAGATCATTTACACACAGGCTCCTTTCAGACAGGGCTTTTTCCATGCCAAGATCTTTCCTTTTACAGAGGCTAAGAAGCCCCTCAGGCAAGACTGACCCTCTGCTAAGGGGCCCCATCAAAAGCCCTGCAGAAACCTAAACCTGTACTGGAACTAGTGCAGGGTCCAGAGCCATCCCAGCACAGACACCTGTGTAACAAAAGCACATTGTTTCAGAGACAACATAACACATCCCTACCAAGTGGGCTGCTGATCAGTTCCCTAATCTGGAGACTTCTTTGAGGAATGAAATTAAAATGACCCATTGTTGAGGCCGAGAGATTTCACCTCCCAATCCCAATCCAGCTGAAGTGTTGCTTGAAGAACAGTGGTTCAGGTTGAGCTGATCCCAGGCCCTCACACCAAACACCACCATCCCCACAACTGGAAAACACCTGCTCAGCTGTTGCCATCACCCACAAACAGCATCACATTGATCCCAAGTTGTGAGATGTGGAGCTGAGGCTTCATAACTGAGAACACAACAGGCACCTCTTACTCTGTGAAATAAGCAAATAAATAAATAAAAGAGGCACAATCCATGTTTTACATGAAATAACCTGGTAGGAAATGCAAAGGTACATTACCCTGAAGCTCTGCTTTCCCTCTGCTGCCCAACTTCCCACTGAAAAGGCAGAATGCATAAGAAGAATTAAGGAAATGATGGCAGCTGGCAGGGGAAAAGCAGCAAAGTGTGTGACACGGGAAGGAAATCAGGACTGCAACTTAAGGACAAGCTGGATGCTTCTACCACAGCAGATGAAGTGTCATGATTCAGTTTCAGAGCTTAAAAACCCCACTGCCATGACTGAAGCAACACACACCTCTTGGAAAGTTTGGTAGCACTTGCCTGTGTCTGCACTTTTAAAAGAAATGCTTCTTCATGAACCATTTGAGTGTAAATGGAAGCAAAGGGTCCAGCAGACACTTTGGGTGGGACTCAGACATGTCACAGGAAACAGTCTTGATGTGAGATGTTTTCTTAGGTGTGAAGATGTTTAGATGAAGAAGACTCCTGTGCAGTGAGTAGCAAAGGGGGCTTCAATGTGGTCTTTTTCCTGCTCTTTGAATGTCATGTTTTCAAACACTGGGTACTGTGATAGGCAGCTGGACAGATGTGGAGAGCACAGTTCTTGCAGACACAAATGCATCCAGATCCCTCATCCCAAGGACATGCTCTGTCATCGTGAAAATAAACCTCTCTTTCCATTATGAACAGACATTCAACTCACCCCACAACAGGACTGATACTCCCTGGGATAGAAACATTGATGAAACTGTTGAGTTTATGAAGGAACTGTTTTGTGGTTTGGGGTGGTGGGTTTTTTTTTTTAAATAACAAACTTGATACTTCCCCTCCCAATTCAAAAAACCAGACGTAACAGAAAGAAAAACTGGGCAAAATGCAAGGACAGAAGGGAGAGAGGGACAACTCTGGGCTGTCCTCACTCAGCAAAGACCTGCAAGGACAGATATCCAGACCCAAAAGAGCCACCACACCAGAGGGTGACCAGGCCCAACTTATCCAGTGACCAAGACTGCAGAGAGAAGTGTCACAACCCTCAAGCTCCAGCTGACGCCTCCTCAGTTCAGCAACCTGAAGCAACGTGAGTTGCTTCAAGTCCTCCAAAGTCTCACATTTTGCTCCTCAGTGGTAATCAGGTTGGTTTTTTTGTCACACAAAGCCAGTTTAAAACGAGTGAGTGCAACCTCTACCAGTACAACAGGCAGAGAAATGTACCTGCTCCCTGCACACACAGGAAGGACAGGTCCTTTTGAGAGCACAGTGAGTAGCAGCTCAGATGAGGCAGTTAAAAAATAAATTAGCAACACTCCTTTAATGACAGGCCTGGAATCCATGAGAAGCCCACATTCTGCTTAGTATGGTGAACCTTGCAGAGAAAGAACCATCATTGCAACTCTTACAGATGAGGGAAAAAAAACACCTCAGAAGAATTTCATTGTTTTGATTATATTTTATCTGGATTGAAAATTCTTGGGTGTTTCTTACTGCTGGCCAGGGTTTCACCTAGACCCAAGATACATGGAATCACACACCCCTCCCACGTCCCTTATGGAAGACAAGCACGCAACCTTCCCCTCATTCATCAGGTCTTCTAGGGAAAGCTCCAGGAATGTATCAGCACAAGAGCTCTAAATTAACACATCAGACTTACACCCATAGTTGAGTCCAGCTAATCCTGATCATACCCAACAACTGCACATCTCTGTAGACTACATCCTGATCCCATGGCAGCATTTCCTCTTGCAGCTGCCAGGGAATGGCCTAATGCCAGCAAATAATGGTCCTCCTCATAGGGATGATGGAGGAAATGATCACAGCATCTCCAGAGATGGGCTCCAGGTCCTTCCTCTCAAAAGCATCAATAAGAATGATGCTTTGATTGTCCTCCCTTAGCCTCGCTTGAGGTTCCTCAGAGTGTTCAGAGGAAAAGCATTTTAAACATTCATCTTCACACTGCAGGTCACAGTTGGTGGGTTGGTGGAATGACACTTCTGGTAGTAAGTTTCAAAGGTCTCCTCCTCTTCATGCTACAGTTCTGTGTGGATTTCTTGTTGGACTGAACGTCTAGCAGGATGCATCCAGGACTAGAAGGTAGTGACTAATCTTCCTCCACCTCCAGCTACAGGCTGGCTCTGCAGCCCACCCTTCCTGAGGCTTGGCTGGAATCACCCAAGTGTTCCTCACCTGTGTGACAACTGTCATGAACAGAAACCCAAGTCCACCTCCACCCTGTGGCATCATCTAGTGCTTGTTAGTAGCTGTGCAGGCAGGCAGTGCAAATTCCTGTGACCTCTCACAGTTGGCTCCTTTCACGTCAGCCTCCTTGAAAAAGAAACAAGAATTTAATCATCTGCCAGGCAAAGTTAGCATTTCAGATGTCAGTTTAATTGAAAACACTTTACTGGTAATAAATAATGCAGAACATTCCAAATGGTGTCTCGTGGGTTAGAACGAGGACTCAGGACAACTCTGTTCAGTGCACTGTCTCTTCTGTTGTTGGTCCAAATGGGCTTCTATGGCAAGGTAATAAAACCAGCACGCACACATCCCAACACTTAGGCTGACAAAAGTGTCAACACACTCATAAAATTCATGAGCACAGTCCCAAAATGAGCCTCTTGCTTCCAGCCATTAAGAACAGGTCGCTCTGCTAATGCTTTCCTTTCAACATAGAAGAAAACCAAAATTTAGAGATCTTACCTCGTGCACATTGGTCTTTAGACAAACAGACTTTGCTCTATCAAGGTCTACGTGTTTTACTTTCCCCTCCTAATACTGAGGTATTTCAAACACCCTCTGCCTCTGCTCACGTGTTGCATTTACAAACACACGAGTTCCTTCAGTTCTGGATTCGAAACCTTTCCCAGCAGCCTTGATGAGTTAGCCCAGCACACATAAAAACTTTGCTGTAACCCTCAAGGAGAAGGCAGAAAACCAAGTGAAACACCTCTCCTTTTATAAGATATAATTCCTATTAAAACTACATTATTGGTGCTTTGTTCCCATCCTATATTTATATTCCCAACATACATAGATGGACACCAAGTCCTTTTTATTTATGCTACCTCAGGTTTATGTATTTTAAATGTGAAGAGTCTGTCAGGACTACCTGTTATCTCTCAGTTCCATCTACTTTGGAGTCAGTTTTCCATTTTTTTTTAAAGATTAGACTCTCCACTCCCATGTTTGTGTTGAACTTGCTAAAAAGTACAAACTTGCTCTCACGATGGGAGCTTAATATCTTTTACAAATGGTTTAAAATCACATCCCATTAAGTTTGAACTTTTATTGACCATATAGATTCCTCCTCTGGCTGTTTTCTTTTAGGACTGCCACAGACACAGCAAGAACTTGAGAGATTCAGAGTCTTCCGCATGAAAACCAGAAAACTAGCCAAGTTTTCTTCCAAGTAGAAACTAAATTCAGAGACACTTCACTGATATTCAGCTGAAAGTTGAACTTTTTAACTCCTCAGGGGAAAGATGGGCTCCTTTTAGCACACCCAATGCTGGTGAAAGCCTAGGAACAGCTGTTTAGTGTCAGAGATATTGAATTTGGCAACCACAGCACCCAGCAGCAAGTGCTCTCCTACCAAAGCTGATGGCACCACGTGTTAGGGCCAGAGAGGAAAAGCCAACAATCCAGCAGCCTAAGGGAGTGATGAAAAGAAGGTTCAGGGTCTCTGCTGCTGTCCTCTCTCAAGGAATTGTTCCACTATCTCAAGCCAGCTCCAGCCTTTTACCATCATGTGTTGTTTTCCCTGTGAAGCTTGCCAGGATCTTCTAGGTCTTTGGGTCCCAGTCAACTGGCAGCTCAAGGCCTTTGGAAGAAACTAACACATTGAGAAAACAAGGCCTAACTACAGGGAAAGGCAGATACAGCTCCAAAGTCTGGAGTCAGGCTGTGGAGGACATGGTACAACTAACAGAAGGAAGAACTAGGTAAGGAATGCAAGAAGGATGACAGCCAAGTACTGACTTCCTGGAGTGCTTTTGTTTCTCAAACTTGCTTTTCAAATTGATCTAGGTTGCCAGGAAATCTCTATGCAGAGCTCTTGTGTGGCTTGTTCTAAGGTCCCCAAGGCCAACTCTGGCAGCTCAATCCCAGGGCTGGACATGCAAGGCTGTAAAGGAGTGTGCAAAGCAATAACCTGTCCCTTCTAGAGCAGGAGAGAAAGTGGACATACAAAAACATCCAGGCCCTGTGGCTTCCTGCAGTGACTGGCAGCTGTTTGAGAGAAGCATCCCTTATCTGCACCTGTACATCACACACACTTAGCTTTGAAAACCCCCAGAAAGCACAGGCCAGGTTGTTAAAG
>NW_009952720.1:235319-235952 GCF_000747805.2 Chaetura pelagica
TTTTTTACTCTAACTCTGGGATTAATAGGTTGACTCAGAAAAGCAGGTGACCATCTATTCAAACACACATTCAGCATCAAGGCTTTTCACTGGAGCACCTGGTTAGGTGTGAGTTCTCCTGCTGCCCCAGGACAACATACATTCCTTAGGAGTTCCTTTTTATGATGTTGTGAGCTCCCCTCACAAGGCTTTGTGTGAGTGAGGTTCTCCTGTCACACCCCCAGTCAGAGCCACACTGCCAAGGACCTCCTCTGTAAGACCTCCCCACTGTGACTGACACCACCAGGGACCTCCTCTGTCACACCTCCCATGGGAATGAGACAGCCAGGGACTGCCTCTGTCACACAGGATGTACCACTAACACCACCAGGAACCTCCCTGTCACACCTTCAGTGTGACTGACTCCAGGAGGGTCCTCCCCTGTAACACCAGCAGTATGATTGACATCACCAGGGACCTCCTCTGTCACACCTCAGTGTGACTGACAACACCAGGGACCTCCTCTGCCACACCTCCAGTGTGACTGACAACACCAGGGACCTCCTCTGCCACACCTCCAGTGTGACTGACAACACCAGGGACCTCCTCTGCCACACCTCAGGGTGGATGGCAACACCCAGGACCTCCCTCGGC
>NW_009952720.1:236336-245250 GCF_000747805.2 Chaetura pelagica
CTCCTCTGCCACACCTCCAGTGTGACTGACAACACCAGGGACCTCCTCTGCCACACCTCCAGTGGGATGGACACAGTCAGACCAGCCCCTGTCATTCCCCCAGCCTGACTGGTACAGCCAGATCCACCCCTCAGCACACCCCCAGTGTGATTGCCTTCTGGACACCAGCTGCTGTCACACTCCCAGTGTGACTGACACTGGCAGGGACCTGCTCATCACACACTGGGTAGGAACCAGCACCATCAGTCTCCCAGTGTGACTGAGACTCTGAGACTTTCACACACACACACACCTGTGTGACTGACACAGCCAGGGACCAACCCCTGCTCACAGGGGTCTTGCCAAAAACACGACAGGAGATGTTCCTCCAAGGAGGATCAGGCAGTTGTCTAGGGTGGAACCATGGAAAACACCTTGCCAGAGCATAAAGGACCCCAAACCAAATAGCAGGCCCCCTATCTCCACGATGTGTTCAAACCCACCTGCCCAATCCATTTCCAAAACACACCCATCAGGCAGGAAGAGTGTGTGTCTGCTGGAGGTCTTGAAAATAAACACTTCCATGCCTACAGATTCCATGGCTCCTGGGGGAAAGTCATTGATATGTGACTGCAACAAGGCTGGGGCTGCTGAGGGGTGGGGAAAGACAGCTCCTATTCCTGCTCCTCATCCCAATTCCATGCTGACACCCTGCATCCCAGCATCTCAAGATGGTTTTTTTTTTCCCTCCCAAGAGCCTTTACAGAGGAACAACAGTTCTAGGGACAACTTGTTCCAAAGTCACAGCATTTGAAAGACTGAGGACTCTCCTGGGGGCATCAGTTCCTCAGCACAACCTCCATCACTGCTGCCACACACCACGTTTTTCACATAAAATCTCCCAGCAGACTCATGTTTTTGAACAACCTGGGATGTCTGGACACAGCGTGGACCCCAAGCTGGGGTCTGCCCTGCTGTCACTAACTCCCAAAGCAGCTGAGATACCCACAGCTCAGGGAGAAATGACTGCACGAGCCAACCTGAGTGCATGGTGGATATGAGCAATCCCCTAAATACACAGGCTAGATAGGAGAAGCCTCCAGATCCAGGACTCTCTGCTAAATCAAGTCAGGGAGATGATGCCTGTGCTATGCAGATGAGCTGTCATATTGTCTCCCACACAAGACTGTCTCCAGAGGAACCTACACCTACTGTGAAGATCCTGCAGCATATGGACATTTATAGGTCAACCTGGAAAAAAATGTGAGAGTAATGATGGTCCAACAACAACAACAAAGCAGGAACCCAGATCATTTTCCCAGTGTTATTTTGGAAAAGGCAGACATGGAACAGGCTGAATTATACATACCTGAGAGCCATTAGAAAATGTCAGGTTGCCTCTAAAATGCATTAGAAGAAGGAAGAAAAAAAACAAGCCTCCAGCTTTCCTGTGCAAGAAGCATAGAAATAAGATTCCCTCCTAAAAAGCAGGGCTGGAGTGGCTTCACAAATGTGTTTTAACCTGCTGTTGTGCTGGGGACTGAGTCTGGGGTCTCATCCCAGCAGCCA
This sequence comes from Chaetura pelagica, assembly GCF_000747805.2. Taxonomy (NCBI): domain Eukaryota; kingdom Metazoa; phylum Chordata; class Aves; order Apodiformes; family Apodidae; genus Chaetura; species Chaetura pelagica. The sequence continues at coordinate 237,885 of NW_009952720.1, forward strand.
CAAACATCAGCAGGCTGAAATGCTGCCAGAAGAGCTTCACCTTCAATGCAGGTGTAACCGTGATAGATCTTCCAAGAACTCCCCTGTAACAACTTCAGAGCAAAGGCAGAATATTTATTACCCTGCTCAAAACTGAGCTGGGGGAAAAAAAAAACCAAACAAACCACAAAAAACAAAACTTCTGGTGCCAACTCTACGAGAACAACCCGTGTGTCTTGACAGGTGGATGATTTAAAGTTGAAGACCAACCAGTGACTCAATGTTCTAGGTGTTGGGGGGAGGCAAGGGGCTGGCAGACCCCAAAATCTGTTTGCATTTCCAAACTCTCAGCATTTACCTCCAGCATCTACCTGATCCATCTCCCAGCTGGATGCACCACCCTCAGTAGATCTTTCTGAAGCTTCAGCCTCTGGGAAGAGCCAAACCCTCTGTTGACTGACAGTTCTGCTGGAGAAGTGTCTATAATTAGAGAATTTGGGGAGGAAACTGTCTTTTTAAAAAAAAAAAAAAAAGAAAAGTGGATGTTGCAGACTTTAAAACAAAACGTTTTGCTTTAAAACATCAGCACATCAGCTGGTAATTGCAGAGAGGGGAAGAGGAGCCCATCAGTGGTTGCAGAACACATTACACTTGCAGGGAAGTGACTGAAACGTTTGCACAGAAGGGGACAAATGGAGCTAAGCCAGGCAGTCTGCCTGCCCTCAGCTGCTGGGAAGCTTCTGCTGCAGAGACTTACCCTTTGCAAGAGAAGCAAGGGAGAAAAACATCATAGAAAACCTCGAGAAACACCTGCTTTCCCTTCTCTCCCTATGTGTGCAAACTCATTAGGTGAATTATTGGACCACAGGTTGATTAGCAGAGACAGTCCCTCCCCAGCAGATGATTCACATCCCTGCTGGGCTCAGCTCACCAGCAGGGCTGTGCTGGGGACAGTGTCCACAAAGGTTGCATCACTCATGGGAGAACATCCCTCTGCCCTGAACAGTTTTGGTCACCACTGATGATGACCAAGGTGTCCATCCTTGCTCAGTTGTGTGAATCCCTTTTCATCTGCCTCCTTTTTTTAGCTTCCTTTGTGGCAACGCCCTGGGAGAGCCAAGAAATAAACATCACTTGCCCAGACTGACCATTTTTTAGCCACTCCAGTCTTGTCATCTCCCATGAAGGAGAATCTAGAGTGAAGATGGTCATGCAGGACTAGCCATGCTGAGGGCAGCAGAGAAGCTTTGCCTTCAGCCCTGGAAACACTCCCTGAGAGCCTTTCTCTGGCAAGGAGCTGTATCTGTGCAGCCCCACATGTACAAGGTGACCATGGCAGTACTGGCCAAGTTGGTACCAACATCCCAGCTTTCCAGGCTGAACTGCTCCAGCAAAACCCCCTGGCACTGCCCCCAGGGACTAACTGCACAAGAAGGACACCCAACTTCTATTCAACACCCAAAAAACCCCCAGCAAACCCCCTCTAACCTGTGAGGCACAGAAGGGCTGGTTTGCTTTGCATTTAGCAGCCTTCCTGACCTGAAAGTCTTAACAAACACAGTGTCAGCTTCTTACACCAGGGAGGTATCACAAAAACACAGAACCTGAAATAGAGGCTCCTATTCTCCATCTGGTAAGAAAACAAGCTTAACATTTAAAACTCTCTCCAGGATGGGAGCAAATGAAGCCCTGAACGAGTGCGGAAGGGAACAGAATGTGACAGAACTAACCAGGTAATCACTGCTAGATTATCTGGAGACAGGCTAATGCCCAACAAACCAGGAGAAAGAGCTTAAAAATAACTGGTAAGAGAAGCACTGCTCCAGTGCAGAGTGGGATTTCAGGCAATCTCATCCTTGCCATGACTGTATTGCTTTTTGGAAATGCTGCACTTACTCTAAGAAAAAGCATCACTTCCATGAATCCAGCTGATGTTATTCACATCATTTTGCACACAGATATTCTGCAAGTGCCTCTGTAACTTTGCACAGAAAGTAAACCTGATTGTACCTAAAACAAACAACTTGCCAAGTAAAATACAAGTTGTCCTACCTTTTTGTTATTTTTGTTTTCCCCTCAAAGAGCTGAAACTGGAGCTGATGAATCAGAAAAAGAAATGTAACATGATCAAAAAATACCTGGAAAGAGAGGTTAAAACAGTTGTTCTTGTTCAGCTGAACTCGGACATCTGTCCTAGATTTAATTAGTGAAAACAACAAGGATTGGCTGGCTCAGCACAGGATTTCTGACCTGAGGCAATTTCATATTTGACAGGATAAAATACCACTACTTAGCCCAGTATGAGGTGTGCAGGCTGATGAGCCATCAGAGGGGAAATGGCTTGACAAACCCAGCCCTGTTTTCAGGAAAAACATCTGAGAGACCCACCAAGGGTGAGGAGCAATCAGGGTGCAGCCTTTGGGTCCCCAGGGGTGTGATTCTGGCTGCTGCCTCCTTTTTGGGTGACTTTGAAACCAAAGGGTCATGGGCAACTCAGAGCAGCCAATGTAATCAAAGCCACTGCCATAGGTAATAACTTCAAGATTTCCAAACTCCTTCTCAATTTGTGGCATCCATACAAAAATTAATGAGCCATTGACTGCAAACAGCAAAGTACAAGGCAAAACCAGATGTGTTGATGTATCTATTTGCCATTTTCTGCCTGTCCTCACACTAAAAGTGTTTCTGGTTATGGTTACTGTTAATTGCTTTTGAGCTAACAACAGGTTTTAGCTGTGATGGGGTTTCACAGTGTTAGGCAATTACACAAACATCCAGCTGCATGAAAATTCCCTGGTTTGTAATCCAGACAAGGCAGAAAACAGTGAGTTATCTCAGGCTAAAGAGAAGTTTCTGATCTGGAAAAAAAAACACAACAAAACCCAACAAACCCAACAACCAAGGTCTAACTGACCAAGGAAGCATCAGGGAATGTGGAAAAAATGAATCATTCCCTCCTTGTGCTTCATCTGTTACAGCTCAGAGATTAAAAATTCAACCACGGCTGCTTGAATTTTAACTCCCCAACAGGAACACACAGAAGCATCATATTTTCAAACACACGACGTCTCCTGAAGATGTTCCTCCTAGGGAGGGTTTCCTCGTGCAGTGTCATTATCTCCAACAGATCTGCTTTGGAAATTTCCTCTCGGGGCTCCTCCAAGTTGACAAGTGAATTCTCTGCATCAGAAATCTCTTTGTTCAGAGGCTGCCAGGCTCATCAGTCACTTCCCTGAGAAGGAGACAGTCTGGGCAGGGGATTCTGTGCTTCCCCTTCCCATTGCCCCTGCAGAAATCCTGTTATTGAGGGGACAGTGACTAACAGGCACATGGCTGGGCCACTTGCCTCTCTCTGGCACTGCTCTTTTGGGTCTTTTTATCCCCAAAATACAAAAAAGGATGTGGACAGGCTGGAGAAGGTCCAGAGAAGGGCCACAAGGATGATCAGAGGACTGAAGGACTTGCCATATGAGGAGAGGCTGAGAAAACTGGGTTTGTTCAGCTTTCAAAAAAGAAGGCTTTGAGGAGGCTTCATTAGCATGTTCCAGTACCTAAAGGGTACCTAGAGATTCCCTAATTGCAAGGAGCCACATGGAAAAGACAAGGGGTAACTGGCACGAGTTGCTCCTGGGGAGCAATTTTAAACAGTTGAGGGTGGATTTCCCCACACTGGACAGTTTGAAGTCCCAACCTCACAGGGTGCTGAGCCATCTCACATCAACTGTAGTGGCACCTAGAGAGGTTGGACCAGGTGACCCTTGAGGTCCCTTCCAACCTGGTATTCTATGATTTCTCCGTGTCAGAGCTGGGAACACTTGGTCCTGACAGCCCAACCACAACCACACCAAAAGCAAGAGAGTAACCTGGCCTGGCCTTCCAGCCCCTGCTCTGGGGGTGAAGAGGGATAAGAGGTCCCTGCTGGCTGCCACCCACTGATACAGGGCTAATTATTTTAGAACTACCCAGGCAGAAGGGAAAACCAAACATCCCTCTGCTCTCCCCAGCATGGGATTGTTTAGCAACCACCTCTGATCTGCTGGTAACTCTTCCTGGAGTGTACAAGTGATTTATGGCACCATTCTGTAGCATCACGGGTGGAGAAGGAGACAATGGCTGGATCTGGGCAGCATCTAAACGAGGGGGTTAACAAAGGCCTCTGACAGCTCCTGATGTACTTAATGAAGAGCTCCTTCCTACAGGCCTGGCTGCCACTTCATCATTCATCATTAACAGAGCACTTAGGTGTCTTATCTCTGAACACCGAGATTTCTTGTGTACACATAAATCAGCCTCTCTCTGGCAAGAAAGCTCAGTTTTTACCTCACCAGCTCTTTCTGAAAGCGAAGGCTCTGCCATGAGAAGACAAAATACCTTCCCCTTCTCATTCTCAGACATGCTACACCACAGTCTTTTCCCTCTCAAACATTATTCACTAGATTTCATTCCACGATCACCGATTATTAACATTATTTGACTCAAACAGAGACAGGCAAAGTACAGTGTGGCTTCTTGTTGTTTTTCATCATCCAGGCTCTTGTCACACAAGTGAAGAGTTGATTTGGTCTCTTTGAAAGATGCCTAAGGACTCGTTTGTCATGATTATCCCACTAATAAGCTGGTGCTGCTCTGCTACACACCCGAAACCAGATGAACCCAGTGGTGAACACGTCAGGTTTTGAAAGGTGTCGTGGGAGAAAAAGTGTGATTAGTTCCTCCTCCTAACAAAGGTGTCATGCTGGATTTTCAGCCTCACCTTTACTGCTGTCTCTCTGGTTTCTGAAGCCAAAAGATGAAGATCCATTCATTAACTGAAGAAGCTGGGAGAGAAGCTGATGATTAAGCTACAGGAGTGGGACCTGGTAAAACTGGGTTGCTTTCTCAGTCCTGGACTGGTTGCTATGTGATCTTATTCAAATCCCTGCACGGAGATGAATACAAGCCTTGGTGGTGCCAGCTCCCCACGGGCTGCAGGCACTGTGGGCAGGGGCTGCTGCACATGAGGTTTTTCCATTATCACCAGCTGAAGCCTCTGAGTTCTGCTGTAAGACCCATGGAAACAACACCTCCAACTCCCCGTGCATCCCTGTGCTCTGCAACTTTGCCTCAAACTTGCTGTTCTTCCAGAATCTCCTGTGATTGATGAAATCACTCCTTTCACAGTTTCCCTCCCTCCCCGCCCCCCCCCTCTCTTCTGTGTTCCAGTCAATGTCTTTACCTTCTGTCTGTTGCAAATGGGAACGGTTTTAATTAGGTGCTGTTGAAATGTCTTTTGCAGTTTGGCATCCTGTTTGGTTTTGCTTCTCTCGTTCTCTTTGCAGTTCTGTTCCTTCCCACATTGCTTATGTTTTCTTGTTTGTGGAAGCTCTTCTTTAGATGCCTAATTTAATCATGCTGCACTTCAATCTCTTCTCTAATGAGCATAAATAGGGAAAAGGGCACCTGAAGCCCCTCTCACCAGATGCTCCTTCAATAGTCCTCTTTTCCTCTAGCATGTCCCTGAAGTTTTAAGAGTTTCCAGCTGAACTCAAGGACAAAGCAGCTTAATGGATTGTCTTTTCAGTTCTATTCTTAAGTGACTTCATTTCTTCTGCAACTTGAGAGATGATACTGAGCCCACACCTTCAACTGAAGCTCAGAACAGTAGGGAGCTGCTCCAGAAACTCAACAAAGAAACAAAACCCAAGGGATGGGGCTATTAAGACTAGTTCCTCACCCTTTCCTTTTCCTGCTGTAGAACTACTGGTGTTTGCTTTTGCTCAGGTTATCCTTCTTGTGGCAGCAGCAAATCTACAAGCTCTTCTTCCCCCACAGAGATTCAGTGTCTCCCCACTCCATCCTCAGTGCTCTCCTCTGTGAGCCCTGGGTATCTCAAGTGATTTTTCTGGATTAACCAGATCACTGTTGATGTAGTCACATCCAGCTGACCTGGGGAAGTCAGTAATGTCAGTTAAGCTGTGTTATGCATTTACTTCCAGTTTTATAAGAGAAGACAGACTTTCCCTGTTTTCTTCCTCATCTCTGACAGCAACAGGACAAAAGTAATAAAAAAATAGGGCAGAGGTGAAGGCAGAGACCCAACAGCTCACATCTCTATCACAAGGACATGGTTATCTACACCTAAAACCACTCAAAGAGGTTTTTAACAGGCTTCACACACAAACTTTCCAGGTGCAGCCTGTGCAGTCTGACAATCCCATTTATCCCATACCTGTCACGACCATCTTTGCTTTCCTTCCTCTGGCTTGTTCAAACTGCACCTGCTTTGCTGTTGTTTAAGCTCCCTGCTTCTTCTCCTGTGTGTGGTGAGCCTGATTTTTACAAATGTGCAGCCTGTTACCACATCTCCTCCCTCACCTTCCCTCCTTCAGCTGCTGGTCCCTGCAGAGCAGGGACAGGGGGGCAGGCAACTGCTGAAGTCAACCCCACTGAAAAGGCAGTATCTGAGGAGCAAGGATTTAGCAAGATGAATGTTGAGTAGAAGTGGAGAAATGAACAGTGACACCTCTTTAAACATGCCTTGTTCTGAGGTTTGACATCAGCCACTCGGGCCATCCCCTCCTGTCCTGTCAGCAGGGACAACTTGCCTGGCTGCAGTGAAGTGATGCAGCCACGTGTGGAAGAGGAGAGGATTAGGCAGAAAAGACTTGGGGTGTGGTGAATAGGATTTACAGGCAAATCCACAGGCTGCACAGCCACTGTTCCTGCCTCCCTCCGTGGGAAGGGGACAAACATGGCACTGCTTTGTGCTTTGGAGGATCAGCAAAACCCTTGGAAGGTGCTCTGGGGTGGGACATTTGGTTTGATCCTGACCTTGGGAAGGGCACAGGCTGATCTCCTCCTCCACACCAGTGTGGCTGCCCACAATTAACTTGGTGCAGTCGTTCCAACCCTGCAGATAGGACTTTGATGCTTTCCATGCCAGGTAAAGAAGCTAAGATTTATTCTTGTGCCATAAACAGGTTAAATGAGGGCACATCCTGTAGCTTTTCCCACAGGCAATAGCACCTCGTTCACCAAGGGCTCCTAGTCCCATCCCCAGGGGACACTTGCTGAATTTGATTCCCTTCTGCTCTTCACCTCTTCTTGGAAAAGCAGCAGCCCTGCCCTGTCAGCTCAAAGGTTTGTTCTGGGCCCGTGGTGAAAACCCAAACTATTAACAAGTGACCTTTCAGCTCCCGTGGATGAAACCTGTGCCCTAAAAATCAATTCCTTCAGCTGCTTTTTTTTTCAGGCTTCCTTTGGCCACTTTGGAGGATTCAAAGCCATTGATCTGCCTTGTGGTTTGAGTCCTTTTCAATTCAGGTTCCAGCCAGAGACAAAAGAGGCCAAACCACCAGAAAAGGCTCTTGGGGATGGGATGGCTCAGGTAGGAACCAAAGACTTTTCA
>NW_009952720.1:245310-257871 GCF_000747805.2 Chaetura pelagica
CCAGCATGCTGTTTACCTAGTGTGGGCTTTGACACATGATAGGTTTGCTCATGCTTAATTGAAGGGGGAGAAGCCCTGAGCAACTTGGCTCTGACAAGCATTGTGACATTTTTCTCTCCACAAGGGGAAGCCTCAAAGATGCTCATGCCTGATAAGGTCTGACTGTTTCCACAGTTTGCATTTACAAAGGAAATTGGTAGAAGTATGTACAGCTACTGGAGGAGAAAAAGAAGCCTTATTGCTGTGTGGAGTGGAAAGTCCAGCTTCAACCTTGAGGCAGCTCAAATCACGAGTTGCTTTTCAAAAATTCTGGCCAAACAGCTGCTGTTTGATGTTTGTGGGTGCAAAGTTACTGTATAAAAAAAAATAAAGGGAAGAATCACAGAATCCCAGGGGTTGGAAGGGACCTGGAAAGCTCCCCCAGCCCAGCCCCCCTGCCAGAGCAGGGGCACCCAGAGCACATCACACAGGAACGTGGCCAGGGGGGTTGGAATGTCTCCAGAGAAGGAGACTCCACAGCCTCTCTGGGCAGCCTGGCCCAGGGCTCTGGCACTCTCACAGTAAAAAAGAGGGGAGACATGTTTGGAAGCACAGCAGTAGCTGCACACAGAGGACAACACATGGCTCCTTCCAGTCTGGTTGGTGCTGGTGTGTGTCTGGATGGTGGAGCTGAAGGCATCACAATCTACCTGATCACCACTTGGGGTAAAGCAGGTCAGTGGTGCTAATGCCAGGGGTGGGATCACCCTGGCTGCACTCTACCTGCTTTTGGTCATCTCATGTGCTTCTCATCCCTGCAGGAAAGCTCAAGAAACAAGCCTGTGTAATATGGATGTTGTGATGTGTTGTTTTTATTCTGATCCTGGGTCAAAATCAGGACTCCTTAAGGGCCCTGGTGGTGGGTCTCGTTCAGCATCACCAGGTCTGCAGGACCAAGATCACTCCTGACAGCAGAGGCAGAAAGGGTGAGCTCCAATCTGATGGAGGGCCTGAAATGTTGGGCTGTAAGAAAATCAGCAGCCAGGGCAGGGAGGAGGAAGATGCCAGAAGCATGGATATAAGGGTCAGGGAAGCCTCACGGGAGGAGATGACACAGTTAGATAAATGAAGGGGAGCACTGCAGATGAAGTAGATGCCACTAAGCTAATGAAAGCACAGCCTTGCATTTCTAGAGGGCCTCACTGCAACATCAGCAATCAGCTCATTTTTGCTTGGTCAAGATAATGGTAATGACAGGGCAGCAACACCAGTGAGCAAGAAATGCTCTGGGAATGGCAACAGATGATTTCAGGAGACCATTCAAATTATGCTAAGATACCAGAGCAGGAAAGAAGTGCAGATGAAGCTCTAAAAACTGACCTGTTGGATGAAGTCTCTTCTCCATCACAGCTCCCATGGTTGCCAGGATGTTGAGCTACAATGAAATGAGCTTGATAGGAGCTTAATTAGAGCATAAGCTGGGGGAAATAAATAGAGGAATAAATAAAAGATGAAACCCTTGAAATGAATGGACAGCAAAACCCCAGCAAGCAGGGCCTCTCAGCCCACACCAGGAAGAAAAGTGCTGATCTGGCAGTGGAGGAAAAGCAGAGAGGAAAGAGGCCTCACTGCTCCAGACACACCATGGGCTGCATCAGTACCTGGCATCAGGATTCTCCTGCTTGCTCCTGGGACATCAGGTCCATCCCTGGGAATGGGAGGCTCATCCTGGCTGTGGCAGCAGGGTGAGGCTGTGCAGCTCTCCCCTCCATTCCAAGTTATCCCCCCACTGCCAGCTGGAAACCAGACACCACAAACTCCTCAGCTTCTTTGCCTTCATCAATATTTTAATAGATATTGGTTTTTACTGTAAGAGACATCACTTCTGGTTAATTTGAGAGCTGGGATGGCACTGGCAGGCAGAATACCTTGGCTCCAAACAAATCCTGAGGGGAAAAGTGAAATATATTCCTAAGAACAACAATTGGAAAGAAGCTAATACAGTAATAGATTATTTTTTGGCAGCATCCTGGCACCACCAGTCATTTTCCTGCTATTTTTAGGTTCTGATGACGCCAACAGGTTTTGTTGTTTGGTTTGTTTCTTTCTGGATGGGGTTTTATTGTTTGCTGTCATGCAAAAATATCCCATTTCCAGAGTTGCATCACATGGAATGAAATGGCAATTATTTCTGGAATTTAAGACTTTGTACCTCTAGATCCTCAGCAAAACATGGAGAGGCTGTCCAGGGAGGAGGAGAAGTACTTCTTGGTTGGTTAGTGAAGAAGGATGAAAGGATGGGATGAGGACAGAAAACAGACTCCTATGTACCTAGTGAGAGACTAAAAGGCTTTTAGATGAAGCACATTACACAGCCTGAGAGGCAGAATTTGTGTTTAGAAATACAAAACAAGTACCAAAACCATCTCGTTTCACGTGACACCCTCTTTCTTTGTGTTTTCTTTTCCCAGGCTTTAGTCCCAGAAGTATTTATTTGGGAGTATTAGCAACAGTCATACAAACCAGGCACCAAGTATTATGAGTGCCTGGTCTTAGGATTGGTTCTGCTTTCTACTAGATCATTCCATTCTTGATCTGTAGGGGGGAAAAAAAGTGTGTTCTGAAGAGGTTTTCCCCATGGTTTCCTTTGCTTTGTGCAGCATGAAGACTTTTTGTGTGTGTGCACCAAGTGGTGAGGAGCAGGGTGGGGAGGACAAAGCCAGGAGGGGCTCCCAAGGAGAGGGGGTCCCAAGGCAAAGGGGGTGTATCAGCACCAGGGTGCTGTGGCAGGAAGGAGTACCTGCTGATCCCCAGAGTCCTGACCTTTGCTGACTCTGAATTGGGGAGATGTCACCCATGGACACCATCAGTTGGCCATGAGGGAGCTGTGCAGCTCCTGAACCACCTTGCCTGACAGGGAGGTCAGGCTCACTGAGCTGCAAAAGGATGCTCACCTGGTTGTGAGCAGAGATCAGGGTCACAGCCCAGCTGAGGTAACTCCATCTTCCTTCAATTTACTGCAGGCTTCTTATCCTTCAGGGGAAAAAACCTCTTCTTGTGCTTCTTGACTGTGGAGAACTGAACAAAGAGGGGTTTCCCTGAACGTCCTCATCTCTTCCCAAGGCTGCTTGGCCAAGGGAAAACCAAGCAGGAAGCAAAAGTTACTGTATAAAAAAAAATAAAGGGAAGAACCACAGAATCACAGAATCCTAGGGGTTGGTAGGGACCTGGAAATCTCACCCAGCCCAACCATCATCATCATCATCAGAATCATCATCAGATGATTCTGTTGGGAACTGCATGTCTCCTTCCCATGGTGACAACTTTTGGACCAAGAAAAGACATCCATGTTCCAGGGCTGGCCAAAAGAAGAGTTAACTAAGCCCTTACAAGAGAGGGAATTTGTACTCGGTGACAGCAGGATCCATATCTCCTCACCACATTTTCTGCCAGGCTTGAGGCATTTTCTGTTCTTGCTTGAGCACTTGGGATGAAGAGATATTGGTTATAAAACTGCCTGGCTATGAGGAATAAGATGCAAACTGTAAAATTTATGTTTTCAAGAGATTGTTCAGCTTAGCTGTGACTTTTGGGCTCAGAGTTATACAAAACCCCATATATTTATTTTCTTCTGTTTTTTTTTTTCCTTGCTTGCTTTTCATTTTTACTATTACAAAAGGTATTTGCAAAACATTAATTATTTCCCCCCACCACCACCCCCCCCAGTTAGCTTCTGGCTGCTTGCAAGCTGAAACTTGGCAGTCAGCATGCATTTCTTATTCAATAACAGACACAGATTCTGCACTTTAAAACTTGTGGTGGATACAGACCCAAGAGATTTTTGGGGTTGTTTTTTTTTCCCTTCTCTCTCAAATATGCATTAAAAATCACACAATTTTTAAATTATTTTTTTCTCCCTACATTTAAAGCAAAAGCTACAACAGAAAACCCAAGAATGTGTATTAACAGCAGCCAATTAGCTGCATAATTCCTGCCCAGCTCCTGTGGAAAGGTTTTTTTATCAAGAATAAAGTCCTGAAGCCAATGAATTTGACAGTGGGACTATTTAATCGTGGGGAACCAGATTGCCTTGGATGCAAAACAGCAGGGCTGGTGTGCAGCTGGATGTATCTCTTGGGCACTTGTCTGAAACCAGCCCCCACCAGCCCTGCCTGGTGATTTTACTGGGTACCAGCTGGTTTGGTTTGGTGCTGGGTGCCCAGGGGGTGAAGGATTTGGGACAGGGATGCTAATTAGCATTGCTGGAGGGGAACCCCTTGGCTCATCCTGCTCCCTCCAAGCCTTCATCACCTATTTCCCTGGAGAGAGGTACATCAGAGAAGAGGGAAACATACACATCTAGTTTTAACTTTGAAGTGAGGGAAATGGTGGAGGGTTTTTTTCCTGGAGCTCCTTCTTATCTTCCCTCCCCCCCCCTTCCAAATATCCTCAGACTTTTAAATACCTACTTGGTTTGAATATGCAGAGACTCCTGAGCATCCCCTGGACCACCAGTGCCTTTGGGTAGTTTTTTGAAAAATATGAGAAATTAACATTTGAAAAGCTTTTCCCACACACTCTTTGAGCAGGAAATGTGGCTTCCTTCTCCACCCACTTGATCACTAAGCAGCTTGGAGTTCAATAATGGAGACTTTCATGGCCATTGTAGTTAAAAAACCATCACCCAGTGCTGGATAATCTTTCCGACGTGTCTTTGCTAAAGCAGGGAAATTGGACAGGGAGCTGCACCAAAAGAACCATGTGTTGTCTCAGCCATTCCAGACAGTTGAGCACAGAGCTCTGCTTAAGAGAAGGGGAAATGTGAGATGGAGTAAGTCAAGAAATCCAGGTATGGAAACACCTTTCAGCCAGAGCTGGCCCTGCTGCGGCTTTGTCGCTGGACACAGCACCAGCCATTGGCACTCAGTGAGGAGATGCTCTGGTGTAGACTGAATTCTTATTGGGGTCCAGACACACAGGCAAGTTATTGGCAGCTGAAATCTACCTCCTGGCATCTGTAAGGGCAAGTTGCCTGGGCTGGGCAGCTTGCTTTAAATCACTGTCCCTTAGAGCATCATCACATGAACATGATGTCTTGTGCTGGCAGGGCAACTTGCCTTGGGGCAGCGTGGGGAAGGGACTAAAGGCCTTGCAGGAGGGGGATGCTTTGTGCCACCAGCTTCAGAAAAGGGGTGATCAGGAAGGTTTATGGATAAAAAGCTGACAAATACTTTAGTGCACCCAATGCAGAGACAAAAAGGAGACTCTTGGAGTGCAATACCTGGGAGCCAAAGCTCTCCTGAGGGGGCACGTTTCACCAGAGCTGTCACCAGGTTTCCTGTGAGCAGCACCTTCACAAAAAAAAGAAAGGAAAGGAAAGAAAAGCAGACCCAATTTGCCATCCGGGCCCGGGTGGTTTCTTGCCCATTTTTGCATGTGCACCAATCTGCCAAGCCAGATGTACAAATGTGTTGTGTGGGCAAACAGGCCCCCGGGTGGGCAAACATTGCCTTGCCGCGCGCCTTCTCGTGGGCACGGAATCAGGCAGAGCACCAGGAGAAGCAGGGCTGGGTGAAGGCATGAAAACCCTTCCTCTACTCCCTGACACCGAGAGGCCAGCATAACTAAGCTCAACAAAGCTTGGAAAAGTGGGGGGTGTTGCAGGGCCTCCTTTCCACCAGTTACCCCAGTGGGCTGAACCCTCCCGCTCCGCTGGCAAAGCCAGGGGCTTTCACCTGCTCCTGTGCCTCCCACTAAAGTTATCCTTGACTGAATCTCATTCAAGGTGATGAAATGAATCACATCAAGCTGCTTACCTCACCTCATGTATGAATTCTTTTCTTGCCCAGGCCAAGAAAGGACAGCCAAAGAAGCAGGAAGGTGCTGTACCACCCTAATATCAACAGCACCACTGTTTATCTTCTGCTGTCTATGAATAACGCTGTAGAAGACATTAAAAACAGGTGTGAAGGAATGGATTTGCTAGGCTTTCACAAGCTAATTGGGAGCATTACAACAAATGACTAGGTAATTAACCAGTGTTTCAACCCCAGTAATCATGCACTGTAATTCTAGCAGAACCACAAAGACTCCTTTTGGAAAGAAGCACCATTAGCATCACAGTCTGAGTCCCTGTTCTTAAAGCAATTCTCCCAGAAACAGCAGTGGGAAGGGATGTTTTTCCATGCTTCCTGCCCTTGGAGAACTGGAGCTTGCCATTTCCAATCCAAGTAGAGCAGCCCCTGGGCTGTGCCTGCTGACAGAGCAGGTGGGGGAACAGGTGAGATGGATTTTACCCAGTGCAAGCCCTACCTGCGGGGTGGCTACACCTGGCTGGTTTTGGTGGAACACAGAGAAAAGCATGGATGGGGAGAGAGAGCTCTTACAGCACATCCTTCAATCCTCTGTGAGCCAAGGAGCCTCTGGGCAGTGTGATGGGCAGCAAGGCCAGTAGAGAGAAGACACCAACTCCTTGTAGATCCAGAGGGCCAGGCGCCACCATGGTCTGATCCTTGTGTAAAAGGGCATCTGATTCAGGAATCAGTTCACTCTGGCAGGCTGGAAAACAGACACACATTAGAGCGTCCTAAAAAAACCCAGGATCTGAGTGTTAACCAACTGCAGGTTGCTTTGGATTGAGTGAGGGGCCAGCACAGCCCCTGGGAAGGCCCAGGGTTGCTGAATATCAGGGGTGACTTGCAGCAGAAGGAGCTGACAAACACAGCTCCCTCCCGCAGCTCTGAGCCACTCCAGTCTGGTGCCGAGGGTGCCAATCTGGCACTGAATCCCTTCCTTTCAAACACTCTTATCTCAGCTCTTAAAACATCCCCCTCCCTCCCCAAAATGAATAAACAAGTTAGAGAGCTGAGGAGCCTGGGGAGGAACTTGCGGGCAGGAAGCTCTGCGGGATGACGAGGCTTCCGCGTCCCACGAAGGCAGGGGCTTGTGCATCCTTCTGTCTCCTGGTGGTTTCCAGCCCCTTCACGTCACACCCCGCAGTTCCTGCTCCCCCCACACACACCTCAGCTAGTGTGGAGGTGGCTCACGTGGACCCCACAGCAGTGTCACAGTGGGTGCTGTCAGGACGAGCTCTGGGTGACCGTCAAGAAGAGCCACCAGGGCTGGTAGCTCCATGGGGAGACATGAAATCCAGGGTATTGCCACTGGGCAAGAGTTATTTCCCTCCCATTCAACACCAGAGTGCTCCCCTCCATCCAGCTGAGACAGGAGGGAGGGCTGTGTAAAGCCAGGTGTGGAGTCCTTACCAAAACTCAGCCTGCCAAGGAGGCTGGTTGGTCTCAGCCTCCATCCCTCACCAGCTAAGGCAGGACCAAGGGATGCTGAGGCAGCTCCTGTCTGTGCCAAGGGCCAAGACAGCTGAAATGTCTCTCCTTGCCTAAACCTCACCTGCCCTTTGCAGGTCTCTTCCCCCCCTTCTTCCTCGACAGCAGCAAAGCAAAGAGAAAAACAGAGGCTTTAGCACAAGCAGTACCTGTTTCCATAGAGACTTGCTTAGAAAATAGAGGAGACAAAGACAGAAGTTAGTGAGGAAAACACAAGGGTTTGTCCTTGTGCATCACAGGAGACATCTCACCCCCCTGGGGTGTTCAGCAGCCTCCACCCTCCTGGGTGGGGCTGATTGTGGGTGCGTGGTGAGACCCCCATCTCTCCCAGTGCCCTCCCTGGTGGCTGCTGAGCAGACCCTTGCCCATCACTCCTCACCTGCTCGACACAAGCCAGGCCACATTCACCCCTGGTCCCACTCTCCTGACACCAACAGTGCTATCAGCACAGTGAGAGCTGCTGTTTAACCATGGAGATTAGAAGAGTTTCTTTAACCCTCACAGACCTCAGGATTTTCTTGCTCTCCAGGCAAACCATGATGCCTGGGTAGGAGATAAAAGCCTGGGTGCAATTAGATTCTCTCCTGTTCATCTTTAATCAGCTCTTGGAGGAAACGGGCTCTGCAGAAAATTGTTGTCAACACTTGATTATTTCCACAGCTTTCCAGAGTAAGGAAAGAGACCCAAGACAGGCAGGCAGGGTGGAGAAAAGAGAAGCTGGCAGGGGCACACTTGTAGGACCCTACACCAGAGCCAACCACCAGTGGGTGACACTGGCTCAAACTGGTAAGAAGTAGCTGTTCCCCTCACTGGGTAGAGGGGTGGAGAGACATGCTGGCCCCACACGTTTGGGAAAGTACATATGGGGATGCAAGCAAGAAATTAAATAGATGAGAGGCTTTCTCAGACCGTGGCATGAAGGACAAATAACATCCCAGAGCATTGCCAGGTCAGGAGCAGGGATGTTTGCACCCAGCTAGCAAGGCAGGATTGCTGAGGAATGTGGTGTGCTCGGGCTGGGATGGGGTCACACTCTACACTGCTTTTATCTGCTTGCCTGCTCCTCTAAGAGCAAAGATGCTTCCTCTGCACATAGCCTGAACTTTGGGGAGCCCACGGGGTGACTTGAGGCCTCAAGGAGTGTCTGTTTCTCTGGCAGGGAAGCCAAGGTGGGTTTATTGCCACCCTCAGCCGCGTGGAGTCTCTCACACGTGTACCAGACTGATCCACGAGCAAAGGTGTAACAGCCTCCCAACAGCATATCCGTGGAGAGAAATGGTTGTTTTTATGGAACAGGGATCCACGAATGGCAAATGAAGTCCTCAGCTAAAGAAATCCACAGATTCACAGGAAAAAAATCACAGCAGTCTCGAGGGGGACACAGGCTTCGCCGCGCCGGGAGAGAGACCGTTTAGGGGCAAACGAACCTTCTCCTTGAAGAACAGCAATGACTCAGCTCCACCAGCTGGGAAAAACAACCAGACAGAGCCGGGCACTTTCTCAACACAGGAAAGGCTCTCCAGGGAGAGGGCAGGAAGCTGCCACGCTCTTATCCAGCCTCCGCGAGGGACACCAAGATGACAAGCCAAGCGTCCCTCTGCGCCTTCCGGCTGGTGGGTCAACCTTCACAGTCACAGCACCAACACTGTCCCAGCCACCCTGGAGCTGTCCCTGGAACCCTTGATGTGCCTTTGATCCCACTGCTTCTGGCAGACAGAGTGGCAGCCAGGGTAAGCCCAACTGCTGCTAGTGCTACCCTCCAATGAGCACGTTTGCAGGCACACGCCGCCCACAGAGGGGGAGCACAGGGGTGTATCAGCTCTTCCCAACAGGCCTAGGAAATTAAAATGCAAACAAGATTATTTGGGATTATCTTGGCTGGGCACACTGAGAAATCATCTGGCTTTCGAATTCCTGCAAAACAAGAGGTGCTCTCCACTGGCAGGGCCATGCAGCTGCCTCTGCAGAGCTTCTGGCTGAGAAGAGAGAAGTTCATCCATCCTTGGCTCGATCTGCAGGGTCAGCACCCAGGTAGGCACAGCGAGTGATAGAGCATCACTGCAGAAAGGGTGAGGAGAAGCTGCTCTGCTCATCCCCACACAAGACAGAGGTGGCATCACAGGGAGCAGACCAGGAACTCAGGCCACTTGGTCCTCCCGACAGCAGCTGGTGCTCCCAGGGGATGAGACCCACGGGCCAGGGTCACTCGCCCGTGACAGTCCTTGCACTCAGCAGGCACGTGGGGACAGCTGGAGGTGCTATGGGCTGAAGGGAAGGAGCAGCAGGTTTCATTTAGAAAACACAGACTCTGTGTTCACTTGGATGGTTTGGTTGAAGTGACCGAAGGCCAGTGGGACCCACAGCTGGGTGAGCAGGTTGTCAGGCACACGCTCTGTGATTCAGCCTGCAGAGCTCCTCTGTCTGACTCAGAGCTGAAAGATCAGTGCTGGAGAAGCTCTTAGGAGACACTCCTGCCTGTGCCTGCTGCTGGAGAGCCTGGAAAATGCCAGAATCCCCTTTTGCAGAGGAACCTTGCCCTGCTGCTCCACGAAGCCCCCACCAGGTGAGCTCACAGGGCTGCTGGAGCCTCATGGAGCATCCCTGAGTCATCTTGTTCAGCTGCAAAGCCATTGCCATTGCAGCCTCTCCTGATGCCTGGGGAAGGCACTCAAACCTCCATGTGACAAAAGAGCCACACCGGGTTTTTCTGACTGGGACGTGGTGCCTGCATCTCCTGAGATGCAGAACCCCCTGATGCCCTAGATATGACCAAGTCACAGAGCATGGGCAGGTGGTTTGGCTGCACTTTGATGAGCTGTGGAAAGATTTTTTCATGTTTCATCACAATATCTTGCATCACACCAGCCAACATGAGGCCCAGGCAGCCAAGCAGGCATGCAAACAACCAGTCTGCAGGGAACCAGCCTCGTGCCAGCCCAGCTCAGTCTGCAATGGGCAGGCAAAGCAGGCAACCACTGCCTGTGTGGGGACCAGGCAAGTTGCCCACGAGCATCTGCTCTCTGCAAAGGCACCCTCTGCTCTCTCCACCACCAAGACCTCGTATCATCAGGTATCTTATGCTTGAAACCAGAAAGCAGGGCTTGATAACCACTTCTAGCAAAGTCTCCTTCCATCGATGAAGGCACCTGTGTCTCCATAAAACAGGATTTGCTTCTCCCACCCTGAGCTGACATGTTTCAGGGAGCAAGCCCTGCATCCTCCTGCTTGTCCAGATGGCCCCAACCCCAGGAGCCCCATCTCTGCTGAGAGGCAGGCTGTTCCTGCAGCACAGGGCAGCAGTGAGGCTGTGGCTCCTCCACAGCATTGCAGGAGCACTGAGACACCTTTTGGTGCAAAGGTGACAGCACCTTGCAGGCATCTGCCCTCGCTGCCACGCGAGCATCACAGCTCTACTAAGGAGTGAAAAGAGGCTGCAGCTCCTTCCTTTTATCTTCTCTAGGAGCAATTCATCTTCAGGCTACTGGGGATTGTGTTTCTTAGGGCAGGGTCTGCATGGGACTCCTCCAGCCCTGCTGCTCTCTGCCACCTCCATTCTGCTTTTGCCCTCCCTTCCTTTCTCCAGCCATTACCCCTTTGCTTGCACAGTGACATTTAATCCTGTCTCGCAGCCTGTTCAACCAGCAGCACTGAAGAAGTCAAGCCAAGCTGAAATATGGATTAATAGACCAAAACCCTATAAAAAAATCCCACCAGCTGGTCCACTGCCCAGTTCCCAAGCCACTGCTTGTGACCAGCCCTGCTGCATTAACCCCAGGAGAGCTACCAGGTCTGCCAGATGCCCAGATTGCCCCAGCAGGTCAACAGTGTAGAAACTCATGGCATTTGCTGCTGAGCACACCCCAGGACCCAGATTTCTGCCAGAGCCCTAGAAATGCAAATTAAAACATGGCTGTTCAAGGGAGATCCTGCTATTCCCAGGCTCAAAACAGAGCCACATTTTACATCTGTCCCCACATGCTGCAGTGTCAGACACAAAGCACAGGGCTAGATATAAGGTAGAATTCCAGCTGCATCCTGAAATAAATCTATCTGCAGTTTTACCACTCACCTCTCAGCTGTCCCCTTGCTTCTCTTGTCATCTGTCTCACTCCTCTGACTGCCAGGACTGAGGGGGGGGGTGGTGGATGCTGTCAGGGAACAACCCTGTTCAGAGTAAATACTTTCTCTGGGAGTGCAGTGGAGCTGCTGGAACAAATGGTGAGGACCAAGAGGGCTCAGCAGGAGGAGGAGGATGCCAAGGAGGGTCCCCCTGGGTGAGCCTGGCAAAAAAAAAGAAAAGCCCATCCTGCTCCCCACAGCACATCCTGGCAGGGGCTCGTGGCATCGACACCAGGGTGGGGAGGTTGGTGACTTGGCCACCAGCATCACTACATGGCCTCTAGGCTTTATGCCATCAAGACAAGCCTCTGTGCTGCAGGACAAGGCAACACCAAGCCCACCCAGTCCAGGTACCTCCTGGGAATGTTGCTGCCATCCCACCTGCCTCTGCATGCCAAGGGTGCTGGCAACCATCACTTGGCTTCCTCCTCTGCAGGACCCAGCCTGTGGGTCATGGGGCTGGCTCTGGCATTGCTGTTGTGCACCAGGGAGCCCTGGCTTTGCTTTAGGCTCCTGCAGGTCCTCACGACCTACAAAGAGACGTGAATTTGTGGAAAAATACCAACACTCATGAAGCTCCCTCTGCCTAAGCCCCTGCTTTACAGTCAAGCTACCGTGACAGGCGTTTGTCAGGAACAGAGGATACAACATGCTCTGGCTGCAACATGTCTCCTTATGGCAGCTCTGGCACAATCAACAACTTGTTCCACTCATGGCTGTGAAATTCAGCCTGGGAGGTCTGCCTAGCCCTCCCGACCTCCCAGTTTCTCAGCTAAAATAAGCTTTTGCTGATAGGAGAAGAGCCAGACTCCCTCCCTGCCCTGCTGGAGTTTCTCCCCTGTCCCAGCCTGTTTGTGGGACAGTGTCCTCCCAGCCCCTTGTCCCTCACAGCACAGGGGTGGCAGAGCTATCCCCCTACACCATGAGCCAAGGAAAAGGGCAGAGTAGGGAATAAAAGCATTTTTTCCTAGTGTCTTCAGCCAGCAGCCAATTGAAGAGCATCACTTACCCACTTCCTTCCTGAACTGAAACCTGACCCATCCTCACAGCCTGTAACAACATCTCTGAGTTAATTCACTGGAAATGTAGTCATTTGTGTCCAAAAATATGACTTAACCTC
>NW_009952720.1:257895-263464 GCF_000747805.2 Chaetura pelagica
TCCCTGGATGCAGAGGCTGGTCCAAAGCCAGAGCCCTGGTAGCAACATCAGGTCAGTCCCAGCAAGCACAGCCCTGGCTCAAAGCCTCTTGATCCTCCACCAGGTAACCCTAGAGAGACCAAAAAGGGGTTTCTACAAGGAGGAAACATTAAGAAACATGACTAAAGCATTCAAGCTGTGAGCACCAAGGCAGCACCAGGAAGTGCTGCTCTCAGCCCTGTGATCTCCTGCCTCAGTTTCCCCACCTGTGAGGAGGACTGGACGTAGGAAAGACCCATCACTACAGTGACCAGCTGCAACTTCCCTCAAAAAAAGGGCAGGGAGAAGCCCTCAGTGGTGTGTCTGTTGTCCAGAAGCCTGTGCTGTGGCTGTGGGTTTCATCTGCAAACCCTCCTCCTGCTGCAGTTGCCTCTGGCCTGCTTGCTCTGGCTCTTTCAGAGGGTCCCTCCAGCCTGGGGCTGTGCTGGAGGTTCAGAGGGCAGCAGCAGCTGGGGGAGGTGATGAGAAACCCTGGACCTGGTGCTGGTTGGGGTGCAGCACCCAGGGCTGGCAGCTGGGCCAGCAGCACACACAGAGCATGAGGAGGTCTATCAAAAACGGCTGAGATGACCCCCCCAGTCATTAGCTGCTGTCACCAGAGGGAATTTTCTACCCTCTTCCCAGGGCGATGATCGCTGAGCAGCGGAGCAGGGAGAGCCAGGCGGGGAAGGAGCAAATTAACCAAGGCAATTAGCAGCTCAGCCTGCTTTTGGGGGGTGTGAGCAGGCAGAGAAGCTGCAAAGGCCTTTCCCCTTCGAGCTTGGGGGCTCTCCTGCACGCAGGGAGGTTTTCCTGCCAGGATGCTCCAGCCTGGCTCAGGGATGTCCAGGGTTGTGTCCAGCATCACATCCCTGCTGTTGGCACCGGCTGCAGACCCGCTGGAGGAGCTGGGGCAGGGAACCAGGAGGCTGAAACAAGAAGGGAGTGATGGCACATGTGGCAGGTTTGCTGCCAGCCTCCATCCTCACCCCTGCTGCCCAGGGGTCACATGAGCTGGTTCTCCACAGCACCCGTCCACTCAGAGCAGGGTGGGAAAAGGTCCCTTTTCCCCAGCCAGCGTCAGGCAAAGCTGTGAAGTTGTTGCAGAATGTCCCCCAAGCAGCCAAGAGGAGCGTGTGGGCGTGGGTGGGTTTCTCAGCCTGGCTTGCACCCTCCTGGCTCCCCTTCCCTGCTGCCTGACCCATGGGGGCATCTCCTGCCCCAAAGTGTTTGCTGAGACCTTGCAACAAGGACGTTTGTCCCTGCAGCAGGGTGGCCCATCACCAAGGGGCAGGCACAGCTGGAGACACTGGGCATTAGGGGACATGGGAATCACAGAATCACAGAATCCCAGGGGCTGGAAGGGACCTGGAAAGCTCCCCCAGCCCAGCCCCCCTGCCAGAGCAGGGGCACCCAGAGCACATCACACAGGAACGTGGCCAGGGGGGTTGGAATGTCTCCAGAGGAGACTCCACAGCCTCTCTGGGCAGCCTGGCCCAGGGCTCTGGCACTCTCACAGCAAACAAGTTCTTCCTGAGATTCACATGGAACCTCCTGGGCTGCAGTTTGCACCCACTGCCCCTTGTCCTGTCACTGGACATCCCTGCACAAAGCCTGGCTCTGCCCTCCTGACACTGCCCTGAACAGATCTGTAACCAGGGATGAGGTGGCCCCTCAGTCTCCTCTTCTCCAAGCCAAACAGCC
The DNA here is from genome assembly GCF_000747805.2 of Chaetura pelagica. Lineage (NCBI taxonomy): Eukaryota > Metazoa > Chordata > Aves > Apodiformes > Apodidae > Chaetura > Chaetura pelagica. The sequence goes on from NW_009952720.1 coordinate 259,618, forward strand.
CCAGCTCTCTCAGCCTTTCCTCAGCAGGGAGATGTTCCCCTCCCTCCAGCATCTCTGTGCCTCTGCCCTGGGCTCTTCCCAGCACTTCCCTGTCCTTCTGGAACTGAGGGGCCCAGAACTGGACACAACATTCCAGATGTGGCCTCCCCAAGGCAGAACAGAGGGGCAGGAGAACCTCCCTGACCTACCAACCACCCCCTTTCTGATGCACCCCAGAACCACAGCAAAGCCTCTGTTCCCAGGATGGGCAGCCTGGTCTGTGGCTGTGTCCAAGGCTGTGCATCCTTTCAAGGATGCAAGGACTGGTGGCCTGTCCCCTTGCCTGCCCCCATCTCCCCCCGTCACCCTCCCTCTGCTCTCCCTCCTGTTGCAAAAAGCAGCTGTAGCTGTTGGGGCTGGGAGGTGTAAGACCAGGCTTTGCTAATTCCCAGCTCCTTCACACAGCTCACCCTGCTTCCCTCAGGCACTCCGAGCTGCTAAGGGAGGTGAGACCTGCTGATGCAGCACAGTATCACATGCTGGAGGAGCACAGGCTCAAGCTGGGGCAGGGCCTTAAAAAATAGAAAAAGGGGGCAAAGAAAAGCTTGATTGAACTCCCCCACCAGGTAAATTAGCAATGAAGTAATGAGGCCATTTGCAAGCTCCTGTCAGTACTTTGGAGGCCAAAAGAAGAGGCAGCTGGTCCTGCACACTCCAGGCTTCAGCCAGAGGACTCAGAAGGGTGATGCCATGGTCCCAAGTCCTCATATTTACCTGGATACCACAGGATTCAACTCCACTGAGAAGTAGGGCTCTCAGATTTCTCTCATTCCTCTGCTCCTCCCCTTTTTGGAAAGGAAAAAAAAATAATCTTCCCATCATTCATGATGCAGATCTGTGAAAATCAGTCTGAAAAATCACATCATCTGTGGCAGATTGCTCCATAAATTGACTGAGTCCTGGGGGAAGGTGTGTGGGAGGGAGAGAAAGCCCAGCTTAGGCCTGGCTTTAGCAAACAACAGCACATCCTCAACCCTTATCCCTATTCCCTCTCTCTTGCACCCCAAGCAGTACAGGTACCACTGGTGAATCCTGCTGGGAGTGTCCCATCTGTGCCCTGGTCCTAAAGACAGGTTCACTCCTGCCCTGGAACTTTGAGGAGACACCCAGTTCCCAGCCCTGGAAGGGCTCTGGGCACCACTGGGTGGGTTTGGGCTGCAGGTTTTTCAGTCCTGGGCTCCCACCTACTCACCAGCCTTCCCAGCACCTCCACTGCCCCTTGGCAGGGGTGACTGGAGAGCCCTGCTTGGGTGAAAGGAAGATGCCAGCTGGGGAAGGAGAGCACTGAATGTTTTTTTTGCATCAATTTAGAAGGCAGAATTGTGTTGGTTTGTGCTTTCCCCCCCCCTTATTATCCACCCAGAAATAGCAAAGGCAAGCACACAGTGAGCTCTTCCCTGCTCTGTAGTATTTAACCATGAGATGGGGCAGTGGGCCCTGCCTTCCCCCTCACTCCCTGTCACCTGTAAAGCCCAAGCAGCTCCCAAAACCCTCTTGGGACACAGTATTTACCAGCTGGCTCTTCCATGCACTGGAAGGGGCCCATTTCCAGGGCAGCCCATGGGGTTTTACTTGCTCACATGGGGTCTGGCAAACACAGCTGGTGCAGATGTGCAGCTCTCCATCACCGAGAGAGAAAGACCATTGTTGAAAGGCATGAATAAAGGGGAAGAATTAAAAATAGAGGTGCTGAACCAAGCTGGGCTGTTCAAGCCTTGCAGGGATGACATCCTTGGTGAGAGCATCCCACTCCCCTGGGGGTGGCTCCCCAGGTAGCCAGAAAGGAGCAGTGGTTGGGTGTGCTTGCTGGTGGGGGGGGGGATGCTTCACCCAGAGAGGGGTGGGAGGTGCTCACCCAGGAGCCGTTGGTGCTGCCAGCCCATGAGACAGCCCCAGCACGTGGCTCCCAGCATGAGCAAGCAGCAGCCCCACTCCAGAGCCCACACACATCCTTGGCACCCGGAACGAGCGCCTGGAAGTACCAGCGGAGGAACAAAAGGGAAGTGGGGGACACACACACACACATGAGAGCCTCCCCCAGCATCTCCCTTCTGAGCCATCAGCTGAATCCCCCCCTCCCACTGCCCCCTCAGCCTTGTACTTATGGGTTTTAACTACCTCACTGGGCCTGGAACAAGTAACACAAAATGTTTGGTTCTTTCCCGTTTTCCTGTCTCCCCCATCTCGTCCCTTCCTCCCCCCAGGGGCTTGTGTTTGACTCCAGCATCTTCACCTCCCAGTTTCTCTTGTTTTGCTGTAGGAGTGAGCACTGCCATTGCCAGGCATTTGGCTGAGGGAGTGGTTTGAGTGCCCCAGGACTGGAGCCAGCCCCTCAGAGCTGCCCAGGTGCTGGGGTCCTGCCTCAAATATCACCCGGGAGAGCTACGGGTGCACCCAGTGCCACGTGCCTCCCTTTGGTTTTGCAGGGGAGGAGGAAAACAGGCCAGAGACATGAGTTTGCTTCCCAGGAAGGATCATTTCCCGGGGAGAAGAGCCAGGTTGTGGGGGTAATGATTTGCAGCAGTCCCAGGGAAAGGACTGTTCAAGTCCCCCAGGGAGCTGGATGCCAGACAAGCTGCGCCCACTGCAGTACTGGGGCAGTGGGCAGGGATTGCTCCCACATCCTGGGAGCCTGCAAGCTGCCTGGGCAGCTCTGCTGGGATTTGGGACTAGAAGGACCTATGGGCAAGGTGAAGGGAGCACACACAGGCCAGGTTCTGGTGCTTCTGGTGGTCCTGTCCCCCCCTCAGCCCCCCAAGCCCCCGCACTTCTGCCAGCTACACGCCAGCAGCATCTCTTTCTGGGGTACTTTTGTTCCCAATTTATCCCCTGTCTCCTGGAGCTATTATAAGCAGGTACAATCTGCATTGCCTTTGTTATTCAGATGATGTACAGATAATTTTAACCTTTCTCTTCCATTTGTCAAGGGGCTTTTTTTAGCCTCTGTGCCTGCCAGGCAGAGCACTGGCTCTCTGACAGTAAAGGTTCCCCGTTTTGCAGCACCAGTTTCCCTTGCTAGGGTGAAACTCTGCCTTCCCTGCAATGCTCCAGGTGTCTTTTTCATGGCCCTGGATATATGAGGGGATTTGGGGTGGTTAAGCAGTGCTCCCATCACTCACCTTGGCACCAGCCTCTCAGGCAGGGCTCCACAGGGTGTCCCTCAGAGGGCTCCTCACTCAGTCCTGCCTTCCAGGCAGTTCATACTTAAGAAACTCCAAAAAAAAATAATATGTTAATGCAGGATTTCTGACCCACAGAGGAAGAGGCCCTCTCCTTAAACTGCTTCCAGTGCCAGTGCAAAGCCCTCAGTGCTGGAGAAGGCAGCACCACCCTGCAGAGCCTTCCCCACAGTCAGGGTTGCAGGTCACTTTTTTGGCTGTGTGATGGGAATGGGTCTCCCAGCCTGGACTTTGCTTTCAGCCTCTGGCTGTCACTGCATCCCTTGCCCAGGCAAGTGCACTCAAAGCCAGGCCACCTCCTGAGGGATGATCCTTTGGAACTTCACACTTCCCACTGGAAACAGGCTTTTTAGCTCCTCATTAGCCAAAGAACTGAAAACCAAACCTGACGCCGTTTGGGAAATCGAGTGGAAGATGCAAAAAGTGAAGGGTGACATTAAAGCCACTTCCTATAAGTCGTGACATTTGGACTTGGTCCTTGGTGGCACCAAGCTGAGAGGGGCAGCAGCATGTAGGACACACACAGGAAAAGCTTGGCCTGAATGAGCAGAGCAATTGCTTCTATCCTTCCCTGAGCTCCTCTCAGCACAGCCCCCTCCCATCACCAGGAAAGAAAAAGGAAGAGTCCT
>NW_009952720.1:263507-264150 GCF_000747805.2 Chaetura pelagica
GCTGAACCCCCCTCTGACTGCCAGAGAACATTTTGTGCCTTGAACAGCTCTGCAGAAGAAGAAACATAAGACCTGACTTCAGCACCTTTGCTTGACGACTTCCCTGTGAGCTTTGGACCAAGCAGAACCATCTGAAGCCACTTGACATCTCCAAGATGCAGGGATGGAGGGGTGGCCAAGAAGTTTGAATCCCCCAAAGCTCTGGATCCCAGCAGCTTTTCCAAGCCCTCAGTCTACAGGCTGGTGCTCCCTCATGTTTCCCCAGGGATGTGATGTCACCACGATGCTCTTGGTTTCTCCAGACCAGTTTGCTGTGGTGCTGCTGTGAACAGCTCTTCTGGTGCTCCCCAGCCCCCTGGTGTCCCCCAGCTGGTGTGTCTGAACACAGCCAGGCATGAGACAAAGCTTCCCTGAGGTGACAACCCTACACAAATGTCCTCCCTGCCTCTCTCCTTCACAGCCCCCCCACCCCTGCCTGGGGAGCACAGGGATGCAGGGGGTGCCCACCCTGAGGACTCACCCTCCCAGGTGATGGGGCTGAGCCACATCATCCCTGCCATGGGGACCTTTAGTGGGGTCCAGCATCTCACCTGGGGGTCCCCAAAGACCTGCCAGCACGGAGGGGGGGGGGGGGGGGGGGGCG
>NW_009952720.1:265222-270492 GCF_000747805.2 Chaetura pelagica
CATGCCACTGGTGAATTCCTGCCCAGGCAGGGGCTTGCCCTATGCAAGCAGTGGTTGAAACACGTCCCCTCCCCCCCCACCTTCCTCATCCCCCCTGCCATGGTCAAACACACCCAGCAGCCACCAACAGTGGGGTGGCAGATCCCCAGGGTCCGGGAGGCAAAGGAGATGTCCAAAAAGCCATGGACAAGAGATCATACAGCAGCAAAGTGAGTCCAACAGCAAAGAGCAGGCTGCAGTGGCACCTTGGGGCTGCTTTTCCTTCCCCCTTGATGCAGTCCTTTCCATTGTTCTCCAGGGGGTTGTTTTTTGGTTTCAGAGATGTGCTTTGGAGGTGCCACCTTGTCCCCCACAGGTCCCTGCCTGCCCTCCTGCTCTGGGCTATTGCAGGAGAGCCAGGAGCAGGCCATTTTTTGGGCCCCTCCAGGAAAAAAAAAAGAAAAGGGGGCTCTGGCTTGCTTCGTATAGTTTCTGTATGTTAGTCAAACCAAGCTCTTACATGCCAAAAAAAAAAAGCTAAGGGTCAGACACCACAGCCTGTTGGCACGTGCAGGTGCACCCAGCCCTGCAGGGCATTGCCCCATTCTGGGGCTGAGGCAAGAAAAAAAAAGGCCCAAACCTTGAAAACCTGCAGGAAACAGTGCCCCCTCCTTTAAGAGCATCCCTCTCTGCCTCCCACCCAACAGGCACAGCCACAAAAAGCCACCTCTTCCCCTCCCTTCCCCTCGGGCTGGTACTCAGAGCCCAGCACTGTCAGACGTTTCCCTGCAATTAGAAGCAGCCCAAGCTGGCACCTGGAATTAGAGCAGGTTCAACGTGGGCTCCCCTGGCTCCCCAGCACCCCTGCACCCCCAGCCAGGTCCCAGGTTGCCCCTCAGGCCTGGCTCCCCCAAGTCCCTGCACAGGCAGCACTGCAGGCTTCAGGTTGAAGCCACCAGCTGCTCATGGGTGGCTGGAAGGGGACAGGACATTCCACCAGCCAGCACCTTCCCCACAACTTGTCCCCATGGAGATAGGGGATGTAGGAGCTGAGCCAGAGTGATAGAGAGGGCTTCCTGGGGAATTTTTGGGTCCTTTGGGAGTCAGAAGTGTTTGTTTGGGAAGTGTAGGGTGAGCAGAGACAGCAGAGGTGTCACCCACAGGCAGAGACCAAACAAAGCAGTAGGAGGGTTTGGCACTGTAAGTAGAACCTGCTTCTTGGGTGCTTGACCATTAGGAAGAGGGGTTTTGAGCCATGACCAAGCAGGCAGCCTTTGGAGCTGGTGGGATTTTCTTCTTGCAAAGCAGAGCTGCTCTGGGCAAGCCCCCAAAGCCACTGGAGCAGGGCCTGGGCTGCACATGCAGTTTGTGCCCACTGCATCTTTCAGTCAGGAGAAGACACAGAAGGAATCACAGAATCACAGAATAGTTTGGGTTGGAAGGGACCTTAAAGATCATCCAGCTCCAACCCCCCTGCATGGGCAGGGACACCTCCCACCAGCCCAGGCTGCTCCAAGCCCCATCCAACCTGCCCTTCAACACTGCCAGGGATGGGGCAGCCACAGCTTCCCTGGGCAACCTGGGCCAGGCTCTCACCACCCTCACACCAAAGAATTTCTTCCTAACATCAGCTTAAAACCTCTCTCCCTCATCCTATCAGTCCACACCCTTGCAAAAAAAGTCCCTTTCCAGTTTTCCTATAGCCACTTCAGGTACTGGAAGGCAGACCTAAGGTCTCCCTGGAACCTAAACACGGGTTGTTCAGGACCAAAGCAAAGCATGAGGGGCTAGAAAACAGCCCTGAGAATCCAGACCATAACAACTAGCAGCAGAGTGAAGCCATGGGCAGGAGGAAGGGCAGGACAAGAGTTGTGCCACCTGCCCAAGCCCAGCCCTGCAGCCTGAAGGCCACATCCCATCTCCACACACATGACCATGCCTGGTCCAACTGCACCAACCAGACATCCAGCCCCTGGAGGAAACCCCTCCCTGAGGCTCCAAAGGCTCAGCACCCTCCAGCTCCCCAGGACCATGCAGGGCTGATGCCTGACAGCTCCCAGCAGAAGCACCTTGGTGATCACCAGGGTGAGCTCACCCACCCATCACTGCCAGGCCACCAGCATTCCCCCATGGATCATTAGCACAGAATTGCTACAGTAATTAACGACTGGCACTGGAAGGTGGCCCTGGACTGTATGTTCAGTGTCTGCAGGAGGTTTGAGTCCCCCTCTGTTCACCCCCAGGACCAGGCTCCTCTCCCCAAGACCTGCTGGCTCTCAGACACCCACCAGCTCTCAGACCCCCACCCACCAGCTCTCAGACACCCACCCACGAACTCTCAGACACCCACCAGCTCTCAGACCCCCACCCACCAGCTCTCAGACACCCACCCACGAACTCTCAGACACCCACCAGCTCTCAGACCCCCACCCACCAGCTCTCAGACACCCACCCACGAACTCTCAGACACCCACCAGCTCTCAGACCCCCACCCACCAGCTCTCAGACACCCACCCACGAACTCTCAGACACCCACCAGCTCTCAGACCCCCACCCACCAGCTCTCAGACACCCACCCACGAACTCTCAGACACCCACCAGCTCTCAGACCCCCACCCACCAGCTCTCAGACACCCACCCACGAACTCTCAGACACCCACCAGCTCTCAGACCCCCACCCACCAGCTCTCAGACACCCACCCACGAACTCTCAGACACCCACCAGCTCTCAGACCCCCACCCACCAGCTCTCAGACACCCACCCACGAACTCTCAGACACCCACCAGCTCTCAGACCCCCACCCACCAGCTCTCAGACACCCACCCACGAACTCTCAGACACCCACCAGCTCTCAGACCCCCACCCACCAGCTCTCAGACACCCACCCACGAACTCTCAGACACCCACCAGCTCTCAGACCCCCACCCACCAGCTCTCAGACACCCACCCACGAACTCTCAGACACCCACCAGCTCTCAGACCCCCACCCACCAGCTCTCAGACACCCACCCACGAACTCTCAGACACCCACCAGCTCTCAGACCCCCACCCACCAGCTCTCAGACACCCACCCACGAACTCTCAGACACCCACCAGCTCTCAGACCCCCACCCACCAGCTCTCAGACACCCACCCACGAACTCTCAGACACCCACCAGCTCTCAGACCCCCACCCACCAGCTCTCAGACACCCACCCACGAACTCTCAGACACCCACCAGCTCTCAGACCCCCACCCACCAGCTCTCAGACACCCACCCACGAACTCTCAGACACCCACCAGCTCTCAGACCCCCACCCACCAGCTCTCAGACACCCACCCACGAACTCTCAGACACCCACCAGCTCTCAGACCCCCACCCACCAGCTCTCAGACACCCACCCACGAACTCTCAGACACCCACCAGCTCTCAGACCCCCACCCACCAGCTCTCAGACACCCACCCACGAACTCTCAGACACCCACCAGCTCTCAGACCCCCACCCACCAGCTCTCAGACACCCACCCACGAACTCTCAGACACCCACCAGCTCTCAGACCCCCACCCACCAGCTCTCAGACACCCACCCACGAACTCTCAGACACCCACCAGCTCTCAGACCCCCACCCACCAGCTCTCAGACACCCACCCACGAACTCTCAGACACCCACCAGCTCTCAGACCCCCACCCACCAGCTCTCAGACACCCACCCACGAACTCTCAGACACCCACCAGCTCTCAGACCCCCACCCACCAGCTCTCAGACACCCACCCACGAACTCTCAGACACCCACCAGCTCTCAGACCCCCACCCACCAGCTCTCAGACACCCACCCACGAACTCTCAGACACCCACCAGCTCTCAGACCCCCACCCACCAGCTCTCAGACACCCACCCACGAACTCTCAGACACCCACCAGCTCTCAGACCCCCACCCACCAGCTCTCAGACACCCACCCACGAACTCTCAGACACCCACCAGCTCTCAGACCCCCACCCACCAGCTCTCAGACACCCACCCACGAACTCTCAGACACCCACCAGCTCTCAGACCCCCACCCACCAGCTCTCAGACACCCACCCACGAACTCTCAGACACCCACCAGCTCTCAGACCCCCACCCACCAGCTCTCAGACACCCACCCACGAACTCTCAGACACCCACCAGCTCTCAGACCCCCACCCACCAGCTCTCAGACACCCACCCACGAACTCTCAGACACCCACCAGCTCTCAGACCCCCACCCACCAGCTCTCAGACACCCACCCACGAACTCTCAGACACCCACCAGCTCTCAGACCCCCACCCACCAGCTCTCAGACACCCACCCACGAACTCTCAGACACCCACCAGCTCTCAGACCCCCACCCACCAGCTCTCAGACACCCACCCACGAACTCTCAGACACCCACCAGCTCTCAGACCCCCACCCACCAGCTCTCAGACACCCACCAGCTCTCAGACACCCACCTGCCCCCACCCTGGGGCTGTGGGGTTTGCAAACCCAGCCAGCTCCATGGCAACCCCCTCAGGAGGGGAAACTGAGGCAGGGGAGGCACCAAAGCTGGGCTCCTCTGCCAGGACACACCTCAGCACACCCTCCTCACACACGCACAACATCTTCTCTCCCCTGCAGACACGGGAATCTTCTTTTCCTGGGAAAACACAGCAAAGAGGGTTCTGAGAGCTTTGCCATCAACCCCCTGGGCACCACGCAAGCTGTGCCCCCAGGGACAGCCCCATCCTCTTCCTCTTGGACTTCCCACTCCCGCGGGCACCAGCTGGCAGCAGAGCCACCCAAAGGCCTCTCTCACTTGTGGCCACCTCTAAGGGAGCAAATGCAATTCCCACTGCTGTAAACATGGAGCAGGGCGACGTTCCCAAAACTCAGCCAGACCCATGGGTGCACAGCAGCCCCCCCCCCCGAGGGGAGGGAAAACAGGGGTGATGCAGCAAGAACCGCGAGGGGCTCCCCCAGCATTGTCAGATGACTAAAACAAATCCATGTATGTGTATATCTTTATATATACAGGATATAAATATATATACACACACATTCCTTATGTACACACACAGCCACACCTGGAATTCTCCGTGTATAAATATAGATGGATGCCAGTGGGAGACAGGATACATTTGGCAGTGCTGAGCCCCCCACCCTGCCCTCACCTGTCCCAGTACAAACCAGTTGGCTTTGGTTTTGCTCCCTCCCCCCCCCAGCAGGTAGAGCCTCCCCCACCCCTGCACCCCATCATCACACCTCACCCCTTTTCCAGGCTACCCTTGGGGAGGGCAATGCAAAGCCCC
>NW_009952720.1:271438-289679 GCF_000747805.2 Chaetura pelagica
GGAGGGGAGGAGGGGACGTGGCTTGGGGGGCACTGGCGGGAGCTGGCGGCGGCCTCGCCGGGGCGTGCTGGTGTCCGAGATGGAGGGGATGGAGCTTTCGCTCAGGGAGCCCATGCCCTGCAAAGCACCGAGACGCGCTGGGGAATACAGGGGTGACAAGCCCCGCTGCACCCACCACCCCTGCCCCGAGCCTGAGCTCCCCATGGCGTCCTCCTGCTCGGGCAGAGTCCCTGTCCCACCCTCGCCCGGCCTGTCCTTGCCTCGGGGTCTGCTCTTGGTGGTCAGCACCCACGGGGCTGCTGTGGGAAGAGCTAAAAGCTGCTCTGGTCTCCACGGGCAGCACCTCCATGGGCTTGGAGCACACTCGAGCACTGGCACCTTGTGTAGCTGGGACACCCCGACCTTGGCAAGGAGAGGATGCCACGGTGGTGAGAGGGCCAGTCTGGAGATCCACCCCTCTTCCCACATGCTCTGCAGGGTTTCCAAGCAGCCCTAACCTGCTCGGCATCGGAGATGCCACCAACAGGAGGAAAAAAATGGCACCGAGCTCCTAGAGCAGGGGGTTCATCCCCCCTGGTTTTGGCAAGGAGCTTTTTCTATCGACCCCTTCGCCTTAAGGAAGGGTTGTTTTTTTCCCCTCACCCACCTGCCTGTTGGGCGTCTGTGACCTGCCCTCGCTGGGTGACTGGGATCCCCGCCGCCGCTCCGGAGACTCCTCCTGTGCCTGGGGACTCCTCTCCTCCGAGTTGCAGCGGGAGATGTCGGGGGACAGCAAGTGCTTGCGCTCCTTGGAGCGGCCCCGCTCCCTGCCGCCCGAGCGATGCCCGTCGGACCGGTGGCCTGAAGGACATCCCCGTCAGTCACCACCGGCCCCCCTTCCCCAGGGTGCTTGGTTGGGGGGTGAGGGTTGGGTTTTTTTTGGCGTTATCATAGTATCATAGGTTGGTTTGGGTTGGAAAGGACCTTGAAGATCGTCTAGTCCCACCCCCTGCATGCACAGGGACACCTCCCACCAGGCCAGGTTGCTCCAAACCCCACTGAGCGTGGCCTTGAACACTTCCAGGGATGGGGCAGCCGCAGGTTCCCTGGGCAACCTGTTGAGGGTCTCACCACCCTCACAGGGAAGAATTTCTTCCTAATATCTCACCTAAATCTCCCCTTTTTCAGCTTGAAACCATTACCCCTTATCCTATCCCTCCCTGCCCTTGTCCCAAGCCCCTTCCCAGCTTTCCTGGAGCCCCTTCAGGCACTGGAAGCTGCTCTAAGGTCTCCCTGGAGCCTTCTCTTCTCCAGGCTGAACACCCCAACTCTCCCAGCCTGTCCCCAGAGCAGAGCTGCTCCAGACCTCCCATCACCTCCGTGGCCTCCTCTGGACTCACCCCAACACCTCCACGTCCCTCCTGGGCTGGGGGTTGGTGTGGGACTCACCCGAGTCGGCGTTGAGGCGCCGGGCAGAGAGCTGGAGCGAGGAGTGGTAACTGCGCCGGCGGGACTTGTAGGTGTTGTCGCTGCTGCGCTCCATGGAGAACTCGTCCAGCCAGGAGCTGTTGGGCCGCTTGTCCCGAATGGTGGAAAACGATCGGCGCATGGAGCTGGTGTCTGTCACCACCTGCCAGGAGCAGCCCCGGCCAGCCGGGGAGGGGGTGAGTGCCAGGCAGGGCAGGGGAGGATGGTGGTTGAGCAATTAGCAGGTCACTCGTCATCACTGGCATGGCAGCCTCTGGGATGGGGAGGGGGGGGGGTGGGAAAGACCAGCCCCCCGCCCCTGCAGATAATCTCTGCACAAACTGAGGTTGGTGGGGAGGAAAGTGGGGTTTAGCTTTTGTGAGCCCTGCCCCAGCTGGCTGGGAATTGTGCTCCACGAGCAAAGCCAGTGGCTGGGATTCAAGCACCAGGTGTCAGGGAGGTAGTAGCAGCAGCCCCGGGGGCGTGGGGATATTGGGGGGGCCAGGCCATTGTCCCACAAGCTGTCTCAGCATCCCTCCCTGCCTTGAAAACAGGAGCGGGTAGAACAAACAGACATCGAAGAAGAAATCAGTGAGAGAGGGGGCATCCTCCAGTGCCCCTCTCTCCGTGGTGATTTTCCTGGCTGCACTGGTCCTCCTTGGTCCTCCTTTACCCACACACCCCCTTTTCTTGCACTCATTCCCTCTCTCCCCACCCATGCTGTTGCTGCATCATCCCTCTCCTTTCTCCCTTCCGTGATTCTCCCTTCTACCTTCTCCCCTCCTTCTAGCTTATGTTCTCACATGTTTTGTGGAAAACATCTCCTCCTCCTACATTTTCCTTTGCTTGATTCTAGCAGCTTTTTGCACCTGCAGCCTCAGGCCATTCTTCATGTCTCCTCTCCCCACACCTTTTCTTCTCCCATCCTCTCCTTCTGATCATCTCCCCCACTGCTGAAAGGTCAGTAAAGCCCACAAGACAAAGCCTCATTTCCTCTTCACACCTTCCCCTTCTCCCCCCACCCCTAAAGTGCCACAACATGTCACACACCAGGACCTCTGTGAGAAAGCAGACCCAGAGACTTCACAGCAAAACCAAACTCTGTCTCGGTGGAGGCTGAATACAAGATGGAACAACAGAGAAACTGGGCAGACAAACGAGGAGGTGAAATGTGGCCTGGGTTCCCCTGGACAGATGGAGAAGTGTGTGCACTGGGACAACAGAAAAGGAAGGAAAAGGCATCCAAAGACGTGGGAGATACCTGACAGTGGGCTGGGAATCCTTGAACCTCAGCCACTGCCTGGGGCTGGAGGAAAGGAGTGTGGCCCCACTGTGGGGGGACCCTGCAACCTCCTGGCATGGCCCTGCTCCACCATGAACCTCCCACATGGGCCAGGAGATGATTCCCCTGGCTGCCCTCTGTTGCCAGTGTCCCCCACGTAGGGGAACAGCAGCTCTCCTGCTTGTGCAGCACCCCAAAAGATGGAGAGTTGCTCTGAGACCAGGATGCTGGGGGAAGCCGTGGGGACTTGCTCAGAGCAGAGAGAAGCCCCAGCATTACCTGGTGGGCTTTGCTTGGACCCAGCACCTGGGGGGTGCTTTGCTTGGTTTTACCTGGGGATCCACAGTGAGACGAGGCATGGAGGAGGCCCTCTCAGAGACAGCGTGGTCCTGAGTGTCCATGGGAAGGTAGCTGCCACGGTTAGAGGGCTGCACTCTTTGAAACTCCCTAACCTCTGGCTCCTGGAAACAAACACACAGCTCTTGGGATGGGGTTGGAGCGGGGCAGCACGTTGCTTTCTGCCCCGTTGGCAGGGGACAGCCCTGCTCGCCCCACAGGGGACAGATTTCAAGTGGGCCAAGAAGGGAGAGGCTAAAACATCTCATCTGCCACTGAAAAAAAATCACCTCCCAGCCACAATCCGTTGCTGGTGAGCCCAGACACGGCGCTTCAGGCTGGCCTGGTGGCCAGTTCATCTCACACCCCTGCCGTGACAGTGGAAACCCTGCCCAGATCTGGGGATGCCCTGACTGCCTGGGGCTTCACCTCCTCCTTTTGCCAGAGAGGATAAAAGTAAGGGATTTCCCTTCTGACCCTGCTTTAAAGGCTTTCTGGATGAACAACAGAAATCACACCACTCTGGTTAATTCCCAATTTAGGGGACTCCCCTGTGCCAGGACATAGTGTCAAGGAGATGGGCAGGGAGTGACCCTGCAGATCTGCTAGGAGGTGACTTTCTGGGGGTTGTTGGGGGGAGTCTCATCTCCGCTCTCCCCACCAGCAGGACGGTGGGGTGGTGGGGGCAGGGGATGGTACACAGGTGACACAGAGTGCTACAGACCCCCGGGGACACGGACTGGGCTGGAGATGCACAGTGGCACAACAGGTGCACCTGACGGGCATCAGGTGGTGCACGAACGCACATGCACAGACACAGGTCTATAGAGATGTATATATGTACATATGTATAGATAGATATATGCACAGACAGACAGACACTGCTGCTGCTGGCCCACAGCTGTGTGAGGCCCGAGGTGTGTGCTCCCACTGGAGACACTTTGACAGCTCCGTTTGGGAGCGGGGACACCAGCACTGACAACAACATGAACACGAATCCAAAAAACATCAGGTACCATCACTCAGCACAGGGTAACCCACTGAAACCAGCGCTCAGTGGAAAAAAAAAGAGAGGCCTGTGAAGAGAAGGATGTCTTACTGCAGGAGGTTGGACCAACATTGGGCCAACATTGGTCCCTGGTCATGGCTCTTGCCCCAGAAGCACTTGCCTGGCTCCATCAGCCAGGGCTAGTCCAGGGATGGCTTCATCCCCAGTGCCTGGGTAGAGGCGAGGGGCCAGAGCCCCAGCTGGGGGACCCCCGGGGATGTTTGTCCCCTGCTTTGGATCTCTGTGTGATCCAACAGCTGCCATCCCTCCCCAGAGGGGCAGGCAGCAGCATCTCAGCACCGTGCCAGCAGCCCCACACCTCCCTGTGCCCACAGTCCTGCACCTCCCTGTGCCCACAGCCCCACACCTCCCTGTGCCCACAAGCATCCTCGCCAGGACTGCAGGTGAGCCCCCACCAGGCAGTGTAGGACTTTACCAGAGACTGGTGCTCCTGGTACTGCCCATGGGTGGGATCCATGCACGCCAGCTGGAAGATCTCCTGTGGTGAGAGCGGGCTCAGCGAGGGGAACCCGCTCCGGCTGCTCCTGCAAAGACAGTCCAGCTTGAGGGAGGCCACAAGCCAGGTGCTGCCAGCACCTCTCCAGCAGTGCAAGGCCCCCACGTTTGCCCCCAGGCTGCTGAGACCTCCAAGACAAACATCATGTTCCTTGGAGAGCTGAAGTGGTGCCCAGGCAGGAGAGGACAGGTCCCAAGTGAGCAGTGGGGACATATCAGAACGACAGAATGGTTTGGCTTGGAAGGGACCTTAAAGATCATCCAGCTCCAACCCCCCTGCATGGGCAGGGACACCTCCCACTAGACCAGGTTGCTCCAACCCCCATCCAACCTGCCCTTCAACACTTCCAGGGATGAAGACATCCCAGCTGAGGACTAACTGGGGACATCCCAGTGCCAGCAACTCCCATCATCCCATTCCCATCAACCACAGTGCTAAGACCCCCCCACTGACCCTGCACCACCACTGCTGCTCCACTGCTCTCAAAGTTCAGGTCCATCCTGGACCCTGCCAGGTAAGAGAGATTGGGAGAGTCCATGCAGACACTTGGCCACCCCCACTGCTGTTGCTGGTGCTGACACACACCAGCTACCTAGAACCCTGCAAAAGCTTTGTGCCAGGAGCTTTGTGCCCTGGACAGAGTTTCCTTTCTCTTGGCAGCTCTTTAAACCTCTGTACATCCCAGTATCAGCTCCAGAGAACAAAAAGAGGGCTGCAGGAATAGAAAACCAACAGGACTAGCTCCCTTCTACTCAGGGCACTACTCACAGGCCTGAGAGCGTGTCTTGCTGGAGGTAAGGCAGAGCTTTGGCATTCGAGATGATTTCCTGTGGCAAGGAGGAGGGCTCCATGCGCTGGAACATGGGGGCATTTTTCTGTATTGAGGAAAGGAAGAAGCTGAGCTTGTAGGAAATGCAGGTGAACACCCAGTGCTTCACCACCCAAGTCCCTGCCACGTAGGGAGGCTGATGGGAACACCATGCTGGTGTTCCCTGTCAGGGACCAAGGATGCACATACACCACGCCTTGTAGTCACCAAAGCCCACCCTGTACCACCATCCTCATCCCTCAGCTGCATCCCACATTCGGTCAGGACATGGTAGGAAGCAGCAAGGGTGCTCTGAGCATCCCCCTCCTGCCCACCCAGGTGCCCTCACTGAGCCTCACCTGCTCCTCCAGCTGCTGCCGTTGCTTCTTGGCTTTGCTCTGCTTGTAGTAATCCATGATCATCATGGCTGCATATATTTTGCCAACAGTCAGGTCAGAGGCTGAGAGCATAAGAAGGGAAGGAAAGTGGGGGACACTTTTGTCTTTACCAGAAGGAGCAGGTCTGAAGGCATGGATCTCAGGAAGAACCCTGCTGTGGGAGACCTTGGTGACCCCCAGAGCCTGCTCACCGCTCCGGAAGAGAGATGAACATCCAGATTCTCCAGGTGGAGATAAAATGGGTGGAGATGCCTTGAAAGCATCATCATAAACCACCAAGAAACACATCTTCATCACATCAGCATATCTAACAGAGCAAGTGATGCTCAGCTTCCTGCCCATGTGTGCTCCAGAGATGATTTACAGGACACTCTCTGGGTTTGGCAAGTGGTCACTGCAAACTCAGCAATATTTAAGAAAGTTCCCAAGCAGCCAGGCAGAAACCGTCCTGAAGACACACAAACCCTTCTCCCACTTCTCCTTCAACTGGGGATGGGTCTGACTGGTCTCCACCTCCCATTGGGAAGAAGCTATCGCAGGTATGATTGAAACTTGGCAGCAATGATAGCCTTTACAGAGACTCACTTTTTGGCATGGGTACCAACAGGTCAAGCATCTTCTGGGATAGGTGAGGCCAAATAGTCAGGATCTCCTTTTGAAGCTCGGAGTCTAACTGCTGCCAATCTGCACCACCTTCAACAGAGGAGGAGGAAAAAATAACCCACACACATCAAGACCTGGGCACCAGGATCCAACAGAAAACACCCCTTTCCCATCCTGAAGTGAGGTCCACAAGCAGCAACCAGCTCTCTCTGGGCTGGGAGGGCCACTTTGCATCATTGATCCTGGTCTCCTGCCCTTGCAGGGAAACTTTACGACCATCCCTTCCATATGGGCCTCCATCTCCCCATCCCCTGCCCTCCCACACAAAGCTACCATCTCCAAGATCGCCTTGGGTCCATCTCTGCTGCTCCAATCCTACTCCAGCCCACACACACCTGCTGCTGCCCCACTTTCTCTTTGCTGGGGAGTGGATCATGTGCTGGTGAAAGAGAAGCTCTGCTTGGTTGGAATCCTGAAGTACTCAGCAATGCTGCACAAGGAGAGCAGAGCTCTCTGGCCTGCAGTGAAGAGCATTGCTGAGCTTAGGAAGACTCAAAGAGAGCTGCTGTCAACTCCTTGGAGACATCCAAGTTCAGGGCAACAGTGCTCAGCTGTAGGAGACCCAAGTCCAATTCTCTGCTTTATCTAGAGGGGCTCAAACCCAAAGAGCTGCCTCAACACTGAGCTCCTTGCTCCTCACATACCTTGCCCTGGGCTGCGTTGTTTTCCTGACCTCTTCTCAGGGGACCTTTTACTGAAAATGGCATGTTTCTGCTGAAAGCTTTTGATCGGATGAATCAGGCTATTTCCAGTAACAACAACAAGCAGGTTTTCCTGCTCTGAATATTTTCTCTTCCCTGAGAGACATTTCTGTTCCCCAGCCTTAAGAAGACAAGCACATGTGATCTCTTCCCTCCTCGGTTTGATTTCGTACGTGGGGAAGAAGGGGATTTCTCTCTCTTTCTCCTTTACACAGTGGACATCAAGCAGCTTCTGGTGGAAAACTGTCCACCTCTTCCCTAAAGAAACTGATTTTGTAATTCTTCTTCAGAAAGCAGCAGAAATCTGCCAGTTCAAGGTAATCCCTTCCACCCCCATGCAGGGTCACATGTGATGTCCTCATCCTGCCCAAAAGGATGAAAGGGCCGGACGCTCCCAAACCCTCCTGGTTCTGTCTTCTTCTCTTACCCCACCGACCTCACCTTTGGCAATTTTTATGTCCAAGGCCGTGCGTATCAGTGCCATCAAGGTGGAGGTAAAATGGACTGTCATGTCCTCAGCCACGGGCATGTTCATCAGGACCAGTCTCTGCGCAAGAGAGAGAAGAAAACAGCGGACGGAAAACAATATCGAAAAACACATCGACCAGGCTGGAGGAAAAGAAATTAATACACTAAAGAAAAAGGGGGGAAAAAAAAATAAATCAAAATCAAAATTCAAAATAATAAAAAAATAATAAATAAAAATAAAAAGCAACAAAGAGTGTCAAAACAGCACAGCCAAAAAAGAAGGGCAAGGATCACCCTGCCAACCCCACCGCCCCCACCCACCCCAACCCGGCTCCTTCCACCCCAGGACACCGGCTCACTGCCTTCCAGGGCTCCTCCTGCACCCCAGGAACAGCCCCTGAGCCCCCCTCTCCGTGGCATCAGGGCTGCCATGGCACCTCCTGGTGCTTTGGGGAAGACACACCTGGCCGGGAATGCTCGGGAGGGGGAGAGGGAGGCTCAGGTTTCTGTTCCCAGGGGGTTTGGCTTTCCAGCTCTCAACCCTTCCCACCTGGGGCAGGGGAAGAGAGGAGGATCCCTAACCTCCAGGGGCTTCAGGTGGGCTGGATTCCTCTAGCATGCTACATCCTGGCGCTCCCTTTTGGCGTCTTTCAGAGATGGAGTTTGCCAGCACATGCACAGGGTCCAAATTATCCAAGGGTGGGGAAGGGAAGGAGGGGTAGAAAAAAAGTGCAGAAGGAAAGAGAGAAGGGCAACCAAGGCAGGTCAGACACGCCATGCTCCTTCCCCACCCTGGGCAGGCAGGGTGCAAACCAAAGTGACCAGATCCACTTTCCAGAGAGTATATTTTGCTTTGTGAATACCTCGGGTCATCCCTTCCCTGCCCATTCCTTTTCACCTGGCTTCTCACTTCCTTTCCCTGTCTCTGAGCCTCCCTTTTTTCTCCTGGAAGAGTAGGATGTTGGATGTATGGATGTGTGAAAAACCCTTTGAGAGCTGGAGAGGGTGGCAGGGCATTGGCAAGTGTGCAGACATCCCCTCCTCGCCAGCCCTGCCTGCTGCTGAAAGGGCTGTGGGCAGCAGCCCATGGCCAGGAGAAGCTTCAGTTCACTCCAGACTTGGGCACCACATCACTCTGTAGCTCTGGGTCTTGCCCTAGCAGCTGCTGCCCTCAGCAATGCCACACAGTTCCCACCTGCAGGGCTCACTGTGCTCCTGCTCCATGCCTACATTGTGCCTGTGCTGAGCCAACTGCTGGGCCACCAGCCCGGGAGGAACCAGGGGGTAAAACTCAGAGACACCTTTTGAAGGCACCTGGCTTTGCCTTGCCCAAGCCATCCTTGGGATAGCTCATGCCAATGTGCCTGGCTCCTCGTGCACTGCAAAGCTGGTCCTTTGGGGTATGTCCTTGCTGCTCACCTATTTCTCATCTCCGTGGGCCTTAGTCCTGTTATCTGCACTGGCTGGGACAAAGACAGTGCCAAGCCCAGCAGATGAGCTTGGGTCAATGAGCTCCTAAGGACACCTCACCTGCCTGACTCTGCTACAGGGCTGCTCTTCACCTCATCTTCTCCAACCCTCCCACTTCCACACTACAGCTTATCTTGCCCTTCCTCTTCCACTGGGGTTCTTCCCCCCCAGAGCTCCCCAGGCTTGCAAGTGACCACGACAGCATCACGTGCGTGGGCAGTGGAGACCAACCAGCGTGGCCAGGGCTCTGCAGAGCACACAGGGCTCACCAGGAGCGAGCTCAACACGTGCTGGAGAACCCCAACACCTCCCCAGCTCTCCCCAGCCCCTCCTCCCATGGTTCCCTCAAGCCCCAGCTCCTGCTCAGCTCTAGCCCCCGTAGAAGGAAGGGTTGATCTACCTTATAGGCCACTTTGGAAGGACATCTCTTGCCGAGGCCTAGCGGTGGTGACATAAGAGTCAGCATTTCATACATCTCAGTGTAATGGATTCGGCCACTGCTCATGAAGGGGGAAGGGGAGGGAGGGAGGTGCAGAGAGAGAGAGGCGGCATTCCCAGGGAGCGGAAAAACGTACGAACCGAAGGAGCACAGGGAAACAGGAGAGAGAAGGGGGGGAAAAAAGAAAAAGAGAAAAAAAAACAACAAACGAACAACAGAAAAAAAGAACAAACCCAAAAAAAACAAACGGACAAACAGGAAAAGAACAGGAAACCCGTTAATCAAGGCAAATCATACGTGAGACTGTCCTGATGTGGATTTATAGCACTGCTCACACAGACCCAGGAATGCTGGCGGAAAGCAACTCACCCCTCTCTGCTGCTGGCCTCGTGCCTGCCTCGCTAGCAGCCTGGGAGCCTTTCCCTGGCCTCAACCTCTTTCCTAAAGCCCTCCAGCAGCCCCCAACTTCTCCCACAGGTTCCAGGGCTGTGTGCGAGTGGTATAAATCAGATACACGGCACTCAAGCCATGGGTTAATTTTGGAGAGAAGGGTGGTTTGCACCACAGGGCTCTGTGGCCTCCGGAGGAGCGGCTTCCCTCCCGGGTTTGGGGCCTGGGGGTTGCTTGGTGTGGCCACCTAACCCATAGCCAGAAGGCTGTGTATCCCCAGCTCGTAAGGTCTATGCAATTGGGAGGCAGCATCTTGCATAGAAGGCAGTGGGCCAGGGTCACTTGTCAAAGGAAGATGCCCAGTTGCTTCCGTCTGGCTCGGCGGATGGACCGCTTCCCCCACCATGCACCAGTGCAAAAGGCATGCTGAACTGGCTGGAAAAAGAAAACAAAACAAAACTGGGAGGGAAAAGTCGTACATGCCATGCTCCCCGCCGCCCTGGCTCTCTCCCACATGCGGCTGCAAGTTCCACCAGGTTGGAGTTTAAAGAGTCTCAGCAGAGGCAGCTGTTTGGGCCTTCCAACATTGGGGTTTGTTTGGGTTTCCCAAGGGAGGCAGCTCGGACTGACCCCCCACCTCATCCTCCTCCGCTCCGTCAGGACCTGCCCAGGGTTGCTGCAGCCACCAAGCACAGGCCAACCAGTGGCACCTCAAGCCCTCAGCCAGGCTGGGATACCTGGGCTGCTTCTCCCTCTTTCTGCCCTTCCGGGTGGCCTTTTGAGTAAATCTCCCAGGGATCAGCCTGGGAGATTTCAGCCTCAGAAGAGGCTCAGCCACCTCTTCTTCCCACTGTGCCAGGCCTCCATCCTGCCCTGCACTGTTTGGGATGTTGAATGGGCAGGGGTCACCTCACAACAGTGAAGGCACCAACCTAGGAGGGTGATGCTGCAGAGGAGCCCTTCTCAGCCGGGTGGCCTGGGAGAGCACACACTAGTGAGAATTGAAGCACTTCCCAAGGGATCTTGGCCTCTTCCCTACCTTTCCACTGCTCAGAGCAGTGGGGAAAGGGGAGAAGAAGGCACCTCTTCTTTTTAAGGGGTACCACAGGTTTGGAAGCAGACTCCTGGCCATAGAGGGCCCCAACCAAGATGAGTCATGACATTTTAGATGTGGACTAGAGATGGGGATGACCTGCAACTGTTTGGTGTGCAGGCACAGACAGGCTTGGCAAACCATTCCCCCTGAGACCTGACACACCTGAACTGGTTGGAAAGAGGAGACTGATAACACTGGAGACTGTTAAACAGGAGGACCAAGAGGGAATATCCAGGCCCAGGGGTCTGTAAGTCTTGGCAGATGCCAAGATGTGCACTGTATATGCACTGACTCAAGGTGTTTGAAAGGGAGAAGATGACTTCAAAATTTTCACACTTGAGAACTCTGTGCAAAAAAAAAGAAGAAAGACCATGATCTCCCACCCACCCCTCCTGGCAGGGGGATCTCAGTGTGCTCAGCACACATCAGACACTGTCTTTCTCCTGAGATTCTCTGCACACCAAAGGAGGAATGGATACCTGTGAAAGGAAGAGGTTGCATCAGTAACTAAGAGGGACCACACTTTGCTGCTTCTCAGAGCAGAGATCTGAATGTGTTTTGAGCAGCACAGCAGTGCCCAGAAGCCAGATCCTCACGGAGTGAAGCACAGGAAAGCACATGGGATGACATCTATCTGAACAGGATGGCTCCCAAGAGCTGTTCCCAGCACAAGCACATCCTTGATGGGAGAGCTGGCCATCTGTTCTGTATCTGGATGGGGATGTGCCCTGTGGCTATGGCACAGGGTGACCTGTAAAACCACTGGGCAGCAATGGCTCAGCCCTGCTGCTCTGAGAGAACCCTGTGAGTGACAGAGGAAGAAATCTTGGGGACATCTGTCCTCCTGAGGTTAGGAAACAAGTGCTGTGCCATACCAGGCTGTTAGGAACAGAGCACCAGGGTACCAAGTGATGTGAGAGTAGATTCAGGAACAGATGCCCACAGGGACTGCTTCCACACCGTGCTGCACCCCTGTGCAGCATCCTGAACTTGCCCAAGCATCATCTTGTCCAGAGCAGCCTGTCCACCACTCCACAAACACATTGGTGGTTGTTTCTGCAAGTCACCATGGTCTCGTTGCCTGCTACGAGAGGGATGTGGGCTCCAGGAAGGTGAAGCTTTGCACTGTGGATGTGTAGGACAAGCTCACCAAACTGAAAGGTGAGCAATCTGGGTTGGCATTTTGGGATCTGGACCATGGTGGCAAGACCACATGGTTTTTCTTTCTTCTTCAGATGTCTTTTGGGAACAGTTTCAGAGCAGTAGGAATCCCTGAAAATGTCTCGTGTCCTTGAAATGTCCCATGCACAGGGAGGAGCAGAACAAGGTAACACCAGGAAGAGATGGGCATGGTCTCTCTCACATGACAGCAGAAGCTGGTCTCTCTCTGCCTCCACCTCCTTAAGTTTATCCACCTTCACTACCCTGTCCATCCCACTGGAGAAAGCCCAGACTGCTGCAGAGCATTACAGATAACCTTCTGAGCACCAGGTGATCCAGCCTAGGAGATTAAGCCCTTGTCAGTGAAGCCCTGATGTCAACTGAGGACGACTAGAAATTCCTCCCAAAGGTGTCTTCTGTCAGCAGGGACCTGAGCAAGTATCCTCAGCACAGCCACCATCCTTTGCCAGGGATGCAACAGAGAAGAGTGGAAAGACTGCAAGTAGTCCCTCCTTGAACAGATGAGCCATCTGAGATCCTTCCAAGAAACCTCCTAGCTCTAACTACCTCTTCATAAATGAGATGACCAACCATCTGGGCCTTGCCTTGCTCGTTCTGCTTTACTTCTGGTGGTCTATTTCAAGATTTCCAATGTGTGCATCATCCCCAAGACCAGCTGTGAAGGGTGACAGACCCATTCCAGGGATGCTGGCTGGAAGAAGCATCTGGAGAGAAGGATGTGGTGGCTGCACCAAGGAACCCTCTTCCTCTGCAGAGCCACAGCCAAGGGCAGAGGGTGCCTGAGCTTCCCCTCTACATCTCCTCAAATGCTGTGAGGGATGCAGAGGAAAGAGCAACCTCTGCAGTTCATGACACAGACATGGGTGAAGAACTTTGCTCAACTGTCACCCCCCAAAAATAAAATTTGCAAAAAGGGTGCAAGTCATAGAGACATGAGGAAGCCAAATCACTGCCGTGGACTCACAGCCAGAAGCCTGGCTCAAGCAAAAGAGGAGCTGCTGATTTCCAGAGACGTGCTCAGGTGCCACCACTGCCCAAGTAGGTCTGGCAAGCCATGGGCAAGACTAGCAAAGAGTCCTGCTCCCCAGAGACACGGTTGTGTGCCCTTCAAGTGCCACACTTGAGGAAGAGACTGTTGGTTACAGCACAACATCCCCCAGGGAGAGGGGTCACCCTGCTGTCCCCCCAGTCCTCACTCTCCAAAACCACAGCAAAGTCCCCAACATCCTCCTGCCTTTGCTCCCTCTCCCTTCCCCCCCTTCAGGAGCAAACCACATCTAACCCCCCAAAATAACTCCTCCTCTTGCTTTGAGGAGCCAAGCAGGGATGGTGGCATCCGGGCCAGCAACCTTCAAGGGCTCTTTGGGGGATGCAATTTGTCAAAACCCCATCCTGGGAGGCTCTGAGGGCTTCCCCCCGACCCCCCTTTTGGCCCCACTCGTGCCTCCCCTCTCCAGGGGCACAGCTGCTGGCTCTGGGAGGCCGTGGACCTCTTTAAACTCGAAGGAAAGCAACGTCAGGGGGGGTTTCCCTGGGGAGGCGCGGTGGCAGTGGAGGAGCAGGGGGAAGGAGAAGGTGGATGGTGTGTCCCAGGTGGTGGCGGAGGACTGGGAGGCAAACCTTGCACGCCACCCTGTAGGGGCAGTTCTCTCCTAGGCCCAGAGGAGGCGAGATCACCCGTACTAATTTGTACATATCCTTATACGAGATCCTGCCGCTGCAAAGGAAGCACAGGTGGGTTAATAGGACACTGAGGAGGGGTGGAGGGGGGGAGGATGGAGAGCTTAACCGGGGGGTGCTGGGTTGATCCGTGGGGCAGGACCCCCGGGGTGCATGGCTCTTCTCCTTCTGGCTCTGTCAGACCCAGAGAAGGGAAAGATCTGAGTATCAGCTGCCTTTTCCACCATCAGTCAGCCCATCCCTTCTCACAAGTGACCCATCTTGGCCCTGGAGAAGGATGGGTTTGGTGGGGAGCACCACTCCATCAGCCTTCCTCACCGTGCCCCTGGCCACCTACACCTGGTGGGAGAGGACTGGGATTTCAGACAGGGCGAGCCTACAGCTTGGCTGGGTTCTAGCCACCACGAGCCCTTCTGATGGAGTCGTGTCCCATCATCACACTACCTGACAGCCTGCCCTCTCTTGGCCAACCCTCTGGTCCTCACAAGCTCCCAAGGAGGTTGGCAGCTGAGCCACTTGTATCTCCAGTATCTGGGGAACAATAATGTGACCAGCTGGTGCCCGGTGGCTGTGGCACTGGCACCTAGGTCTCCTGCAGTCCAGCCCTGTGCTCCGACCACCAGGCAACGCTCTGCCAAGGGTACACATTATTAGAAGCAAGCCCTCCCAAACACACACCCCTTCTTGCCCACAGCAGCACATGTCCCCAGCCCCGGGTGCAGCCACCGCAGGATACAGCCCGTATCCCTCCTGCACCTCTGAAACCATGAAGCGCTGGAGGCGGAGAACTGGCAGGAGAGGGTGCAGGGGGTGTCCAGTGCTGAGCCCCCCACTCCACTCCAGACCAGAGCCCTTTGGGAAGCAGGACCACGTGGGGTGGAAGTGCTGAGGTGCAGCGTGCTGCAGCCTCCTGGGCATCCTTAGACAAGCTTGGAGGGAAACCATGCGAGGAGGCAAAGAACAGCATTACCATCCCACCCAGCACCTTTGCCTCTGGTTTCTCTTTGCTCTTCTCCCATCCATTCACCATCGCTAGCCAGAGCTGGCCCAACCATCTGGGCAAAACCCATCCCTAAGCCCACCTGGCATTGGGAGGTCTCTCTTGTGAGACCTTCACGTGACAGTCCCGGTGTCAGGATGCAGAACTGCTGCCCCACTCAGGTGGTGGCACCCGTTGGGAGGTACTCACTCATTCCTCACCCAGCAACTGGGGCCAGGCCTGGGCCCAGCAGCACCAGCTCCTGTGTACGTCCCCTACCCGCTGGCTACGTGTCATTATGACAGAGCACAGCCTGCTCAGAAGTCACTGGGATACATGGCCTCAGCAGGACAGGTCAGGAATGCTTTTACAGTGTCCTGGAGACCCAGGCCACCAACGTGGGGGGTGAGAGTGAATGAAGTGCCCAGTGTGAAGACATCCTTCCCAAAAGCCATGGGTGAGAAACCCCACACCAACCAGCTGGATGTTTCACTGCCCTCATCTCCTCTCCCTTCTCTAGTTGTCTATCAGGACGTCTACTCACCTTTACTGACCTCTTTCATCACTAACAAGCAAACCCATCTGTCCATGCACAGCAGCAAGTGAGCTGGAGGAGGCCACATGGGGAAGAACCTGGCCAGCTCTGAGCTGGGACAGGGTTGGACAGAAATGGTGGAGAAAACTAAGCCAGGAGCTGATGATATTGGGCATAAAAAATATCTTGGGTGAAGGGTCTCCAAAAGGAGCATGTGTGGCTGCCAAGGGCTCTGGAGCCCATGCTCCTCGGCACAGTGGTGGTGGGTCATGGCTCTAAAGAGGGTTACCTATCAAACACACTCCAAACAAAATCCTCCATAGGTGACTTGGCAGAAGCCCACAGACCCCCAGCATCTCCCCATTGCTCAGCCCTGCTCTGATGGGGAGCAGCGGGTGCTGGGGACCAGGCAATGGAGGTGGTCCCAGGGCTGAGGCACCCAGCTGGTGCATGGGGACAGACAAGGAGGCTCAGAGGGACCTGCCTGCTGGCCAGGGAGGAGAGAAAGAGCAGGAACCTCCAGCATTCAGAGAAAACACCATGGCAAACTGTGAGCATTCCCTCAGAGGCCTGTGCCACCAGGTGCTGTAGGAACCAGCTGTAAGAACCTTGCAGGCACCACAGCCGCTTCCCAACAGCAGGATTCAGAGACGCCTGTTTAAAAACCAGCTCTGAGAGTGTTGCTCAGGAGAGAAGGAGCTGGCTACATACCACGCTGCTCTGTCATACTCTGCCCAGATCCGGACAAACTCATCTAGATGGTGAGGTCCCAGGATGGAGGAATCCCGAGTCAGGTACTCAAAATTGTCCATGATGACTGCCACAAACAGGTTGAGCATCTGAGTGCGAGGGGAAAAAAAGACCAAGAGAAAGGGAAGTAGGGGGAGATGGAGCAGAGATGATGGTGGGGACGCGGGCTGGGGGAGGGGCTGATAAGAGGGGTCTCGAGGAGGAGGAACTCACCAGGAAAGAGCAGAAGAAAATGAAGGAGACGAAGTAAACATAGGCCAGGTCGGTGCCGCAGCGCTCGTTCTCGTTCTGCCCGGACGTGGCAGTCGTGTCGGGCTCGCAGCCTTTGCCCTCCAGGCAGGACAGCATGATCTCCTGCCACGCCTCTCCCGTGGCACTCCTGCACCCAACACACCTGTGCTCAGCGGCTCGTGGCGGCACAGGATGCCCTCAGGAGAAGCCTCCTGAGATGCTGTGCAACCCACCTCCCACCTGCATGAAGCCCACACCAGTGCGGCCGTGCCAGGGTGCAGCTCCTGGCACAGGGAGCCAGATGGTCCAAAAAAAGCTGGGAGACAGATATCTTTTTGGGGGGGGGCAGGATGGGGAGAAAGAAAAAGAGCTCCTGTGGCCATGTATTACCCAGCTGGTCCATAGGACCAAAAGGTGAGACGAAAGAACCTGCCCAACCCAGCTCCTGGCAACACCTACAGCCCGAAGTGCTGCCTGGGGTGGTTGTTCACCTGAAGAGGAGCATGAGGGAGCCCAGGAAGCTGCGGAAGTTGTTGTGCCGGTTGATGTGGCTTTCCTCATCGAGTTTGATGTTGCCAAAAACCTGCGGGAGGGAAAAGAAGGGTTCAGTTGTTCAGGTAAGAGAGTTTAGCAGCCAGGGAAGCAGCTGCACGTTCGTCTTTGCTGCAGGGACTGGCCCTGCCCCAGGTCCAGCTCCCTCAGCCCAACCAGCCCCCAAAGCTGTCGACATCCACCCTCTCTGTGCGATTGATCCCCCGTGGAAAAGCATCCCAAGCCAGCACACCAAGGAGCTGTGCTGAGCAGCCATGGGGAGAGGAGACTGTCCTCTCCTCAGCAGGGATCTGAGGTGGGTGGCAAAGGCTGAGAGAGGCCAAGCTGCCATGGAAACAGAAGCATGGAAGAGCTGGGATCAACCGCGTCTGATTGCTCCATGTCCAGCCCTCTGCTGCAGCATCTGAGCACCACAGGGTCCTGAGCACTCTGGGTGGGGACAAAGAGGGGTCACCCAGTACCCTGGGTGCTGGGTCCTATTCCTGGAAAACCCTGGGAGCTCTTCCCTTGGTGAGGAAATGGTCTGTGATGCCAGGGTTGGGCACAGCAAGGAGGATGGAGAAAGGCTCAGGGAAGGAGGGGCAGACCAACTGCTGACCCACCACTGACACTGAGACACCTGGGACCACTGTCCCCAGGGGCAAAAGAAGCAACAAAGCCCCAGACATGGACAATAATCCTAATAATGACCCACAGCCCAGGCTGTGGTAGGACGTAACGAATGTTTGGAAAGTGCCTCAAATAGGAAAAAAAATGTGCTGTTATTACTGTTCAATATTTATTCTGCTTTCCATGAACCTAAAAATACCACAGAGTATTATTTTTTTTTCCCCCTGTACAGGTTTTTTGGAGTGTGTAATTGTAGAATATTTTCTGCCTCCAGCTATTTTGTTCAAATAACGCCCACAGACTTTACTGCTCAGGGATTTGTTCACAACGGTGTTAAAAAAAAGAAATACATTAAAAAATAAATCAAATACTACCACACTTCCCCCTGTACAGGTTTTTTGGAGTGTGTAATTGTAGAATATTTTCTGCCTCCAGCTATTTTGTTCAAATAACGCCCACAGACTTTACTGCTCAGGGATTTGTTCACAACGGTGTTAAAAAAAAGAAATACATTAAAAAATAAATCAAATACTACCACACAGCAGGGAGAGAGAGGGGGGGGGGAGGGGGCTGAGTCAGATGGTGGCTGTTCAGTGTGGAGAACACCTGGATGTGTAGGACAGAGCAGCCAAAAGCAGCCACATGACTCTTGGGGAGGAGA
>NW_009952720.1:299421-313323 GCF_000747805.2 Chaetura pelagica
TCAGTTGTTCAGGTAAGAGAGTTTAGCAGCCAGGGAAGCAGCTGCACGTTCGTCTTTGCTGCAGGGACTGGCCCTGCCCCAGGTCCATCACCGTCAGCCCAACCAGCCCCCAAAGCTGTCGACATCCACCCTCTCTGTGCGATTGATCCCCCGTGGAAAAGCATCCCAAGCCAGCACACCAAGGAGCTGTGCTGAGCAGCCATGGGGAGAGGAGACTGTCCTCTCCTCAGCAGGGATCTGAGGTGGGTGGCAAAGGCTGAGAGAGGCCAAGCTGCCATGGAAACAGAAGCATGGAAGAGCTGGGATCAACCGCGTCTGATTGCTCCATGTCCAGCCCTCTGCTGCAGCATCTGAGCACCACAGGGTCCTGAGCACTCTGGGTGGGGACAAAGAGGGGTCACCCAGTACCCTGGGTGCTGGGTCCTATTCCTGGAAAACCCTGGGAGCTCTTCCCTTGGTGAGGAAATGGTCTGTGATGCCAGGGTTGGGCACAGCAAGGAGGATGGAGAAAGGCTCAGGGAAGGAGGGGCAGACCAACTGCTGACCCACCACTGACACTGAGACACCTGGGACCACTGTCCCCAGGGGCAAAAGAAGCAACAAAGCCCCAGACATGGACAATAATCCTAATAATGACCCACAGCCCAGGCTGTGGTAGGACGTAACGAATGTTTGGAAAGTGCCTCAAATAGGAAAAAAAATGTGCTGTTATTACTGTTCAATATTTATTCTGCTTTCCATGAACCTAAAAATACCACAGAGTATTATTTTTTTTTCCCCCTGTACAGGTTTTTTGGAGTGTGTAATTGTAGAATATTTTCTGCCTCCAGCTATTTTGTTCAAATAACGCCCACAGACTTTACTGCTCAGGGATTTGTTCACAACGGTGTTAAAAAAAAGAAATACATTAAAAAATAAATCAAATACTACCACACAGCAGGGAGAGAGAGGGGGGGGGGAGGGGGCTGAGTCAGATGGTGGCTGTTCAGTGTGGAGAACACCTGGATGTGTAGGACAGAGCAGCCAAAAGCAGCCACATGACTCTTG
This sequence comes from Chaetura pelagica, assembly GCF_000747805.2. Taxonomy (NCBI): domain Eukaryota; kingdom Metazoa; phylum Chordata; class Aves; order Apodiformes; family Apodidae; genus Chaetura; species Chaetura pelagica. The sequence goes on from NW_009952720.1 coordinate 300,469, forward strand.
GGGAAGGAGAGAGGGGGTGGAAGGGACTAAGCAGCAGGGCTGCCAAGCACTCGAGCTGGGGGGTCACCATGGTGCTGCTGCTCCCCCAAAATCTGCCTGTCCTGGGTGATGGCATCAGGTGCTGCAGCAGCTCACTCACTGGGGAGGCTCCAGATCCTGAGCACTCATTGCTGGAGATGCTTTGTCAAATCCTCAGCGTGGGGTTTAGTCACTGCAGAACCCAGCCCGCCCCGTGGCACGTGTGGAGCTGAGGGTTTGAGCTCACATGCTGCTCATTTAGCAGCTGGAGCCTGGAAAACTCACACCTTCTCACTCTCTACAGGCTTCCCATCATCTGGTAAGTCATTGCAGGTCCCTAAGAGTGAGATCCCAAGCAGACCAAACCTCTGCAAAGGGCTGAGGTGGATGGATGGTGGGCTGCAGGGATCACCACTGATCCATCCCTGCAGCAAGGGCAGAAGGGTTGATCCCCAGGTCCCTCAGGCATGAACTTGGTCTCAGGGAGCTGCTAGGGAGCTGGAGATGGGGGGTCATTTCTAAAACTGAAATGCCCATGAAACAAAGGGGTGAAAATTTGAAAGCAGCCACCACAAAGGATACCCAGCTGAGTCCCCAAGGCCGTTATCTCTGAGGGTACACAGTTGGGAAAGCAGCTGTGGAGCTGAACTGAACAAGCCTGTGGCAACTCCCCGAGGGCAGGTGGTCCTGCAGCTCCCAAACAAGTTGTTCCACCCACAGGACCTTCCAGGGCACCATGTCAGACTGAAGCAATAGCAGGCAGGCACAAGGCTGGCTGCTGTGCATGATGCTGGACGTGCTGGTCCAGCCTGTCCCTGCGAGAGGGACCCTGCATCCCAGCCCCTGTGCTCACCTGCATCCCAATGATTGCGTAGATGAAGAAAAGCATGGCAATCAAGAGGCAGACATAGGGGAGAGCCTGCAAGAGAAGTAGACAAGTCATCTCCTTTAGCACAAGTCCAGCTTCAGAGGAGAACAAGAAGCACAGGGAGCAGGTAAGCTGTGCCAGTCCTGTTGGAGAGAGTCCAGGGGAGGAGGCCACAAAGATGATCAGAGGGTTGGAGCATGTCTCCTATGGAGACAGACTGAAAGATTTGGGGGTTTTCAGCCTAGGGAAGAGAAGGCTCTGGGGAGACCTTAGAGCTCCTTCCAGTACTTGGAGGGGCTACAGGAAAGCTGGGGAAGGACCCTTTACAAGGACAGGGAGCGACAGGAGGGGGAAACAGTATTAAGCTGGAAGAGGGGAGATTTAGATTAGATATTGGAAGACATTCTTTCCTGTGAGGATGGTGAGACACTGGAAGAGATTGCCTAGAGGAGTTGTGGCTGCCCCATCCCTGGAAGTGTTGAAGGGCAGGTTGGATGGGACTTGGAGCAACCTGGTCTAGTGGGAGGTGCCCTGCTCATGGCACAGGGGTTGGAGCTAGATGATCTTTAAGTTCCCTTCCAACCCAAACTATTCTATGACTCATCTCTCCTAAGAGGCAACAAGTCAGCAAGACCTTGGGAGCAGAACAGCCTGCCTTTGGGACCAGCACCCCAGCACCATGGCCAGGCAGGTAGACCATAGCACCTGTGCCTCACCTTGAAGGACTGCACGAAGGTCCAGAGCAGGATGCGGATGGTGTAACCCTGGCGCAGGAGCTTGATGAGCCGAGCAGCCCGGAAAAGCTTCAGGAAGCTCATGTTGAAGCTGCTGGTGTTCACCAGCTGGGAGGAGATGAGAGGGTCATCAGAGGGAGGTGGGAGCCCCCAAACCCTGCAGTGGCTCGTCCCACTGCTCCCAGCCCCTGCTTCACCTTGGTGTCCGTCAGGATAATCTCTGTGATGCTGCCAATGACAGTGATGAAGTCAAAGATGTTCCAGGTGTCCCGGAAATAGTTCTGCAAAAGGCAGGAGAGAGGGAACATGGGTATGAGCAGGTCTGAAGGGTGCTAGGCCACAGACCAAGGCTGCTCATGGGCAACAGTGGCAGAGACCTTGCTGCCCATTTGTATGCAGCCAGGGTCTGGAGCATCATCCTATGTCTGAGACAGTGGCAGATCTGAGCGTGTCTGCAATGAGGAGCTTCTCCTGGGAGATGACTCACACATCCAACAGGCCCCCTTGGTGGATGGGAGTGGGAAAAGCAGCCACAGCAAGCCCTGGTCATCAGGCTGCAAGGACTCATCCTGCTGACCCTCACAATTCAAATCTTAAATGAGTAGCTGGAAACTTGAGGACTGGGAATTAGGCAGGAAGTTCTCACTGCTGGTCAGGTCTGGTCAACAGCCCAAGGACAGGAATGTACCAGCATCTCCTGGCTCCCAGGAACAAGGGACTGCAGCCACCAGCATGATCACATTTGGCTTTAGCAGAACAACTGCACAGCACACACATGGTCCAGCCACCAAATCCCACAGAAACAAGGCAAAAAGAAAAGCAACTGTGTGGCTTCCCCTCCCAACATCAGCAGTGGGAAGTTCATTGAGAAGCAAAGCAATGACTCCAACATAAAAGCACCTCTCAGACTGGGACCCAAAATAAACAGCAACCATCTCACATCATTAACACCTTCCCTCTGTGACCTGCGTGCTGCCAAAGTCCAAATTAAGTCCTCATCAAGAACAGGAGCAGCCACTCACCAAGAAGCCAAAAGCAATGATCTTGAGGACGCACTCCAAGGAGAACACCATGGTGAAGGCGATGTTCAGGTACTTCAGGGCCAGCTCATAGGTGTATGGAGCTGAGTAGTACTGATGGAAAGAGAGAGATATCACTAGCCAGGAGGGGGCCTGCAGGCCTCTAGGCTGATGACTGTCCCAGGAAAGACCTGCCATGGACCATGCTCCTTGCCCTGGGTGCCTTCAAGACCACCCCACTCCTTTCCCTCTCCACCCCTCTCCCTGGGCAGCTGCCACTACCTCTAAGAACGAAGCACAGAGCAAACCCAGATCTGTCTGCAGATCCAGATCATCTGGGTCACCTATTTTAGGGGACCATCTTGCCTCCAGTTTGGGGCATGTGGTGTTTCATGTGACATTGCCAGGGGAATACATACTCAGACTGTCTCAAAACATCTCCTGGAAACAACCCAGATACTCTCTGGTCCCATCCTGACCGATCCTCCTTCTCCCCACGACCCCAGACAGAACAGGCTCACACTGACCAGCTTACCTTCATCATCAGCACCACAGTGTTCAGTGCTATCATGGCCATGATGGTGTACTCGAAGGATGGGGAGACCACAAAGTGCCAGACACGGTACTGGAAGGTGTGTCTGTTCTGGGGCATGTACCGCGTGAGGGGCTTGGCACTGATGGCAAAGTCAATACAGGCTCTCTGCAAAACAACAACATGCTTCAGACTCTGGCCAATGGTAACATGAAGGACTGTGGTTGTCATACTTCTTGGCTGGACAGGCAAGGTGGCTGGGACTCATACTTCTTGGCTGGACAGGCAAGGTGGCTCATGAGTTCCTTATACCTTTTCAACATCTAGGGAGCTCCAAGCTCCCAAACTGAAGAAAAGCCATGAAAACATCCTCTCTCACCCTCCCCAAACCATACCTCGTTCTTCTCCAGACTGCACTCCTCCATCATTTTGTCTCCTTGCTCTTGGAACGTAATGATGATGAGAGCCACGAAGATGTTGACAAAGAAGAAAGGGAAGACCACAAAGTAGACAACATAAAAAATCGACATCTCCATGCGGTTGCTGCGGCTGGGCCCACGGTCCTCCTCAGTCACATCCACTGAATGCTGCAGCACCCTGTGGGGCAGACAGGTGGAGAAAAGCAACCAGAGACATGCCCATCAGGACAGCCACCATGCAGCACTTCTCACGGGACCCACAGCTCTGTCTGTCCATGCTTGTGACAATCATACTATAAAGCTTTGTCTTAATCTCCTTTACAAGGACGACTCTTCTAGGTGGCTACAACTTGTTTTATGGTGCTTTGCCTGCACCCCTGATGGGAAATGGATTTTTCTGTGTTCTACAGACAGAAAAAAAATTCCTCAAGCTCACACCATCATGGACAGAGGTCTTGTCCTCCTCTCTAAAATGGACTGAAAATATAGTTCAGGCCGCACAGAAGAAGGGATTATCCATCGTATCCATCCCTAAGGAAGAAGCTAACCCCAGCCATGGTCCCAGCCTCACAGAGGAGCTAGAAGTTCTTTTGTCCTTCATCATTTCTCATTCTTCCTCTCCCACTCCCTGCCCAGCAGTTCCTCTCACAGCCCTTCCTGGGTGCAGCCAGTTATTAAAGCCACGACCCCGGTGGGGATCTGATCACCTCCATCTGAGGGGATGGGCAGAGCAGAATACTCACTGGGGCCAGCCCTCTCCAGTGGACACTGTGAACAGGGTGAGCAAAGCCCAGATGATATTGTCGTAGTGAAACTCGTGGCGTTTCCATTCCCGGCACTTCACCTCCATCTTGTTCTTCTCGTGGTCCACGTAGTTCCCTCTGTAAAGTTGGGAGAGAAAGGTGACCTCGCTTTTTATGCTGCCAGACTGGGAGATGGTGGCTTTAAACCCTGGGGATGGTGTGGTTGTGTGGTGGGGGGGGAGGCACCTCTCCTCCCGCAAGGCTGGAGGGAGAAGTGGGGAGAGACTGGGTAATAAATTGGGAGGAAGAGTGAAGAGCAGAAGGGAGGAGAGAAGGAGGAAAGGACAGCAGCAAAATATGGGGCTCTGCATCCTGCACCCCGTGCAGTGCTGTCACAGCAAGGAGGACAGGGCTCAGCCCATGCCATCCACCCCAAGGAACTATGTCCAAGAGTGAGTCCTGCCCAAGGTTTTATCTGGGAACCACAGAAGGCATTACCCACCACCCTGCCTTTGCCAGAGGTGTCAGCAGCATTTGACCTACTGGACTGGGCACCTACATGCAGTCCTTCTGTGTGTCCTTAGAGCTGTCAGTGCAGTAGAAGAACTTCCCCTTGAAGAGCTGGACAGCAATGACAGCAAAAATGAACATGAAGAGCTTGTAGACGATGAGGATGTTGAAGACGTTCTTGAGGGAAGTCACAACACAGTCAAAGACGGCCTGGAGGAGAGGGCATAGCTCACCTTGGGGAACCCATGGTCTTGGGAAAAGGCAGGACCAACACCAGACTACCATGTAGAAAGACATTTCCCACTCCTGGTGGGAAAAGGAGGACAGAGCTGGGCCTTCTCCTGGGCAAAAACCTACTTTATGGATGAGTTTAACACCCAGAGTGGCCCCCAGCACACAGGCAGACACCAAGCAGCCCCTGAGACAGCAGCAGAGATGGGTGTTTATAACCTGAAAGTTCCTGCAACCAGGGCAGCAGACAGGGGATGGCCCCGTGATGCAATGAGCAGCACTCAAGACCAATTAGTAAACACCTCATTGTTTTGTGCCACCCCCAATAACAAGGCAGAGCAAATCCCTCCCAGACTGTGTTCTCAGCCCAAGTTCTCACAACACTCTGAGAGAGGGGAATATCCCTGTCCCAGCTCCATGCTGGAGACAGAGGTGTCCAGAAATGAACTGACATAGGCTGAATTCATCCAGTGATCAGGAAAAGCTGGGGTCAAACCCTCTATCACTGGGGTCTCATCCTTCAGCTAAATAAACTCTTCTAAGAAAAAAACCAAACACAACAAACTAGCAAGAGACCTTCCTTGGTCTCTTTTTCCTCTGGGGATCTATTTCCCATCAGCACAGGTAGGGAAATCCACAACCCCACCTGTGCTGCACAAACAATCCCACTATTGAGCTGGGAAATCCACTTCCAGTGCTGCACCATGACAGCAGAGCACACCAAACTGGGAGATGTTTGCAAGCTGCTCTGGTGGGGAAGGTGGTGAATTTTGGAAAGAGGATCCTCCCAAAGCTGGGGCAGACTCATTTTTCAGGAGAGCATCTGGGCTTTGCTGCTTCATGTCCACCCCAGCCCCAATTTCCCTGGCCCCTAAGAGATCCAGGCTTGTTTTTACCAACTCATTGCACCTCCAGGTGTGAAGCAGCCTGGAGGACATTCTGCTTGAGAACAGGGCTCCAAAACACAGCAAGGCTTTGAAAGCTACTCGATCGTTGCTCCTGAGCAAATCAACACGTGTGGTTCCTGCACTAACTGGTCCGTGCTGGAGACAACAGGCATCAGGCAGGAGATGGGGATCATTACCTTCAGCTTGGGCAGTCGCTTGATGGTTTTCAGGGGCCTCAAGACCCGCAGCACACGGAGAGACTTGATGGTCTTGATATCCCGGCCCTTGTTGCTCCTGTCAGGTTGGAGGAAAGAACAGAAACCAAGACATGAAACAGAGAGATAATAACCTTGCAGATCTGGGGCTGGATGGTCAGAGTGTCCTGAACACCTGACAACCTCCCCCACTCCCCCCCCAGCCTGCCTGAGGACAGGAATAGGTGGGTGATGTGCATTATGGGGTCCAGCCATCACAAACATATGACCACTGAGTGCTCAACCCACCTAAACCAGTCTCCTCCAACACCCACACTGGCTGCCATGAAAAATAAGCAAGCATCTGCTCTGTGCTTGGTTTGTTCACACAAATGCTGTTTCTTAACAGTTTTTTGCCTTGTTCCATCAGTGCTACCCAACCCGGTCATCCTGGTCCTCTGTCTCACATGGGTGTGATGTCTCAGTCCTCTCCAGATCAGGGCTGCACTTGCCTCCAACCCAAACCAGCTGAGGGAGGCAGACCTTGCTAGTAGAACTACTCAGAAAAGCCCCCTGGTGACCCTTCTTTCTTCAATATGATGATTAATCCCAACCACAATACCAGGTGTTGGGTGTTTTTTTTTTACTCAGAAAAGCCCCCTGGTGACCCTTCTTTTTTCAAATGATGATTAATCCCAACCACAATACCAGGTGTTGGGTGTTTTTTTTTTACCGTGGGCTTTTTAACTAAAGCCCATGGGCTGGATTCCAGGCTGGAGCAGAGAGTTCCTGGTGAAGGTCAGCCCAGTTTGGATCCACCAGGCACCCTCAGAAAAACGTCAAGGAAATGACTTACAGCAACAGATGCTCCAAATTACACAGCTCCTCTGCGAGGGTTAATGCAACAGGGAGCACAATAATGGGCTTAATCATTCAGGGATGTAAACAAAACCACTAATTAATAGCCCTCCCTAGGAGCACAGCCCCACAGATGCATGAGAATGAACTGTATGAACAGCCCTGGGACTCACTTTGCACCTCCCATCTCCTGCTTTGCTCAATGTCAGGGCCTGGGTAAGTGTCTGAGGCATCTGATGGGGGCCTGGGGTGAGGATCTGAGGGCAGCACACTGCTGGTGCAAGCTGCCACCAAGGGCAGCTGAGGAGGGAACCTCTTCAAGAGCTCAGGAAACATCCTGTGGATTTGCTTAGGAACCATATGGGACACAGAGCTGGACAACTCCTGGAGGAAAGCCTGGCTTTGCTGTGTCTTGAGCCAAGGTTGAGCTCTTCCCAGCCCCCTAAGCTTGGCGTGACTGATGTCCCATGTCCTCAGAGGACATCAGGTGCTGAAGTCCCTGCAGCACTTCAGTACTTCTCCCCCGACCCCCTCGGGATGACCCGAACGCCATAGTTACCCCAAAGCATTCCTGTCAGTGCTCCAGAACAGCAGCCACCAAAGAGCATCCAGGGAAAAAAAAAAAAAAGGAAAGAAAGGAAGAATGTAAGAAATGCATCAGGGAAGCCACATGGAGATGAAGGCAGCCCCTTGTGCAGCCAGGACCCTGTGGCAGCCCTCCATCACCCCACGCCTGTGTTGGAAGGCATGATGAGTAGACCATGTTGTCCTCCAGGATGGGGCTTTTCTCCAGGGAAAGACTCACCCAGCAAGCCAGGAGCCCCTGCCTTCCCCACTGGAGCTTTTGGGAGGTGGGTACATAGTAAAACTTCTGCTGCAAAAGGAACCCGTGGAGAGTAGGATGGTGGGTGACAGAGGGTGGGCACTTGGTCCTCCTTGGCCAGGAATCAGGGAGGGACCTTGAGGCTCAGTCCCAACCAGCCAAAGGCAGGTGCCTCCAAGGGAACCTACCTGCAAAGCCACAGTTCCCATCCAGACAGGTTAACTTCAGTAAATCACCTCCAGCAAGAAGAAATCCACAGATGAAGAGCCTGAGCTGCAGCAGGATCTCCTGCTACCCAGCAGGACACCCACTCAGACAAACCCAGGTGGTCTCCAAGGGCTCTAGTTGTACCCAACCCCCTGCCCCTGATTCAGCTCAGTCCCTGCCACCTGCCCACAGCTGGGCAAGCCCACAAAGTACAACATTTCTTAACAACCATAGAAAGAACCCCAGCCCCTGGGTGGAAGGTGTGTTGCAGAGGTGATAGCTGAACTCTGCAGCACTTCTGAGGTCAGGCACCAGACCCCTGTCCTGACAAGCCTCACACCAGGATATTTAGCAGTGCACGAGGGTCCCTTGTGCTTCCAGACACCAGTGCCAACAAGCACAAGCAGATGCTGCTTGGCAGCTCTGCTGGATTCCTCCGGGTGGAGAAGCTTCTGCTCTTGTCCACCAGGTGAGACAATGAGGGCTACACACTGACTATTCAAACCTTTCCTCCAACCTTTCCACTGCTCAAGCCTTCCTGCAGGCATCCCCACCTCTTGGCAGCTCTGCAAAGCTCCTGATCCTCTGCACACCCTCCTTGGAGGGTGGCTCAGGAGGCAAAAGTGAGCAGGGTCTTTAGTTATGGTTCTGGCTATTTCAGCTAATTTGATTTGGACTCTTTGGAGATTTCAGGTTTTATATTGGGCTTTTTATTTAGGCTGTGCTTGGATTGATGGATTAGCTTTCCATGAGAGGAGCTACAGATGAGGCAAGAAGATGTCTTGCTGGGGATGCATGGGCTCTGAGAGGTCAGTGGACAAGCTGTGATGTCACACAGGGACATGGCTTTATAGGTGGACACTTGCTTATCCTGACAGCTGGCAAATGATGGTAGCACCACTGGACTGGCTCAGAGGCCTCCTGCAGCACCCACAGCTACCCAGGGCTGCCACAGGAAAATCAAACTGCAGAGAGGAGGCAAAAAAAGGGCAGAAAATCCAAATGACACAGCACATCTCAGCACTTCAACTGGAAAGGTGCAGGACCTGGTCGCCAGTTGCTTTCAAGCCACATAAACACACCAGCTACTTCATGGGCATCACTTTGCCCACTTCAGCACTGTGGAGGAGGAGAGGAAGGACATGGCCTTCCCCCTGGCCCCACATCAAAGGGAGAAGGATAGGAGAGGGATTTAAACACCATGGCCAGAGTTTTCCCCTTGAGGCTAGGATGGAGGGAGAGCAGTGGTGGGTTGGGACACGTAGAGCTGGCAAACATCCTGCAGCTCAGTGGGAGCTGAGGGTGGCTGTGCACAGCTCCCAGCTGCCAAGAGGGGAGGCAGGTGTTCTTATAAATGCTTTATAACATCTAAACCCATCAGAAACGGCTGCAGCTCCTTTGTCCCCCTCATCCCTGAAGCCATGAGATGATCTCTTCCAGTGGGAGCCATCAATGGACATGGGGGAGAGGGACAATCCTGCAGGTTTACGTGATAAAGAGCCCTCAGCTATGGCACAGGCAGCACAGTATCTACCCAGGTACAGCTCCAAGAGTGGGCAGGAGATGCAGATGGTTCCTGCAAATGTATGTGGAGATGCAGAGACCTTCTCCATGGGAGGGGGTTCAGTGCCACAGCTGATGGGGGTGCTTGGCCTCAAGAATTCAGCTGCCATGTGCCCCAAGGGACTTGTCCTGCCCTCAGGAGGCTGGATGGAGGCAGGCAGGTGGCCAGTGGGGCTGGAAGGGGCACAGCAGCTTCCTCACACCCTCAGTGCTGACATATGGGGACCCTACCAGCTCCAGGGGCCACCCCAGGAACTGTGACACCTTTGTGGTGTAGGGGAAAGGGGACAGTAAGGATAGTAAGCACTGATTGTGGTACAGTTAGTGGCAGTGAGGACACCCGTCCACCCAGGAGCAGGTTGAGCCATCAACCCACCCTCCTTCAGCAACCAAAAAAGGCTTGATGAAAGATGCTTTGGAAGGCAAAGGCTCTCTGGTCCTCCTCAAACCACCCAGCTCATCTTCAGGCTGCTGATGCCCTTGAGCCTCACCACCAGACATGCTTGGGGGGGCTGTCTTGGCAGAGGGGGGGATCAGCCAGAGCCAGAAGATGATTGATCCATCCTTGTGGTGGCCTACATGGCCCTCAAAGCAGTGTTCCCCAGTCAGGGGACCTTGCCTTGTGCCCCTGCCCCATACAGCCCTACCCAGGGACTGGTTGATCCCTGTGTTAAGCAAGCTGAATTCTTCCATGGAATTCCAGAGGAGAGAGCAGTGACTGAAGGCACTGGGAGAGGACAGGGGTTAGGAGGGTGAGGAAGGAAACAGCAACGAGCCAGGGATGGTGCAAGTGGCTGAGAGCAAGAGGAAGGAGCTGCTGCCCAGCCAAGGGTGGCAAGGGAGGGATAGATGACAGGCTGGGATCCTCCAGTGACCTCAGGGCTCTGACCCAGCCACCCCAGGAGCCTCACACAGCACCTGAGCAATAGGCAAGGACACAGCTCCAGCTCCAGCCTGCACCACTGTCAGGCCCTCCCCTCCCACCAGCACTAAAGCCACCAGTGTCAAACACACAACGAGAGAACAACAGTGTGACAAACCCACAGCATCTCCTCTCTTCTCCCTGCTCGGCCACCAACAGGGCACCCTTGGCCCTCTCTCTGGTGCCAGAGCATCCCTCCCCATGCTCACCCCACACCACCTGTCCCAGCACACCGGAGGGGAGAGCAGCACTAAAGTCATCCCTGGGTGCTTCTCCCCTGCACAGCCTGGGCACCACAGACATGAAGCCACCCTGCAAAGGAGGACCCACCTGCAGGTGCCACAAACTCGGTACCAGAGAGAACTGCAAGGCACTGCTGAGCAGGAACACAGTGCAGAGCAAACAGGCAGCACCCTGCCCTGGGTGTGATGCTGCAGAAGGCGCAGGCACAAACCCCACTGGCCACATCCCCACCCCTGCAGGGCTCCAGGGCAGTGCTCCCCCTTGGAGAAGAGGAAAAGCCACCAGCTGGGGGTACCATTTCCAGCACAAATGTGTCCCAGGGGCAGCACCACCTGGCAGGCTGTGGCTTTTGCTGTCTCTGTGAGCCCCAGGATGTGTAGCAGGTGTATAACTCCAGCTCTGCCACCCTTAGATGTCTCTTTCCTTCTCTAACAGCCCCTTCTGCTCTCTTTCAAGTCCACTTGCACCACCAACCTCTTCCTAAGCATCTCCAGCTTGCCTCATGCCTGCTTGCTCACCAGCATTTGACAAAGGAGGACAAATCCACCTCCAGAGCAGATGTGCACCACTGCCAGGAGCCATCCCAAAAGTGGAGCAAACAGGTACAGAGAAATCCAAGAGATCAGGGTCTAGCAGCCCTCACACACACTTGCACCTTCCTCCCACCCTGGCCAAGAGAAGGCAAAGGGCTGACAAGGACAGTGGTCACTTACGCCAAGGCAAAAGCCACTAGTGCTCCCACCACCACGATGAAATCCAGGATGTTCCAGAGGTCTCGGAAGTAGGAGCCATCCTGCAGGATCAAGCCCTGATCAATCATCTGCAGGGATGGAACAGCAAGGGGGGGAAAAAAAAAACAAACAAAACAAAACAGGCAGGGGATGAGCAGCTCGGCCACCAAGTGGAAGTGGCTGCAGGGGACACTGCTGGGGAGCAGTGGGTCTGTCCCTGCACCCCAGGTGTGTATGGGGGAACATCAAATTTTGGGAGCCTGGAGACTGATAAAAGCAGTGCTGAGCACTCTCCACTTCCACCTCTAGGAACCAGGCTTCAAGGTCTCCTCCACCAGCCAAATTTAGGACCAGAAACAAAGAACTGAGCCATTTCCCACCCACTGCAAGGCTGCTGGGGCACAAACAGCCCCGGTGCCTCCAGCCTGCCAGGGCTCTTACCTTGATAACCATCTCGAAGGTGAAGACGCCGGTGAAGACGTAATCAAAATATCTCAGGACCTGCAGAGAGAGGACACGGGTGCCCTGCAGCTGCTGCCAAGCAGAGGGGCTCACCAGCACCCACCCAGACCCTGCCAGCACCCCACACCAGGGCTCACCTGGAGCAGACAGGGGGGTCAGTTTGCTCCCCCTCCCAAACCCAGACAGTTCCCAAAGAGCTCCGAGCAGCCACAAACCCACCCTGCACAGGCAGGACAGGTATCTTTCCATGCATGGTACCAGCAGTTCCGAAGCCACGCTGCAAAGCTGGGATCGTGCATCCCCACACCAGCCCCTGCCCGCATCAGCATCTCCCCAGCTTCAGCTGATTTACTGTCCACAAAGTGCCCTGCTCTGCTCCCCCAGGCTCCAAACCCCGCGGGTGGGAGGAGGAGAAGCATTTCCAAGGTTTACAAAGGAAGGGGATGGGTGGGAAAGGTCAGGTTCTGCCACCGGCTGCCCTGACCCGTGTGTGTGTCCCCCCCACCAAGAAGGAAAGCTGCCATCCTACAGGACGTCTGGCTGGGGGCTGGGGACAGGGGAGGAACAGGGGAGGTTTGCAAATCACTTTGTTGCGGTCCGAGTTGGTGAGGACGGGATCCTCGGCCGCGAGGGCGATGCTGCTGGCAGCCCACCGAGAAGGAAAGCTGCCATCCTACAGGACGTCTGGCTGGGGGCTGGGGACAGGGGAGGAACAGGGGAGGTTTGCAAATCACTTTGTTGCGGTCCGAGTTGGTGAGGACGGGATCCTCGGCCGCGAGGGCGATGCTGCTGGCGGCGATCACCAGGAGGATGCACATCTCGAAGTAGCGCAGGTTCACGATGTAGTGGCAAGCCCTCCTCACCCTGCGGGGAGACAGGCCCCCCCAAACC
>NW_009952720.1:322631-350546 GCF_000747805.2 Chaetura pelagica
TTCCAGCCCCTGAGAGACCCCCCCCCCTGGCCACCCAGGGAGAGAGTCCTTGAGAAATTGGGGGGCTTATTCTTCCAGGCTGCTGGAGCTGGACAAGAGCTACAGGGGGAGCAGAAAACTGTAACAAGCCTTGAATAAAAATCAGAGGGTGCAACCAGAGGTTGAGAGAAAACCATGAGCCCGGCTGGCACAGAGGAAAGTGCTGCCAGGGCCTTGGGAACATCGTGGCTGGTTATTCAGGCTGTTTGGGAGATATGAAGCCCCTTTCCCAGAGGGAACACCCTGTTTTCCAGGTTCCTAGGCCCCAACAAAAGATCTCACGGGTTGGTGGTGCTGAAGATGAACATGGAGCTGTGTGGCACCATCGCCTTGCCGGTCTCGCTTTTCTCCTTCTTCCTTTTCTTCTTCTCCAGCTCTTCCTCATCCTCTTTGCTCTCGGCCTCCTTCAAGGGGCTGGCTTCCCCGTCTGTCTTGTTGCTAACTGCAGGAAAGTGAGAGCCTTTGCCTGGCCTTGCAGCCAGGCACAGGCAGCCCCCACCCCCCGGACCAGAAGGGAGGAAAAGACACGAGCTGCCAGGATGAAGCAGATGAAAGGGGTTTTAACAAGGCCAGATTTCACATGCTGTTTAATTAATAACACCGTTTAAAGCAGCTCACCTTGACAGCAAGGATGCTGTTAAGGGATTTGAGCAAGCTGGGCAGAGGCTGTGGATGTGTTAGGAAAAACAGGGGATGGGAGTGTTTTGCCTGGGCAAGGAAGAAGGGGGAGGGAGTCATGAGGTTAGGGGTGGGTAAGAAGGAGGTGAGAAGCTCCTCAGGGCATGGTGGGACAGCAGCTCTGTGTTTGGGCTGCCCTACAAGTCTGGGGTGCTGCAGGGAGGTAAGACAAGAAGCAGCAAAGAAAGCACCACCCCCCCACCCTCCCCCCCAGCTGATGGATGCGGGTGGGAAAAGCTTTGCAAGCAGCTTTCCCATCCCCACAGGTTTCCCAAGGGCTAGGAGAGGGTGCTCAGGAAAGAGAGACAGGTCCTCACTCTGTACCACAGCGGAGTCGTGGACATCGATCATGATGGTGGTGCTCTCTGTGGCCTTCTCAGTGTTGGGGGTGATGGAGGAGAGCTCGGGCTCACTCCTGCTGACAGTGTGGCTGCCCTCCAGCAGTGCCTGCTCGCTGGTGTCCGGGCTGCTGCAGTCCTGATCCCGGGGGGGTTCAGGTGCTGTCTTGGGGGGGCTCCCCTCCTTGGTGGTCCCAACCAGCTCCACATCACCAGCAGGGACCCCATTTGTCCTGCTGGAGGGATGTGGGAGAGATAAAAAAAACAAAAAACAAACAAACAAACCAGAGGTGCAAGAAAATATGGGGAGAGAGGCCAAGCAGCTGTGGGAACTGTGAGATGCCCTCCTCGGATACCAACCTGATGGGCTCCCTGCTTCCCTCCGGCTCCCTCTGAATCAGCGCCTCTGCTGAGGTCGTGTCCCCATGCTGGTCCCCATCCTGTGTCCCCTCTGTGGGGCTGGTCTCCTCCAAACCCATCTCCTGGCTGCCCGAGCGGCTCCCCAGGGCACTGGCCGGCTCCTTCCCCTCCACCCGTGCCCTGCGGTGCCGGCTGCGCCGCTGGCTCTGCCTCATCCGTGCCCTGTCCTCGGTGCCCCCTCCTGCTCCATCCTGCTCGCCCGGCTCGCAGTTCCCGTGGCACGATTTCTGGTGCCACGGCTCCTTGTCTCTCTTGAGCCTGGGCGATGGGCTCCTCCTGTCCTCTGCGCTGCTGGGGTTGGCTCCCGGGGCTGGCTGCTCGGCTCCCTCAGCCAGAGGCCTCTCCCCTTTGCTGCCCTGCTGCTCCTCGGCGCACTTCTCCAGGGCGACGCCGTCCCCCAGCTTCTTCCTGCGGAAGATGCTGGCGTGGGGGTTGATGAGGGGCGGCTCGTCCTTGTTGATGCCCTCCTGGCTGGACATCTGCATGTGCCGGCGCAGCTGGCTGGTCCTCTGCTCCCACACCGACATGTGGTGCCGCCGGCGACGCTCCCGCCTGCAACCGGGGACAGCGAGGGGTCTGCGTCCTGCCTTCACCCCCATCCACCCCGGATTCGATTTGGGAATGCCAGGGAGATGGAAATGCCACCCTCAGGGCTACGGGCTGGGCTCCTGCTTGATTCCCCAGCCTTCCAGCATCCCTCTGGTGCTGGCAGAGGATGGAAACGTGGCTGAGAATGTGTTTCCACTCCTTCTGGAGGCACCAGATGGATGGAGGACCAGCTCCAGCAGCCTCACAGCTGCCCTGGAGCTCTCAGGCAGTAATGCCTGGTTTGCTGGGAGCAGCCAGCACCCTGTTTTGTCCTATCCCAGCCAGGCAGCGACCATCTTCCCCTTGCATGATTGCCTGGGGACACCTTCTTAAATACAGGCAATGCTCTCTCACTGCAGCCAGGAATCCCTCCTTGCACTGGGGATGCCTTTGCATCAGCAGCTCCCTGGAGCCAGGCTCCTTTTTGGAGCAATGCTGCCCTAACACTACAAACAAGGGTGCAGGGCACACTGGTGCAAGAGGCAGCTTGGTGGTGGTGAGATGGGGCCAGTGAGTAAGAGCAGGGAAGATGCCAGGTACAAGACTTGCCTATCTCCAATGAGAGATGGCCCTCCAAGGCATTTGCAACACAGAGGACAACCCTGTGCTCAGCTAGACTGAGCCAGCACAGCCCCTTGCCTGGCACATCCTGGTGGGAAGCCTGCCTGAGGCTGGGGAAGCAGTTTTGGCTGCTGGTGGGGAAAAGGAGCTCTATTTGGCCTGCAGGGAGGGCCACGAAACCCTGGAGCACACCAACACCCTGGAGAAGACAGACGTGCCCTTCCCAGGTACACGGGAACCCCCAGGAGCACACGGGTGGGACACACCCGGCTCATGCCCCGGGGAGCCGTGTGCCCACGGGCGGCAGCACGTCCCGACACACAGGTACCGCACAGGACCACGGGGGCACGCACAGAACCACGAGGCCACACACAAATCCACGCACAAACAGGGCTCTGGAGAGGGCCGGGGTGGGGAGCGGCGTGCGCCCCATCCCCAGGGACACACGGACAGCACAGGAGCCACAGACACCCACCGCCCCCCCCCAGCCCACATACAGGTGGCTGCTGCGCGGCTCCCACATCGACATGTGGTGTCTCCTCCGCCTGTCTCTTCTGGGGAGGAAAAACAAATGGGTTCAATCCCCCCTTCTCCCCTCTTTCAGTTCCTGCGGGGCAACGCTGAGAGGTGTGTCCCCCCACCCCGGGCAGCTGGGAGCTCTTTGCCCACCAGCTGCCAGGATGCTGGAGCACAGCAGCAGGGGAGTGAACCCCTCACTCATCATACACCCTTGCACACCAGCAACGAGCTGCCCGTGCTGACCCTTGAGCCCTGCAACCAGATTCCCCAGCGTGACAGTTTGCTGCCATCCAGGGAGGTACGTGCAGCAACGTTCATGGCAAAGATGCAGATCCATTTTGTGGGGGGTCCACGTAGCCGTTCCTGCACCCGGGGCAGCTGTGATTCAGGGGCACGGGGTGTCCCTCAGAAGTCCTGCTACAGCCTTGGATATTGAACAGCTCTTTCAAACTGCTCCAAATTAATTTCTCCCAAGCAACACGTGGCAATTTTGCAGAGGAAGTGATGCATCAGGCCAGACCCGAGCTGCTCAGAGCTGTCATCGTGGGTTAATGCTGCCCTGAGACCACGGAGAGGAATGTGAAGCTCCCCAGCAAAGCCAAGGCACAAGCCCAGGGCTGAGATGCTGCCAAGCCCACATCTCCTGAGCAGCTCCAACACAGAGAAGCCTGGCAGGGCTGTCAGTGCCCCTCACATCCCAACCTCAGGCAGCAGGGGATACCTCTTGAACCAGCACAGAAAAGATTCAGATAAAATAACAGACCTGTTTTGGTTGGAAAAGACCTTGAAGATTACCAAGTCCAACCATTAACCCAGCACTGCCAAGGCCACCACTGACCCGTGTCCCTCAGCACCACATACACACCATTTTCAAATCTCTCCAGAGATGGTGACTCCACTGCTGCCCTGGGCAGCTGGTTCCAGGGCCTGACAACCCTTTGGGTGAATAAATTGTTCCCAAGATCTAATCTAAACCTCTGCTGGCACAACGTGAGGCCATTTTGTCTGGTTCTCTCGCTCATTACCTGGGAGAAGAGACCGACCCCTGCCTCACTCAGGTAGCTGTAGGGAGCAAGAGGGTCTCCACTCAGCCTCCTTTCTCCAGCCTAAACACCCCCAGTTCTCTGAGCTGCTCCTTGTATAAACACAGCTCCAAGCAAACAGCCCTGAGCGTGTGCAAACGTGCAGACAGTTGTTTACAGGTTTTGCTCTTTGCAAAGGCTGCGTGTGGCACGTGCCAGCAAATACACCCCAACCACATGGGGCCAACACCCCGCGTGCCTGCAGGTGAGACGGGACACATCCCTCTGCCAACCTGCCTGTGAAATGACACCCTTACCCCCCCCTCTGAGTCACTCTGGAGGTTGCCTGCTTGCTCGCAGCCACGTGGCAGCGACCAGTGCCACGCTGATGGCAGAGGGTGCACGTCCTGAGTGAGCCAGGCAGGCAGGACCCACGGGCAGGGATCCGCAGCGAGCGGCCGAGCTCCCACCCGCATCCCGGGAGGCCCCGCCGCGCGGCAGCTCCCGCACGCGTCCATCTGGCCACCCACTCGTCACACGGCCCCGAGCCATCTGCACCACCAAGCACCAAGCCTGCAGATACAATGCTTTGCCATCAGCACCACGGCCACCCCCGCCAGCCCGGCCGCGTGGGAACACGCGTCTGCCCGTGCTGCTGGGTAGCCACAGAGAAACGCAGCCATCTGGGTCTGTGTGCCCAAACCAGCTCGGTTTCACCGCTCTTGGAGTTTCTCTGCTCTGGCTTGTCCTTGGCTGTGATGTCCCCACCAGCCCTCCCCAGGGTAGCACCACCAAAAGCACATCAGACCCGACGTTGGAGATGCTCGCCCCCACTCCCTTCCCTGCCCCTGACACCACCCAGGGGGGAGGAGCTGGTGGAAAGATCTGCAAACATCAGTATCTCCCATTTCAATGTTGCTAGAACAACAACAAAAGGTTGGAGCGATCTGTTTTCACACAACCAGCTCTGGCAATGCCTGGAAAACTCCAGCAGGGATGCACAGCGTGGGCAAATCCTTCAGTACCCTAATACAGCCCATCTCCCCCTCTTTCTCTCTCCTATCTGTCCATTCTCCAGCTTAAATCCCCCCTATTCCCTTGCTTCATCCAACACAGCAGCCAGAGCTTGTCACAACACACACACTCTGCCCTCCCACCCATAAACCTCCCTCCCTTCTTCAATGCTCAGCCAGACACAGAGTTAATTCTGAACACCCCATCACCCCCAAAGCAGGGCAATATCTGCAGCTGCTGGGAGACCAGGCAGGATTTACAAGCACCCCCCAACTTCCACTGCCCCTAAAGCCACGGGTGCTGCAACCAGGGCGAGGAACCACCTCACCCCAAAGCTGCCCCCGACCTCCACCCAAGAGGCAATGATTTCTCTCGGCAAAACCTGCAAGAGATTCTGCCATGTACAAGCTTGGCTGGGTTTCAAAGCAGAACAAAACCTAAAATTCCCTGGGAAGGGATTCTATATGGAAAAAAACAAAAAAAAAGGAAAGAAAAAAAAACAACAACAAAAAACACCAAAAAAACCCCACACCAAAAATCCTTTCAGCTGTACTGAAATGTACTGTTTTGGGAAACAAATCAAAACGCCTCGTTCCAATGTTGACTTTGAAAGTTTTATGTGATTGAGACCATATGACACGGCAAAATAAAAGGGGGGGAAAAAAAAAAGGCATCCAGAAAAGAAAAAAAAAACCCCAGCATTTTCTTGTGCTGAAATGTGGAGCCAAGGCTCCTTAACACCGTGCTGGGGATTGATGTGGCTCGGGGCTTTTTTTGCCTTGCCCAAATCAAATTTCTGGGAAATAAATGGTGGTTTTTGCAAACCTGCTTCATCTCTCACCAATGTATTTGTCCCCAGGGAAGCAGCCTGGGGTGGGGGAGGACTTCTGACCCTGCTGCTCCCTTCTCCCTCAGCCCTGCCACAAAGGAATGCTCCTGGGAACAAATCTCACCCCTCCTCAAGGAAAAACTGAGCTCTGTTCCTCCTCTCCAGCCTCCTCCCAACCCTTGCAGCAGCCCTGGGTATCTGAGCTGTATGTTTGGGGCACAAAGCCTCTTTTAGCAGATTTCTGCCATTCCCAAGCTCTGAGGCTTGGGGTCAGGGGTGGGCAAAGCTCAGGTGCCATGGGGTGAGCAGATCCCCACTCTGACACCTCTCCAAAGGTTCTGCTGCTGATGGGGAGTATCTTGCATCTCCATCTTGCATCTCCATCCATCTCTCAGGAAGGCACCCTGAGATGGAACACGCTCCTACATCTCCACCTATCCCTCAGGAAGACACCCAGAGATAAAGTCACCAAGGGCAGGGATGGTGGGGGGGTCACTCACTCGATAGCTGGCATGTTTGGGGCAGACATGGGGCTGACTTCTTTGGCTTTCTGAAGGGCATGCTTCTGGTTGAAGGCCTCCTCTTCCTCCTGCTCATCCTGCAGAGGAAACGGGAGATCCTTAATGGGATGCTGGGCTTTCATCAGAGGCAGGAAGGGAAGCACAGGGCTACCTTAGACACTAAGATGTGCAGGAGACAAGGAGAGCAGGCACTGTGTTTTCAGATATCACCTTAGTTTTATCATGGGACACAACTTCCCCACTATGCTGGGCCTTAGTGACAGTGTCAGTGCTACTTAAATAAGGGAACCTGGCTTGCTCTGGGCAAGAGCTGGGCTGTGCATGCAACAACAGCTCCAGACAGGCCAGCTCAGCCCTCCCTTCTGCACAGCCACAGGGGTGAGACAGGCATCACCCCCGATGGGCTGGGAGGAAAGGCATCCACCAATGACCCCAGCACAGACCTTATTGCTTTAATGAGTATGCTTGTGTCTCTGGAGGAAAAAAACCACATCATTAGGAGTTATTAGAGTGCTTGCAGCCTTTTCAAAATCTCAGCACTCCCTTAATTGATGCTGCTGGTGCACAGCAGGGATCTCCCACCCTTTTCCCACCCCTGGAAGTGCCACCAGCACCCGTCACAGGGGAACAAAGACCCCCACACACACTCTCCCCCCCAGACAAACGAGCACCATGTCCCATTTTGTTTGCTGCTAAGGGGTGAGATGTACACCCGTGTGGAAACCTCCAGGTGAGGACTTGAGTAGTAAACATGAGCTCTGCAAAGAAATGGGTATCGTGGGATTGCTGGTCCCCTCCAAAGAACAGCAATGACCCAGGCAGCTGTCACCTCCTCACCATTATCCAGATGGTGCCCCAACATTTCAACATTCCCCACATACTTCCCAGCATGGTCTTAAAAACAGTTAAGCCAAATCACCTTCTCAAGCACCATCCTAAAATTGCCTCCTAAATTGCATCCACTGCCCTGCAGGCAGATGGGGAATAAACAGGGACACTGTGCCTCCCACTCTGCTCCTCCAGTGTGCTCGGGCAAAAATCTGTCTCCACATCAAGCCCCATCAGATGAGAGTTCTCTCCATCTGACTGGAGGCAAACAAAACTGGGGAGCTTAAACAGACAAAGAGTTAAGCCACGCGTGATGGGAAGTGTGGGTGTTCCTGGAGAGAGCAGCAGGTTTAAACACTTCTCTAAATCCAGGTCTAAATGGCTTTGCCCAGGCACACAGGTTTGTGTTTCAGGGAAACATCCTGAGTCCTTTCCCAGAGGAAGGGATTTCTCTTCCAATCAGACCTGACCTCTTCTCAAAGCAGGCTGAGCTAAGGGACTAGGTGGTCCCAGATCTGGAGTGAGGACAGTCACAGGCACTGCTCACAGGGCCTGTCCTGCTGGTTTCATCCTTTATTACCTCCACAAGAGAAGAAAAACGAGCAACAGGAACATACCTTGGTGAGCTCCTGAGCGTTGGCCAGGTTGTCCACTGCAATGGCCAAGAACACATTCAGCAGAGTATCTGTGAGCAGCTAAGGATGCACAAGCCACGTGTTAAGGATGTGGGTGTCTGCAGCCACTGAGAGTGGCCCTGATGGCTCCTCGGTGAGGAGCAGCTAAAGGGACAAACTTCTCACCCATCCCATACACACAGCCCTCAGTATATTTGGGATACCCAAGGCTGCTGCACGTATGATAGGACTCCTTCAACTGGGAGAGGAGGAAGGAGCAGTGGGTGGGGAGGGGGTGCCCCCAGAGAGGGAGCTAAGATGGGGTTGTCTCCAACAAGAAGCCCAGCAGCCAGGTGGATACAGTTTCCAAACAAGGTGAGGACAATGAAATAGATGGAGGACCACATCCCTGAGCGCACGCCTCCCTGCGAGCGGATCCCATTGTACATCACCTCGTTCCAGTCCTCACCAGTCAGAATCTGCAGGAAAGAAAGCCACCACCTCTGTCACCTTCTCATCACCTGGACAGCCCCCTCGATCCATCCCACCAACGTGCAGGAGCCAAGTACAGAGACCCTGTGCAGCAGATAACCCAGCTCTACAGTTGCAGCACTTGACAGAGATGATGTCCAACACTGCTGAGGGTTTAGGTCTCCTCAGAAGAGTTTTGAAACTCTTCAACCTTGCATAACAGAGGTGGAAGAGTTTCCACCTCTTGCCATCCACTTTGTTATACAGGAGGAGAGGGAGGAAGCAAGTTGTATCCTAGCAGCTGATGGAGGGGAACTTGTTTGGTTTAAAGGGCCCCTTCCAGCCAGTGAGGAGTGAGCAGCTGATCCCAAGTCCCCTTGCAGCCCAGCTCCTACCTGGAACACTGTCATGATGGCTGCAGGGAATGTGTCAAAGTTGGCCGATGGGGTCCCATCGATGAAGTTAAACCTGGAAGTGGAAAGGACATAAGTGGGCTTCAGTACTGAGATCGTCAGTGCCCTGACTGCTGTGCTACCATCTCTTGTGCTTAGAAGGACCTTTACCCACTCTAAGGAAGGTCTGCTGAGCATTTGGTACCAGAAGCCAAAAGGAGTCCTGGACAGAAGGACCCACACAGCCCAGTGGCACCTGCCCAAGCAGGAACTTTAGTGTGGGAGAGGTACCACTGATAGAAGCAGGCTGAGGGGTAAGGCTACATTCTTCCTTAGGCACCTCAGAAGGTGTCATCACTTGGCTTTGACACCAAGAAATTCCTTTTCCCCAAACTTGACATTACCCACCTGCCTCCAAACAGCTGCATTCCCAGCAGGGCAAAGACTACAATGAAGAGGAAGAGGAGAAAGAGCAGGCTGATAATAGACTTCATGGAGCTCATCAGTGAAACCACCAAATTCCTCAGGGATGCCCAATACCTGGCAAATAGAGACAGTGCTGGAGCACTCAGAGCAATGCTGGGAGGAGAGCAGGAGTGGCCAGGTCTGCACTGCAGCCACAGCCTGAGACTGAGGGTGACGGGCACCGAGGGTTGGTACATACTTGGTTATTTTAAATATTCTCAGGAGACGAAGGGCTCGTAGAACACTGATCCCAAAAGAGGTTCCTGGCCTGAAGATAGCCCAAACCACTTCAAAGATGCTTCCCACGGTGACCTGAGAAGCAGACACAGCCAAGAGTCAAAGACAGGCTCAAGATGGGCTCTTGCAGGAAATCTTCACATCCCTGAAGACAAAGCACCCACCACCCTGCCCAAGGCAGGTCTGGCACGGGCAGGCTGCCTCAGCAGAAATGGCCCACTGTGAGGGCCATCCTGTTCTCCTCCTTGGTACCCTGTGCTGCAGACACCTGCCAAACACCTCACCCCACACCCACAGCATCTCTGGGGCCACTTACCCCACAGTCGAAGCAGTTGAAGGAAGAATGGAAGTAAAGGCGCGGCCCCATCCCGTACATCTTTAAGGACATCTCCAGGAGGAAGAGTCCAAGGAACAGGAACTCTGCATAGTCTGAAAGGGAAAACCCAGACGTGCTACCCTTGGGGCACTGAGTTCCCTGGAGCACCCTGTGTGCATCCACCCAGAGCCCATGCAGCACACCACAGAGGTGGGACAAGGCAAGGAGCACGATGCTCCCCTCAGCTCTCAGGGTTTGGGATGAGGGAAGCAAGGCCAGGCTGGACGTGGCTTTGAGCAACCTGGTGTAGCAGAATGTGTCCCTGATCATGGCATGGAGCTAGATGACATTTAAAGTCCCTTCCAATCCGAATCAGTCTACGATTCTAAGTTTGTCAGAGGAGCTAAATTGTGTATAATGGAACAGCTACCCCACAGATTAATCTTTCAGGCTAGGTGCACTGGTGTTCCAAGGGTTTGAGGAGACCAGAGAAAGCTGGCATGGAGCAGAGCAGCTCTTTATGACAGTGGTTGAGGCATCTGCAAAGACATTAACCACACGTGACTGTCGGGGAATATTAGCAACCTGGATATAAATCATTGCATGGCTGGAACTTGGCCAAGGTAACTGGGCTGAACAGCCAAGAGCCAGAGCAAAGCTTCCCCAGCCATCTCATGAACATTAAAAGGCAAGAGTCTGGCTCTTCACCTTGTCCAAAAGATGCTTCTCACCATGACCAGCTGCAGTACCACACCAGGACATGCTGGGATGCCAGCAGGCCTGAGCATACTAATGCAGATTTGGGCAACTCTAGTGCTTGATGGGGACATTTTCAAGGTGAGGAAGGGTAACATGGCTGAGAAAGCAGCACTGTCTCTGCTGCAGCAGCTCAGGAGTAGCACACAGCTCCTGTGGGGCTGACCATGCTGCTCTGCAGCTAGCACCATGCTAGAACAGACATGGGTGTGCTGCCTCTGAGACTTGACTTTGTGCAATGGCCCACTGTGGGCTGGGAGATGCTCCAGTAACTCATTGCAAGCTTGAGATCTCCATGCCATGCCCTGCACCAAAACTTTAACCAGGGGGTTCTCCCATGACCAGCCTCATCATAGAATCATGGAATTGTTTTGCTTGGAAAAAACTCCTGCAATCATTGAGTCCAACCATGAACTCAGAACTACCAAGGTCACCACTAAACCATGACCCTCAGCACCACATCTACACAGGTTTTAACTCTGTCCAGGGATGGTGACTGGGCAGCCAGTTCCAGGGCCTGACAACCATTTCAGTGAAGAAATTGCTCCAATCTAAACCTCCCTGGCACAACTTGAGGCCATTTTCTCTTATTCAAGAGTTTGTTACTTGGGAGAAGAGACTGACTCCCACCCCACTCCAACCTCCTTTCAGGTAGTTGTGGAGAGTGAGATCTCCCCTTAGCCTACTTTTCCACAGCCTAAACATTCCCAGTTCCCTCACTCACTGCTAACAGGACTTGTGCTCCAGACCCTTCACCAGCCCCATTGCCCTCCTTTAGACATGCTCCAGCACCTCAATGTCCTTCTTGTAGTGAGGGGCCCAAAACTGAGCACCCCTGCAAACCCACACCTTGCCAGCAATTGCTTGTGGGCATTCAAACATGGATCTCCAGCAAGCTTTCCATCAGCACTGTCCACAGTTTTAGGATAAACCCAACTGAGACCTGCAGTCTATTCCTCTCTCTTGACCAACACATCACACCTCATGACCTGAAGAGCACGGGACCAGCAAAACTCCTCCATTTTTCATCACAGGGCTGAGGCAGCCATCAGTGGCCACGGTGCCAAGGACAGAGCTGAGTTTAATGGCTGTACATGGCCTTTGTTACCACACAGTGATTGTTGTTCAGGTTATTCCCCACCCAGCTCTGTGCCAGCATGACTCTGGTGGGACTCCTCCCCACATGTCCTGAGACAAGGAGCAAAGGGAACCTCCAGCCGCTGGAGACAAGAAGGTTGCAGGAGGTTTTAGCAGCCCATGCGATGCTCTCACACCTTCACAAAGAAGCCCAGGGACTCACAGAGGAAGTGGGTAAGCCAGGCTGGCTGGTTGTGATGGACAATGGCCACGCAGGCAGTGTTGAGAGCCACCAGGCTCAGGACGATCCAGTAGAAGACCTGGGACTTCACCATGTGGCGGACGGAGATGCGCAGGAGACGCTCCTTGTGCCGCAAGTAGGAGGCACCATCCACCCTGGCACCTTTAAGGCCAGAGTGACTCAAGGGGTTACCTAAGGGGAAAGAGGGGGGAGAAGGAGTTTGGGTGCTCCAGCCCTTCCCTGCAACGTGAGGCAGCTCACAGACATCGCTCCCACAGCTTGACCACCCCGTTTATAAATGGTGTGGGGACGTCGTGTGGTTTTCCCTTCCTGGCTGCCAAACCAGCAAAGACGGCTGATTCATGACCACCTCCCCGGGGTTGGTGTGACCCTCACCACTCAAAAAGGGAGGAAAAGCTCCAAGCAGCACTAACCCAAAGTTGGATGCAGAGGTCTTCTCTGGGCCAGCCTCCGCTCGCCCACGGAGGAGATGTCCATGCAGTGCTCGTCACTGGCGTCTGTCCGGTTCCTTTTGATGGTGGCTCTCCTGAGCACTGGGGAGGGAAGAGGAAGAGGTGTCACTGGCCCAGCTCTGCCAGTAGCCAGCTCGTTGGACTATGATCTGGTGATCAGCACTCGGCTAACTCAGGGCTGGTAACAGGATGGAGACACCCAGGTGACCTTAGTCCAGAGATAACCCTGTGTAGGAGCTTCTGGCCTTCAAACCCCCTCAGGGGTTATGCTGTCAATCCCCCTCCCCACACCACTCTCTTAGGCTGCAGAGCTCACTGGGGCATCCCCAGACATCACAGCTGGAGGGGGTTCAACCTCCTGCTGCAGACAGGCAGATTTTGAGGCAGGGCATTACTTGTCTTACCTTCTAAGGCTGAGGTCCCAGAATTTTTGTTCTCTTCAGCCAGCATGACTTCCTCTATGCAAAACACAGAGCTCAGCATCAGGAGACAAGACACAGCAGGCTCAGAGCATCAGACCTCACTGCCTTCTACCTAAGCACTTTGCTCAGCCTAGAGGTGGTTGCCCCAAGTTGAAAACTCTTGTCAAGTATTGGTTAAATGTCCAAAAGCAAATTCTGGAGGGTGGCAAATGGCAGTGACCACATCTTGCATCAGAAAGAAAAATTTCTTATGATCAGCCCTTCTACCTCCACTGGAATTAACACCAGTAAAGAAGTTGAATGTTGTAGAAAGGTCTGGGGCTCAACACCCTGATCTGGGGCCACAGCTGAGGTTTGGAGCTCAGGCCTCATTTCGAGTTACCATCCTTTTTCAAGCCTGAAGGCTACATGGAAGTGTCAGTCTTCCCTTCCCAGTGCTGAACACACCAAACTGATCCCACAGGAGGTGCAAGCAAGGTCAGAGGCTGTGGGATTTTGGGGACCAAGCCACACAGGTCCCACATGCATGGCTGGAAGCCTGGAAACCTCCACCATCCCCAGGTCCAGGTTGGAACCCCGAGCTGGCAACCAGCAAGTGCATCCCATCCAGTCTCTCCAGGATGAACTGGAGAACCACTGTCCCATTGATTGCCCACCACCACAGGGAACTCCAGCAAACACTAAAAGAGAGGAAACCATGGCACAGAAAAGCTGACAGCAGTGATGCTTGCAGCTTTCTCTGGAAACTTAATATATCTCAGGTTCAAAACATTTTCATCAGCTGTTCCCAACATCCTTGCTCTCCTCCTGGCTGGAGAGGACCGAGCTCATCCACGCACCCAGTGGCACCGCATGACAACTCGGGTGCTGCACTGGATGATGATGATGCTGAGAGAATCCCTTCCCATCTCCATCACTCTGCACGAGCCTTCAGAGCCCAGCAGCCCCCAGGAGCCCCCCCCGTGCCACCGGTTTTTACCCGCTTTGTCAATCCAGGCCCGGTAGCCGTTGAGCTCCCGCTCGATCTGCTGCTGGCGCCGCAGCTTCATGAAGGCCCGGCGGTTCTCCACCCGCTCGCGCTCCTTGGCAAACTCCCTGGGGAAGGGCAGAAAGGGGGTGGTGAGAGCACAACCCGGGGCACTGGGGGCACCACGGGGCCAGGAGCCGAGGGCGAGCACAAGCCATGGGCTGCTGGAGCATGTTGGGGCAAGACGCGGTCACCCCCAGGCAAAGCGTGGCCAAGGGATGGGTGATCCGTCAAAGAGAAGAGGCTTCTTTGCAGCAGAAAACAAGCACCCTGCTCACTCAGCCTCCCGTACCCCAGCTGTCTGGGAAAGATGCTCCCAGCACCACCTGGCACCAGAACCAGCTCAGCTCCTCTGTGTCCCTTCAGGGAATGAAAACCAGGCACCGTGAGGAGGCAGCGAGCAGATGGAGAAGGGCAGCTCCTGTCCCCTGCCTTCACCACCTCTTCCTCTGCAGCCTTTCTCTTCCCAGACTCTCCCTGGAGGGTTCTCCCAAAGCTTTAGACATCCCTGCTGTCCTCTGGACCTCAGTGTCTCATGCAAACTGTCGAGGCATGATGACCAGTCCAGGGAAGGACAAGAGGTGGTGCAGCTCTGCAGTGGGCAGGAGGCCAGGCAGCCCCACATGGGCTCTGCCAACATGAGGGCACTCAAATGCTGAGCAGCACTGGCCAGAACACCGTGCCCCCTGCTCATGCAGCCTCTGGCACACACGTTGCAGGGATGGACCAGCACACCCCGGTGCTCACATGCCCACCTGGGAACAATCAGAAACACACTCCTGGGTACCCATGACATCCGATTTCACCTATACCCCAGCTCAGTGCTATGCAAAGACACCCAGATGCAGCTAGGGCTGTAGACACCTCCTCATGTGCAGGTAAAACACCAGACCATGCTGGTAAGCATGGGGTCCTTCCTGGTTGCCACACACTCATGGCCATACATGGAAGGCTCGTGCAGGTTTTTGACCTGCTCTTCATGAAGAAGCACCCAAATCCCTAAGCAAGTCTGCAAAGGCCAACACACACACCCAGAGAAATAGAAACATTTGGCAGGAAACACAGGAGTGGCAATATATACAGCCTCCCACCAGTGTCATGAGTTACATCTGAGATGACACCCCTGGACCTGCTCCTAGGATGTCCCACACCCTGTGCTTGCACACACCATGTACCTGGGGCACCTCAACCTGTACATTATACCTCAGCTGACAACCACCATCCATAGAATCACAAACTAGTTTTCTTGGAAGGGACCTTAAAAGTCCCTTAGTTCCAAGCCCCCTGCCATGGGCAGGGACACCTGCCATTAGACCAGGTTTCTGCAAGTCCCTCCCACCCTGGTCTTGAACGCTTCCAGGGATGGGGCAGCCAGAGCTCCTCTGGGCAACCTGTTCCAGTGTCTCACCACCCTCACAGTGAGGAATGTCTTCCCAATTTGCACACAGGGAGCATCCCTCACACCATTAATTCCTCCAGCACAACCCTTCCTTCCAACAACATCAGGGGGATGCAACCTGCTTGCTGCAGCTCCTCTCTCATCCCCAAGCCACAGTGACCACAGAACCCTGGCTGCACAGAGGATTCCAGCCCATCCCCTGGGCCCCTTCCTTGGCCCTCAGCTGCTCCTAGGGAAGCATGATTGCAAAGAACAAATGGCAGTGCTCTCTCTGCAAGACAAACATGTCTCCCCCTGGAGACCAGCATCAATCTCCAGCCTCAAAAAAACCCAATATAATAAAAAAGAATATTCAAAAGAACTAAAAGAACTGGCCTGTCTGCTGCAGAGGGAGTTCAAGTGCATTACCCCAGCTGAGCCATTACCCCCTTAACGCTGTGTGGGCTTTTGCATGTGTGTGTGTGTTTGTGTCAAAACCCCTGAATGTTCCCTGCATCTCCTGTTTAAGATCCCCAGACAATTCAAACGTTTTTCATTCCACCCCAGGAAGGTGAAGTTTCCTGCCGCTCTGGCATTAAGCATCAAATGACTCTCCCCCTCCACCACTGGCTTTCAGACTGAAAGGAGACTTTCTTCTCCAAGGGCAGGGAAGGGGGAAAGAACAAAAGGCAAGAAAGAGAAAAGCAGTGTCACTGGGTGGGAGGAAAAGGAAGGACCTCCCATAGCCAGTGGTGAAAGGAACGCTCACTTTTGGGCACCTCATGCAAAACCCCTCCTTGCCCTACACCTGGAGGAAAGGCAGGACCACTGGAGCTGTGCCATCGTCCCCCACCAGCCTGTGCATGTTAGCAAATTGGGACATCAAGGAACAAGGGCTGCTGGAGCATGTTGGGGCAAGACATGGTCACACCCTGGCAAAGCGTGGCCAAGGGATGGGTGATCCATCAGAGAGAAGAGGCTTCTTTGCAGCAGGAAAGGTGCAGGTGCACATGAACAAGCACCCTGCTCACTCAGCCTCCCGTACCCCAGCTGTCTGGGAAAGATGCTCCCAGCACCACCTGGCACCAGAACCAGCTCAGCTCCTCTGTGTCCCTTCAGGGAATGAAAACCAGGCACCGTGAGGAGGCAGCGAGCAGATGGAGAAGGGCAGCTCCTGTCCCCTGCCTTCACCACCTCTTCCTCTGCAGCCTTTCTCTTCCCAGACTCTCCCTGGAGGGTTCTCCCAAAGCTTTAGACATCCCTGCTGTCCTCTGGACCTCAGTGTCTCATGCAAACTGTCGAGGCATGATGACCAGTCCAGGGAAGGACAAGAGGTGGTGCAGCTCTGCAGTGGGCAGGAGGCCAGGCAGCCCCACATGGGCTCTGCCAACATGAGGGCACTCAAATGCTGAGCAACACTGGCCAGGGTTGGTGGGGAAGCTGCCTCTCTCCTGCTGCTGTGGTCCCCTGGTCCCCCTGTTTGCTGAACCCCATGGGCCACAACAACTTCATGCCAGACAGCTCCTTGGCAGACATTTTTCCCCCTGGACTCTGCAGATACATCTGCAACCAGGAGAAACTGGAAAGCTTCCCCCAGTCTATAGAATCATAGGATGGTTTTGGTTGGAACGGACTTGAAAGATCATCTAGTTCCAACCACCCCTGGCATGTGCAAGGACACCTCATTAAACCAGGTTGCAGAAAGTCCCACCCAATTTTCACCCTCAGGGAATGTGGCCCCTCTCTGCTACCTCCTGCCTGCCCATGCCTCTGTATTCCAGCTCCTCTGCTGAGGCCAGCACCTCATTTTGCTGCTTGGTGACAGAAACCATCATCACCTCTCCATGACGAAACCCAGAAAGACCAGCTGAGCTTCCAATAACCTTTCCCGAGAGAAGGGAACATGAGCATCTCTCCAGTACCCTCTTCATCAAGCACCATTTCTCTCTACCCAAGTCTTTGCTCACAGAGCCCTAATTTACAAGAAGCTGGTGCCACGTTCAGCCAGGGACAAGGTCCACGCAGCTGCGGCAGCGTCTCCGAGGGAGCCACTTCCCACACGCTTGATCCCTAATGGAGCTTAATTGCTTTTGTCCATTAGAAGGAGGAAGGGGTGGCAGAGAGGGGAGGGGAAAAAAAAGTAGTTAAGCTCAACTTAATGAATTATTACATTTCAGAGAGACACGTTACTGAGCAGGGCAGCAGCGGGGGCTGGTGACATCTGAGAGTGGGTAGGCGATGCTGACAGATCAAGGATTGCTCAGAGCCAATTTGCAGCAGCGGGTAGAGATAATGCTGTGTGTGAGTGAGAACAGGGCCAGCAAGGGTGACTGACAGCAGCTTGGGAAAGCTCCAAGTCACAGGCAGGGCAGTGTCGCATCACCAAGAGCCCAGAACCTGCCTCCCGTTGAAGGGCTCTGCTCCCCGGCATGTTTGGGTGACACCTCCAAGGATGGGTCAGTTTTACAGAGCTCAGGGCTGTGCTGCCCCATGAGGTCCCTGTGAGGGACTTGGAGAGCCCCAGGAGCTAGCATGGTCCCTACCTGCAACACCTCTGCTTGACCACCTGGGTCTCCTGGTCTCAAATCTTGATGCCTCTCCAGCATGAAAAACTCCAGCCAGAACAGCCAAGCTCCACTCATGCTGATCCTGGGTCACTGCAGCCCTTCCCCACTCAAACCAGTAAAGCTGAGGGCACACAGCGAGTGATGGAGGTGAGCACAGAGGGTGGTGATGCTGGGAGCTGAGGAGCAGGAGACCATCTCTCCTCCTGCGCACAAAAGCACCATTCATCCTCACACCAGGCACAGCCTGCCAGGGTGATGGGAGATCGGATGGTTCCCTCCTCCTCTGCCTGCAAATTCTTCTCTACAGCCTTGGCATTGCCCTCATGTCACCTGAAAGTGTCTCTCCTCCTGGCAGTAGACCTGGAAGACACCATTGTCCTTGCCCACCTTCCTACCTGGGCCCCCACACCCTCACTCACACCAGGGCAGCAACGTTTTTACTGCACCACTGTGCTCTGCTCAAAGGACTGGAGAGACCAGGTCTGGTTTTAATGGGGGAAGAACCCCCATGGAAGCATCCAGCTTGAAAACAGGCCCCCTCTTCATGAAAAAAAAAACCAAACCAAGCAAACTGGAAAAACCCCCACAAAAAAAAAAACCAACCCAACAACAAGAAACCAAACAATGATAAAACCAGTAAAAAATAGATAGATCACAGACACTGCAACCCATTTTTATCCTTTTTGGAGCTTCTTTGAGTTCAGAGCAGGTCCACGACATGCTGTTCACATCAGTATTGTGGCTACTAGACTTGGAAACAAAAAGCCAACCCTCTTCAAACCACTCAGTTCATCACCTTTTTGCCACCCTTGAAGACACCATCAACATACCAGTTACCAAATGGGTCATAAAATGGTACAAGGCAGCAGAAAGGGTGGGGTGGGAAGAGGAGATCTACTGGATTAGACACAGGGGATGAGGCAGCAGTGCTGTGCTGCTGGGAAAAAGACATATACAATGGGATGCATAACAAGGAACACCATCTGTAAGACATCAGGTCATAAATGTAGTAAATCTCCACAGCACTCGCGAGGTCTCAGCTCACGGCTCTGACTCAGCTTTGAGCAGCACAACTTGAGGAAAAACCACCTTCAACTCCAGGAGGAGGGTGTCAGAGAAGGTGATGGTACAGAACTGCCAACAGACGGTTTGGAAAACACGGAGGAGACAGTTGCAAACCAGAGGGGATCAGATGGTATTTACCCAAGAGGTGTCGAGGAGCTGAAGTCAGTGTGTTGAACTAACTGTGCAGCCTGTAACCTGGGGCTTCTGCAGGTGGTGGGAAGCAGGGACAACAGAACTGGGAGGGCCAACCAGGAGTACAACACTGAACCAACAGCAAAGGCCAGGGCAGGGTGTCCAGGGGGCACAGAAGCCTCTGCAGGTGGAAGATGTGCTTGGTCTGCTTGGAAGGAGGCAACAAGTTTTTTGGGGTAAGGGCAACTGCTTAAGGTCACTTGGAGAATCTTCAAGGTCAGACTGGATGGAGCTCAGAGCAACCAGGTCTAGTTGAAAATGACCCTGCTCACTGCAGGGGGGTTGGACTAGATGAGCTCTACAGGTCCCTTTCAAGCCAAACCATTCTATGATTCCTTAACAAACCTGGGTTGTCTCAAGAAAGCCTTCTCATGAGGCTCTGGTGAAAAGAAAGAAAACAAACAAAGGAAAACAGAAACACCCTGCTCCTCGTGTTGCCTCTCAGTGGTGACCAGCAGCTTTTGACCAGCCCTGTGTACTCTGGCAAGAGTGGTGTGTTCCCCACGTGGTGACAAGGCTGCAGCACCTCAGCCTCCTCCTAGAGAAATGGATGGGTTAGTGTCTAGAGCAGTGGTCCATGTGGTGAGTGGGAAAAAGGCTGACAGGTCACACCCAGAGGATGGTGGTAAATAGCTCCTCCTCAAATGGGCAGCCAGTCACAAGTAGGGTTTCCCAGGGATCAATACTGGGCAGAGCACTGTTTAATATCTTCATAAGTGATCTGGATGATGGGACCAAGTGCACTGTGATGAAGTTTGCTGATGATACCAAACTGAGTGAGAAAGAGGACATTTCAGATGTGAGAGCCACCCTGAAAGGAAAACCTGGGCAGGCTGGAAAAATGGACTAACAAGAACTTTATGAAGTTCAACAAAGAAAAGTGTAAGGTCTTGCAAGAGGGAAAATACAATCCAGGAGTGAAGCAGAGGCTGGGATCTACCTGGCTGGAGAGCAGCTCTGTGGGAAGGGACTTGGGGGTCCTGGTGGAGAACAAGCTCAACATGAGTGAAGTGGAGCAGCACAGAAAGCCAACAGGATGCTGGGTGGCATCAACAAGGGCATCACCAGCAGAGGTAAAGAAGTCATCATCCTGCTCTACTCAGCACTTGTCAGGCCACACCTGGGACACTGTGTCCAGTTCTGATCCCCACTGCACAAAAAAGATGTGGACAGGCTGGAGAGGATCCAGAGAAGGGCCACAAAGATGATCCAAGGCCTGGGAAGGTATGAGGGAATGCTGAGAGGGTTTGTGCAGCCTGGAGAAAAAAAAAGGCTTATTGCCATGTGCCAGTACTTAAAGGGTGACTACCAAGAAGATGGGAACTCCCTGTTTACAAGGAGTCACATGATAAAGACAAGGGGTGATTGGTACAAGTTCTTCCTGGGAAGATCCTGACTGAACACAAAAGGAAAAAAATTCCCAGTGAGAATAATCAGCCATTAGAATAATGTCCCCAGGGA
Source organism: Chaetura pelagica (assembly GCF_000747805.2). NCBI lineage: Eukaryota > Metazoa > Chordata > Aves > Apodiformes > Apodidae > Chaetura > Chaetura pelagica. The sequence continues at coordinate 343,143 of NW_009952720.1, forward strand.
AGTGATGGATTCCCCAGTACTGAACACTCTTCAGATTCAGCTGGACAGGGTGCTGGGCCATTGCATCTGAACTGTGTTTCTACTTGGAAAGGTTGAACCAGATGATCCTTGAGGCCCTTTGAACTTGCCATTCTATGATTCTACAACTGATTTAAGCCTGGTTTTATTATAAGTACTTGCTGATGTCTGTCACTTCTACAGGGTCCTAAATGGGCTGGTACAAGACAAGGGTGATACCAAGCAGCATGAACTATTCAGAAAAACACCATCAAGCTTGTTTGTGTGGACACCCCACACTAAGAGAAGTCAACAAAAACTGAGCAACAAGGGACAGGCAATGACAACATGGAGACACAGGGAGAAGGCAGCCCAAATGTGAACTTGTCACCAAAAGTGGGGAGAGGGCAGAGGGGTTCCAGATGAGGAGCCACCAGGAGCAAAGTCAAGACTCCCAGCACTGAAGAACTCCTTTTGTAAGTTGGTGCCTCAAAGTGATATGGGCCACACCATTGGCCAGCCATGTTATGGGATCTCTTGAGTCTAGGCTTTGTGCAGCTTTGAAGATAGAGTTCAAGAATTCAAATAATTGGTGTCTGTCTGATGGGGAGCCAGAGCAGCAACAGAGACAGTGAAATTACTCAAAGCAGTGAGTAACACAAGAGAACCCAGACATCTCCTCATGGGGAACACAGCCCACCAAACAGCAAGGACTTCAAATACCTCCCCTCTTCTCTCCAGCAATCCCTGTTTCTTATTTATAGGTAGTTTCAGTCAACAGCCTCCCATATATCCAAGAGCAGGCTCATTCATTGCTTAGGAACATGGCTGGGCATCAGCTGTACCTTCCTGCAAAGTCTGTCCCTCCCCAGTGGATCCCAGCAGAGATGCAGGTGCCCAGTCTAGTCTCTGGAATTCAGGGTGGGACCAGCCCCTCTCCACTTCCTGCATGCTGTCCAGGGATAAGAAGTACTCCATGATCCAAGCAAGAAAAGCACTCATGGATACTTGCTTTGTGCTCAGCTCAACTCTGCTGTGACCTTTCAAAAAGAAAGGCAGGTTTTCCATGACACTTGGGTTGGGCTCAGAGCAGCCAAGAGTCTGCAGAGCTTCTTGCTTCGAAGGAGAGAAAAAGAAATGGCAAAGAGGACAAATGTCACCAGGAGAAGGGAGGCACCAACATTCCAGTTGTAGAGTCTCAGCTTCAACATTTTTGCAAGGGTAACAACATTAAGGTTGGCATCTGTGTCCCCCAGGGGCAACAACTGCACAGGCCACCCGTGCTGCCAGAGAGGTATAGAAAGGTGGTAGAGGGTCTGGTAGCCCCAGAGCCAGAGATGGAAGCTTGGGATTTTATTTGGTTCTTATCAGGCAGGGCTGGGATGAGCAGCACAGCTTCACTGCTTCAAGAGCCCCGGGCTTTGTTCACAATCACTCCCACTGGCTCATGCAGCGCTGGGGAAATGTCACTCCTCCCCTCCCCTCCCATGTTCTAGTTTTTATCCTTTGTTAGTGGAGAAGAGCTTTAGAGTCCCTCTTTGCAAGCACCAGTGATCTGCAGATGAAAAGTGCACGGCCAGTATCACAGGTGAGTTACAGTACGGGGGGAAAAAACCCCACCAATTTTCAACATTTCATCGTGTTCACTTCCCAGGAACTTCCAAGCTCTCTAATTGATGCCTCCAACACACAAATACAATGAATTCAGAACCAACCATCAAGTGTGAAACCCACAATGCAACTGCTAGATATGTCAATCTGCCACTGCAAAACAAACAAACAGCCACCTACGAGATCTGAAGAACTGATCATGCTCCATGATTCATTAGGGACACCCTGTCCTCTTCATCCAACAGGAGAGACCAGCACCTCCCTGCAAGGATGGAGCTGCTCATGGGGGAACTGGGCATCTCCAAAGCCACCTGCCAAGTCAAAGAGCTGCAGACATGGCCACACCAGTGCTGTCATTAACCAGGATGACAGAAATGACGACCATCTGGAACAAGCAACTCCAAAAGCATTCTGTAAGCAAGAACTATCTGCCAAGTGCTTTGTCAAGAGAATCAAAAATGAGCCTTTTCACCCACAGTCCTTAGACAACAGGCAGTCCACAGAGCAGATTTACAAGGAGGCACAAGTAGGAGCAAATCTGAAGGAGCTGAGACACGCTGGCAAGTAATTTCTAAAGAGAAATCAAAGGGGAAAGTCAGAGTAATCTCTTTGTTGTGGGGTTTTTTTTCCCCTCCTGCCTGGCTGGCTGTGAGAGAAGCCTCTGTCCCCTGTGCCACCAGGGGACACGGCACACGGGACACGCACAGCTCTTGTCAGGGAGGGTGTTTGGAAAGGGCTGGGAAGCCTCTGCAGAAAGGTGGGACGACAGAGCACGGCTCTCATTGAATATGGATGCCCACCTGGCTGCTGAATACAGATGAAGACCTCAAAGGCTCCTTTGCTTCACTCCTGTCCAAATACCACGTCGGTGACACAAGAGCTTCCTCAGAGCCAAGCGACAAGCGTGGCCACGTCTCACCAAGCGTGGTCCCACCAACCTCCTCCTCCATCCTCCTCCTCTTCACACCCAGGCAAAAGCGGGTCCAGCTAATGAATCTCCAAACACCCAACTGCCACAGACACCTCACATCTCATCTGAACCACTCCCTGAGATGCCACAACCACTGAAACAACAACAACAAGAAGCCAAACCACCAGCCACGCTCCCGAGCTTTCACTCTTCTGCTGCAGGATTTCTGGGGCATGTTTGTTGGCATCTTCCTGTCCCTCATGATCTCCCCACCAGCCTTCCTGCAGTGTGACAATGTCTCTCCTTACTTTCCCCTCCACAAAGCACCTACCTCCAAGACATTAATCCTCTTCCCAGTGTTTTTGGATTCAAGCCACCTGATCCAGCTCAAACACGCAGGTCCCAAAAAAACCCAACACCCCTCTGCCTCCACTGACAATGTACACTTGTTCCTTCAATGCCCTTATTATTAATTGCTATAAAACTTAATTTATTCATCGTTTGTTATGCCTCGAAATTGGATGGGAAAGAAATTCAAATGAAGTCAAGTGAAAAGATTTCAGAGCTGGTACAGAAGGCTCCTGAAGGAGCTGAAGAAAACTCTCTGGAGACTGGGAAAGCAGTGCTAACCCAACCTGAAAGGAAGAAGATCTTAAGACAAAGAAATCTTGCCAAATTGATCCTTTAATTATAACATTAGTCGTTTCTTTCAAAGGCTTAGCACAAGAACTGGGGGTGGGGGGCAGAAAAGACTTAAAGAGAGAGAAGACTTAACATCATCAGGATGAGTGGAAGCAATTAGGAGGATTTAAATTACTCTCTTGTTTAGCACAAGGCAGATGGATTTCATTTTTTCTTGCCATCGTGCTCAACTTCTTGCTCTGCCACCAGTTCCCAGAGGTCTTTTCCTTGGCAGACCCACGGGCCCAGCCTTCCCTGGTCAGGCAGCATCTTGTTCCACTCTGCACCCACTCAGCTGTTGGTGTGGACCACAATGAGCAGGGATCAGAGCAGCTTTGTCACCCTGGAAAGGGGCTGGGAGTGGAGAGAGGAAAGGAACCTACCAGTCCTCCACAGGAGGAGGGCAATTGTAAATGAGCTTTTCTCTGCAGGGGCTGTAGGAACAGGAGATGGGAAAGAGGCAAAACACAGCCTGTCTGGTGTTAGAAGCTCCACGTGAGTCCTCAACATTATCCCTCCAAGCGTGGCTGATTTTTCATCTTCACTCTTCCATCCTCTTGCTCCCAGCGACAAGCCAGACATCATCCCACCTCCTGAGTGCCAGGGGGCAAAGCAGGCAGGACCTCTGCAATGGCCAGGGGAGCTGTGGTCAGGATTGGGATGGCATTACTGCTGCCAGGGCACTGTGCATGCCACGGGTGGTGGGGACCAGGCAGGGTCTGCACTGCTCTGGAGATGTGGCTCAGACACACGGATCCAAAGGGCAGGAGGACATCCCCTCCAGCCCTCCACCTCATCCCATGGCTGCAATTCCTTCTCTGCACCACGGTGGTTCTACCTGGGAAGAGGGACAGAGCTGCCAGTGCCTGGTGGTGTGTGACACCAACCGTCAGCCACAGGATGCAGGGAGCAACACTGGATATGAGTCTCAAGCATCTTCCCAAGCTCCCAGATCCACCAGCTGCCAGGAATTTTAGCTGATGCTCCATTCTTGCTCGCTCCCACTGACTCTCTTCTGCCAGGATTATTTAAGTAGCTTGTGTAGCTTTAAAAGTTGAGCAGTCACATCTCCTCGGGCTTCATACCTGCTCTCAAAGAGGAACAGGGCCAATTTATTCATATTTTTTTCTCCCTTCCTGCTTTCACTTAGAATTAATTGACCCATAATTGCAGCCACAGAGGGGGAAAGTTAATAGACACAGTGAGAAATGCCAAAGCCCCAGAAGAACTGGTTCTCCAAGCCCCTGCCTGGAGTGACTCCATCTCCTCTTAATAGTGATGCATGTGATTCCAGTGCGTGTTCGTATTTAGAGAGAAAGATTGAGGAGCCTCAGCAGGATGGAAATCATTTCTTTCCCTCTCCCACATACTTTGTGCTGAGGAGCAGATGGATCCAGGCTGTTTACATCACGGAGGTCATGCCTCAGCTTAACAGTTGGGGAACTGACTGTTGGGAGAGCTGCGCATCGCAACCAGGAGACTGCTAAATCTGGGCTCCAGCAAACTTCTGCTGGTGGCAAGTTAAACATTCAAGTGTCCTCCTGCTGCCTCTTCGCATTCAGGACCTGCCTTGGGTATTTGTTTTCCCCAAGGAAAACCACTGCTGAGATGAGGGGGGAGAGGCAGCTCTGCATGTGAGCGTGAAGTTTGGGAAGAAGGCTGGAAAACCCTGAGCAGACCTCACTGTTTGTCAGTGCAGAAGGGGCAGTTGGGAAACAATGTGGGTCTGGGTTTCTGCCAGTGAGCTACCAGGGCTGTGTCCTGAGTTAACAGAGTGATCAGGATTTCAGTGAGCCTGGCACGGCTGGCAGCTTTCCAAACCTAAACCTGGGAAAAGGTTTCCTTGGTGTGGAGCTGCTTCCATGGAGCTCATCCCCAACGTGACCTTCTTCTCTTAGTTCAGCCCAGCTGTGGGGCATGTGGGGTTCAGGCAGACCCTGTCTGCTCCTCCAGCTCTGAGGGTGAGGGATGGAAAGCTCACCCTTCTCCTCCCACAGCACAGCCAGGTGTTCTCTTCCAGCACAGGAGGGTGGTGAGAGATGTTAAAAACAATCAAAACTAAGCAAGTGAAGCGAGGAACGAAGCCCTTCTCATTGAGTCAAGGACTCACATTGTTTGTGTGCAGAAGCACCTCCTCCTGCCTCCTGTCTCACCTCTCCACAGCTCTGGCAGCAGCCTTGGCAAGAGGATGGTTCCCCACTGCTGAGGTACCTCATCCCCCAAGCTGCAGAAGATGGCCATGGCCAGGAGGGAGGACACACGTGGTGGCCTTGCCGTGGGGCAGCAGAGCCCAGCTCGCCTCCTCCACTCACCCCTCCGGGGAGCTGAGCAGTCACTTCTCCCTAGGTAGCTGGCACACCACAAGAGCATCTCCATTGCCAATTAGGCCACCCACCCACTTGCATCCTTCCCCAATACAAACCCTATCAGCAATAAACAAACAGTGGGAATGCCAGCCGGCGCCTGGGAAGAGCCCCAGGCAGCTCCATCCAAGTCGGCGGGCGCGGGAGCAGCTGCCTCCCAGGGCTCCAGCACGGACCAGGGCACGGGCTGGGCATCCCACCAGCCACCTCCTGGCACTCCTGCCAACGCCTGGTCTGCAGGCCAGAGCTACACTACCCTGCAAGCACCTGGCACTGGCAGCAGAAGCCTCAGTGTCCACACGACACGCTACGTCCGCACACTTCGACACTGAAACAAGGGGGTTTTCCAGCTGCCCAGCCCCAGGTTTCCTAATTTCCCTCCTCTGCTTTTGGCAGGAAGGCTCCCACCTGATGCTGACAAGCATCCCCAAGGTAGAAGTGGCACAAGAAATGCAAAAGCCACCCAACAGCGCTTGGACATCTTCAGCCTCCATTAGAGTTCCCTCCCTGCAGCCTGGACCTCCAGCTCCTGGACTCAGGCTGACCCCAGACTGAGAGCTGAGGAATTTTAACCCACCAACAGACCCCAAAAGCCCAGCCTGCCTCTCTAGACAAACACTCCTGAAGCACTCTTGAAGCCACCATCATACCCAAACTCAGAAGGGACACTTAGGACAGTGACAGAGATGACCAGGACCAGACTCCACATTAATCCTGCATCTAAGAACTTCCCAGCTGGCCAGACCAGGGCTGTGGCAATAAGGAAAAAAACCAAACCCATCTGCTGCCAGGCATAGGGTCCCCAGTGCCACCTGCAGCATGTGCAGAGGAGCCCAGTGCAGAAGACACAGTCTCCCCATGCACCAGCCCTTGCCAGTGGTCGAGGACAGGCTGATGCAGCCACAGCTCATTGTCATGGAGATAAGAAGCCTTTTATTTTCTCTCTCCAAACCCAGCTTAATGGCTTGGAATAAAAGCTCCTTTTCCCCTGGGAGGAGGAGAACAGGGACAGTTGCATTGTCTACACATCCTGGCTTGTCCACATGCACCTCAGGCAGCCCCACCCTCACCAGTGGGCATCCCACACTGGCACCAGGCACACCCTCCTGGCCACTGCATCACTCCCACCCTTGCCCCAAGCCCAGCCCATGCCCACCACACTCCATCACCCAGCAAATGTAGACCCCGTATTGAGGACTCAAGCACATTTTCATAAAGCTCTTCCATGTCTCTCCCTTCCAGCAGGTCCTAAGCAGCCAGAAGATCAACACTGACCATTTCTCACAGGTGACCAAACCCACCAGCTCTTCAACAAGGTGAGACAACGAGAAAGCATCTTCATCACTGCCCCTTTCCCAGCTCTCTGGGGAGGAGAGGAGCTAAGTAGAGGCAGGGAATGGTCCCTTGCTGTGGGGCAAGCAGGTATGGATGGAGGGGAACCAGCTGCTGGGTTCCTGGAGGGCACAACAGTACCAGGGGCCAACCTCAGGGCTTGAAAACATGTGATAGGCACGGCCTGGAGGGGAAGGATGGTGTCTTGCTTACCCTGACAGCACTCCCAGGACAAGGTTGAGGACGAAAAAGGATCCAATGATGATGAGGGGGATGAAGTACAGCCAGTTCCAGGTGGCTCCTAAGGCATCATTGGTCTGGAAGGGAAAAGAAAAAACAAAACCATGTGTGATGTTACGTTCAACACCAGCACGTGGGGCAGAGGGAAGGTGCCTTGGCTCAGACGTGGTGGTGACTCTCACTCCAGGCTCCTCAGGGCAATGCAGTCATGCTCACCAAGCCCTGATGGGCCCCAGGCAGCTGCCTGTGGAGGCAGGGATGGCCAGGTGG
>NW_009952720.1:350782-367736 GCF_000747805.2 Chaetura pelagica
GGACAGCAGTGCCCTCAGCATCCTGCCCCAGCTGTGCCCCTCAGCCCTCATGGGGCAGGACCACCCTCCTCTACCTCCTTCAACCACCTCTGCAGGGACAGAGGGGCTGTGAGACAGTGGTATAGTGAGAGGTGCAGGGCCCTGCAGCCCAAAATCGGGGTGCTGAGGGTGCAATCAGCTTGTTTGGGTGCTCCTTGTGCATTCCACCCAGACAGGGCAATGCAGCCCCACAGCAATGGTGCTGGCGGAGGGGAGATGGAGAAGGTGTCTTAGGGAAGGTGGTGGCTGCAGGAGAGGCAGCCAATGCTTGTCCTTCCATGCACAGAGGAAAAGGGGCTGGTGCAGACAAGACCCACAGCTCCCCAGGGGTGTTTTGCTGGTGGCATCATCACCAACACCCTGCAGACACCCTTGCTGCCCCCGGCAGTGTCCCCCCAGCTCCGAGGAGCCGAGAGCAGAGCTGTGACCACAGAGCAGAGCTCTGACGGATGGGGAGGCTGCTGGCAGGCCCTGCTCGGTGCTGCCAGACATCTCTTCACCCAGGCTTTTCAGAAAGCAGTGCCCCTCTGCTCCTCACAGCCACTTCCCAGGCCCCATCTGTCCCCCAGCGCCAGGCACATGACGCCGGGGCTGGAGGGTGATGCGGCAGAACGTGACTGTCTGGGGGAGGTGGCATCAATCTCCTTGCCATGAACGACACTTTCTCTTCTCTCTCCCTCCCCTCCCCGTGCTAATTAAGCCCTCAGCTTTGTCTGAGTCATTGGCACCACGTCCAGAGCAGGGAGGAGGCTTTGCCAGGGGAGAAGCTCAGCTCGTGGAATCGCTCCGGTTGGGAAAGACCTTTCAGATCACCCAGTCCCACCACAACCTGCCTCTACCAACCACTAGCCTAACTCTAGTGCTTCAGCACCACGTAACCAAGGGGGAGAGAAAGCCACCACGCTGGAGCCTTCCTCTGGTGACCCAGGTGACAAAGGGAAGCTCAGCTGAGGGTCCCCACCCCCCTGATGCTGATTCCAAGGCAACACCAGCACATCCCACTGCAGACACTGGGAGGTTGGGGTGCACAGACCACCTCTTCACCAAGGCCTTTTGTGGACACAGCCACACCTGATGGCACTGGGGACCTGCAGCCAGGAGATCTGAGACTGTGATCCCAATCTCTAGGTGCAGTTCGGTTCCCATCTCCCATGGGGGGCGAGAGGTAAAGAGGATTAAAGAGATTGTAGGGGTTTTTGGAGGTGGCACGTCTGGCACCACCAGCAGCTCCAAGGAGGGGCATTAGTGGGGCAGGGGAAGAGATGCAGAGCCATGGGATGTGGCCATGGACCTCATATACCCCAGGAGACACCACTGGTCACAGCGAGTTCAGGGATGGTCCCAGTCACCCAGGCCAATGCCAGCAGCCCCAGGAACAAACCTGCCCTGAGCAGCCAAAGGAGTCCCCTGGTTGGTGCCAGCTTTGGTGGGAACCCACAGCCCCAGGATTAAATTTCCTAGGGCACATCCTAATGCTCCCTACAAAACCAGGAGCTGATGATGCCCAGCCAGGATGTGGTGGCTCCAGCACATCATCTGGTACCTGTTCAGCCCCTCCAACTGCCTGAATTTGCCCTTTTATTCCCCAAGGAGCTGAAAGAATTGCTCCACTACCTTCGTAGCACCCAGGCTGCAGAGGTCCCAGCTGAGAGGACTTGTTTGGGAAACACAAGGGGGTTTGGGGTTTCACAGGCTCTGAAGCTCCCACAGCCTGTGGTGGAGAGCAGGACCACCAAGCATCCAGCACAGCAAGACATCAGAGGAAAGGACAGCATGTGTGTATACACACACACACACCCCACTGGATGTATTCCCACCCCTCCACTCTCAGAGCTGAAGCACATCTGCCTGAGAAACCCCATGAGCCATCCCATCTCCCCCAAACTCCTGTCAACTCTGCCTTGAAACCTTGCTATCCCCCCTGGAAGGCTCCCCAAGCAGAACCTCTGTTGGCTGCTCTAGTTTTCAGCCTAAATTTATTTGTGGCCATTTTATACATTTCTGTTCTTTTACCAGCATTGGCCTTTGGCTGAAACACTGTCTGACACTCTGATGTGTCTATAGATACCCACCATGACCATCCCCACGTCTTTGCTGGCCAAAGGGAGTTCCCTCCAGCTCTCTCTTGCACGACTGGCTCTCCCTCCCTAATTTATCTAGTAGCTCCTCCCCTGCTCCAGTCCAGGCTCAGGTCCTGAAGGCTCCCACTCCATCCCTAAGTGACGATACCTTTGCCATCCTGCCTGCAAACTTCCCTGCTCCTCCAGGTCACCCCTGGCCACTGTCACCCTGCACTCACTCACTCCTTCTCCACTCTTAAGCAGCAAGACCCGGGCTCCTAGGAGACATCTTCACTGTTCCTCAACAAGCACGTGGCTTCCCACTTCTCCCTGCATCCCACATCTCTTCCTCCAGCCCTCAAACTCCTCCAGCCTGGGGTGGCAGCCTGAATCCCCCCAGCTCCAGGAAGCCAGCTGACGCTGGAAGCAGGAAAGCCTGTGACTCATCCATGAGGAGCTTCACTGGTTGCCACCAGCCACTCTGTCCCCTCACCACCACCCAACCCTGTCCCAGCACTGCTCACTTCCCTGCCCGCCTCGCCGAGCTCTTCTCCTTCCTTCCCCTCTTCTCTGCTTCCTTCACACTTTCCCAGAGCAAGAGCTTTACTACAAAGAGCAGCTCGACACGTTTCCAGGTCCCTGATGCCAGGTTAGCCTGGCGTGACCTACCTTTGGCAAACCCATGATTCATTTCCCTCTTTTGCCTTCCAAATCTGTTCCAAAATGGCATGAGATCCAGGTCAGCCTTGCAGTCCTATTCCTGCCTGCCTTACTTTTCCCCCCCCACACACCCCCCCTCCTCTCCCTGCTTTTAAATATAGGCATCACATTCGCTGCTCTCCAGTCAGATGGTGCCTCCCCCGACTCCATGGAGTTGTTAAAAATACTTGTTATCAGACCTGCCATTTCATGTGCCATGAAACCCCCCCCTCCAAGGGCTGGGCTGGCGGGTGCAACAGTCTTGGTGCTTGGCTTCCACATCAGCTGTGCCCGTGTCCTCCTTCCCATCACCCAGCCCCTTTTGTGGCCTCTGTCTTGGTGTTGACCAAAAAAAAAAAACCACCCATCCGTGCCCAGATCTCCTCAGTTGTCACTTCCCCTCCACCCGTAGAGGTGGGGAACTGCTCTCTGCCCCGTTGAGGACCCTCCATGAGGTCCATGTCAACATGACTCTTGCCACCTCCGAAAGCATCTCCCAACTTCTTCAGTGCCAGGGTGCAGTTGTCTTAGCTGAACAACCCATTTTCACTCTGAGGCATCATTTTTTTTTCCTTAATATCTCCTCAGTTGTCACTTCCCCTCCACCCGTAGAGGTGGGGAACTGCTCTCTGCCCCGTTGAGGACCCTCCATGAGGTCCATGTCAACATGACTCTTGCCACCTCCGAAAGCATCTCCCAACTTCTTCAGTGCCAGGGTGCAGTTGTCTTAGCTGAACAACCCATTTTCACTCTGAGGCATCATTTTTTTTTCCTTAATATCCCTCCACAATTGGTGGTTCGTTGCCTTGGGCTGCTCCCCTTCCCATCACCTTTGGGGAAGGTACCAGGAGGTCATCACGTGCAGAGGTCATGGTAGACACAGGGAATTGAATCCCCAGATAACACAAAATTTGTAACTCCTTCAATGAAGAAATTCCTGGCTCCCTGTACTGGAGACCCATGAGCCCCATGGCTCAGCCTTTGGGAAATGGAGGAGCTTCCTGATGGCTGATCCTTGCTGCTTCTTCTCTTCTTTATAAGACAACCACCTTTTCCTTATGAACACCACCAGCCTGAACCTCCATCACCTGAGCTCTCCTACAGCCACCAGACCAAGAGATGCATTTGTTGCTGCCTCCAGGCACACCTGAGACACCAACACAAGGTTCTTGGTGAAGACTAAGGAGCCACAGCTTCCCCAAGGGACCTACACCCAAGGGTGTTTCTCATGCCAGGGCACCCACAGAGACCCCCACCCATACCCTGGCAGGAGCTGAACCTCTGGATTCACATCTCTGCCACAGACACGACCTGCCCCACTGCTGGCAAAGCCTCCAAGACCACAAATGACACCAGCAAGGTGTGGGAGCAGGACCATCAGGGGGTGATGGAGCCAGCATGGTGGGTCCCCCCCTCTGGCAAAAGACCCCCCCAGCCAGTTCCTGCTTCTCAGCCCCCAGCACGGGATCATTCTTTCAGCAGATCTCATGTTGTGGGTTTGGTTGTGGTGGTTGTTGGTTGGGGTTGGTTGTTTTTTTCCCCCCCAAAGAGCGGGAAAAGGCACAGGGAGCTGCAAAAGAAGGTCTCACTCAGGGGGGCAGAAATCTAAAGAAATCTAAATATATACCCGAGTGGAATGCAAAGCACAAGCTCCCAGCCCACACGAACCCTCCCTCGGGCTCTGCTCACATGGGAAACTTTAGGAATTCTTTGCTATAGGGGAACAAGTTTAAAAAATAATAAAACAAAAACAAAAATTCAGTCTCTGCCACCTAAAAATAAGCAGGGAGCAGGGTCAGGCTGGGCAGGGTGTCTTTCATGGTCACTTATTGTCCACCAGCTTGGGGAGAGGGACTAGGGATCAAGAACAGGGGTACCCAACTCACTGGGAAGCAGCAGGATGTAAGGAGCTGCTGGGCTTCCTTCAGCCAGCAATCCACACTCATTGATTCTCTGGTGTCTAGTAACAGGGTTGGGCTCCCACTTCAGGCTGTTCCTGGAGAGGAGTGATCCTAGAGAGAGGGTTTGAGGATGACAGGGGCAGCCAGGATCTCAGGAGGCTTTGCTCTGAGTGCTGTGCCTGCCTTCTCCAGCACTTCCCAGGGGCTGGGTAGGAGAGCAGACCTGCTAGGACAGTGGCTGCAAACCCACCACAGCTCCCATGATGTGGGTGCCAAATCCTTGGTTTGGTAGCTCCCAATGGGCTTTGCCTGGTGGTGACACACCCCGTGCCCCTGCCCCAGAAGGTGGCATCACCTCAGCATCACCTCCACAGGCCCTGCCCCTGCCAACCATGGCTTCATCCAGCTGAGAAACACATGCAGGAACAGCCTCAAAACCCCAGCAAAAAGGGCAAAAAACATCCTATAATTTAAAAAAATACAGCAGATTCCCTGGGCTAATCAGTTCCCTTGAGACCTTGACACCCTCTCCAGTGCAGTAACAGATTTCTTGCTGCCCTGTAATTGCAGTAATTGGATCTCCCACATGCAGGGTCATGCTTCACTCCCCACTAGCCCTGCCTGGTATCCATCAGCCCCCCCAGGACTGGACAAGATGTGAATGAAAGCACTTTGCTTTCAGGTTAATGAGGAAATTGGTGCATTTCCTTTGCAAGGCTGGGGCTGCTCTGCAGTGGGACAGTCCTGCCATGGCCATGTGGTAGGGTCTCTGGGAAGGGTGGGCACCTCCTGGGGGGCCAGGGCAGGCAGGAGACCCTAGGGAGGGGTGTGGGATGCTCAGCAAAGTCCATAGTGCACAAGCTTGTGTCTGGGAAGGGAAGACAGGAGAAACCCAAACACACTGCATTTTTTGTTACTAAAAATGAAGTGTTTTCAAAATACTTGAAATAGGCCTGGACACCAATTTGGGTTCTGATCTCCTCCGATCCAACAAGAAGCCTCAACCAGCATCAACCCACAGACCCCACCAATGCCTCCTCCTGCCCCCACAACCTTCCTAGCACCCCTTCTGCTGCCCCACTTCTGCTCCTGACCCCCCACCCTCCCCTGTGCCCTCCCCAGCCCCAGAGCAGGGGCTGACACTTGCTGCCATTGCTGCCTCTCCAGGTGAACCCAGAGCCCGGACACGGTTTTCATGGGATCAGCTTTGAGGTTCTTTTCCAATGGGGATTGCCAGGCTGGATCCCTGCTTTGTTCTGAGCATGCTGCAAGCCCAGAGGGGCAGCTGAAACCCCACCAAACACACTGCATTTTTTGTTACTAAAAATGAAGTGTTTTCAAAATACTTGAAATAGGCCTGGACACCAATTTGGGTTCTGATCTCCTCCGATCCAACAAGAAGCCTCAACCAGCATCAACCCACAGACCCCACCAATGCCTCCTCCTGCCCCCACAACCTTCCTAGCACCCCTTCTGCTGCCCCACTTCTGCTCCTGACCCCCCACCCTCCCCCTGTGCCCTCCCCAGCCCCAGAGCAGGGGCTGACACTTGCTGCCATTGCTGCCTCTCCAGGTGAACCCAGAGCCCGGACACAGTTTTCATGGGATCAGCTTTGAGGTTCTTTTCCAATGGGGATTGCCAGGCTGGATCCCTGCTTTGTTCTGAGCATGCTGCAAGCCCAGAGGGGCAGCTGAAACCCCACAATATGTTTCCGAGATGCAGGAACATGCCCAGCTGTGATGCTGTGGGGCAACAGATCCAGGCACGACCTTGCTCAAGGACCCCAACCCAGCCCAAGACCCCCCAGTCCAGCCCTGACCCACAGCAGCACAAGCACAGAGGAGCAGAAACAGCTTCACAAAGCTGCACCAGCACCAAATCTGCTAATGAAATCAGAGATCCTAGGCTTAATGAAGATGAGCAGTGGGGACCAGGCAGGACTGAGACCCCCCCTGCTGCCTCTTTCTCCTGGAGCCTGGAGTTGTTGGGCGGTACCAGAGCTTTGGAGCTGGAGCATTGGAGCCTTGGCTGCCCCAATCCTGCTGGAAATGTGGCCTCTGGAAGTGAGAGGTTCCCGTGCAGGCAGGGAGGAGGATGTGGGCAGGGAGCTCTGGAGAGAACATGCCTGCAAAGCTGAGGATCCAGCAGACACAGTTTGTTTCTTGCTGTGTCATTTCAGCACAAACACACGCAGGGAGAAAAGGGAAGGAAAAAAGAGGAGGGGGGGAAAGGGAAGGAAAAAAAAAAAGGCAGGAACATTTGGCAAGCTGCTGAGGGTCTGGCTCTGCTGAGTGCAGAGGAAGACCCATGTGAAGGGATGCTGCTTCCCAAGGGATAGGAGGGTACAGCAGGCTTGGCTGTCATGCACGTGCCCGTCGGGGACGGGCTCCAGTACCCACGGCTGGCAGCACCAGAGCTGCTGGCTCAGGCACCAGTGGGAGCTGTTTGGGGGAAAAAAAGGCTTGTTTTGTAAAAAGTTAAGGAAGGTTTTAAATCTTCTGGGTGGAACTTGAAGTCTTCTCTCTGAAGTCCTAACTGAACTGCATTTAAAGCCCTCAGCAGTTACCATTGGGTAGGAAGAAGCAGGATGGGGCTGTGTCCTGCAGCACCAGGAGTGCCAGGGGCTTTTTGGCACCCCCTGTGTGTCCCCCCCCAGCACACCCTGCTTCACCTGCATGGCCAGGGGTTGCCAGGAATAGCTGCAGAGGCACTAAAGATCTGTGCTTGCTACTGAGCTGCTAAGAGTTCTGGGTGTTGATTAAATTTTCATACCTTCATGACAGGGTATTTTTTTCCTGTGCTGTGTTTTAATTTCCAACACACACAAAGGGACTCCTTTTCCCTTTGCAAGCATTCCAGCTCCAGAGCCTGGTGATGTCCCAGGGCACAAAAGGGCTAAAAAGCCAACTGGTTTCTCTCTTTCCATCTTTCTCAACTCCCTCTTCTTCTTCCTCTTCCCAGAGATGAAGCTGAGCCAGCACTGGAGTTAGTGGTGCCCATCACACTCCCAGCTTCACCTTCCACAGTGCCCATAGGAGCCCAGCCCTGGGACCACAGCTGTACCAGTGCTCTCCTCATCACTGTGCTGTCAGGGCAGGTGCTGTTTTGGGGGAATTTTTGCATCTCACTGCAGAGTCCATAGGTCCCTTGGCAGGTGGCTGGCACTGCAGCAGGACCAGAGATCCCAGGGGACAGGCACTGATGCCCAAAGGACCTGCAGCAGCTCTTGGGTGCATCAAGGGTCAGGGAGGTTTCCCAGCTGGTCTCAGGTCTGAAAACCTCAACAGAAGCCAACTCCTCTCTGGTCAAGTCATTAATTTTGCTGCCCCACAAGAAGCCAGGCACTGCCCTCACTCTCCAAAAAGCAAGTGAAGAAACACACCCAGACCTACATCATGCTCAAGTTCTGCTCACGCTGTTCAAACCTCAGGAAGAGCAGCTCAGCTGAGTGCTGACCATCCCTAGGGACAGCCACGACACCCTGGGAATTCATGCCAACAAGCAACAAGTGATTCTGTACATGTACACATGGAAAAGTAACTGTTGTGAAAGCAAATCCTCCTCTCAGACCCTTCAAGGCCATTCACTGGTGCAGCTGGGGACCTGGCACAGACCCACCTCTGGTCCAAGTGCTCCAGGATGGTCAGTGATTTCACACACCTCCCAGAACCCCAGTTCAGTCCCCATTTCAAAGAAGATGGGCTACAAATGCACCTTGCTCACTCGTGTTCAGCTTCTCACCAACCAGCACCCCCAGGTCCTTCTCAGAGCTGCTCTCAGTCCATTCTCCACCCAGCCTGTGTTTGTATTTGCCCCAACCCATGTGCTCTTGGGCTTGTTGTACTTTGTGCAGCTTACAGGGTGTTCCTGGTTCTGGCCACTCCAAGGGACCCAGCAGGCCAGGCCAGGCTGACCCTCCTTTCCCTGCAGAGCCCACCAGTTTGGCCCACAGCCCCAGCATGTGTTTGCCACAGGTGTTTTTTTCCTTCCCCTCCCAGCTCCTGGCAGTGTGGGAGAAGAGGAGAGTTGGGCTCCTCCTCGCTACCTGCCAGCCCAGCAGCTCAGTGCTCCCAAACAGTGAAGCCAATAAACAATCCCACTGAATAAAAACACAGCCTCTCCAGTCGGCCTTTGGTATGAAAAATCATCATTTTAAGCTCATCTCTTGCACCAGGCTGAGCATCCAAAGCCACCTGCACACCGTGCCCAGCCCAGCCTGTCACACACCCTGGCAGCCCCTCCCCAGCCCTGCCACCCCCTCCCAGACCCCAGGGTGACAGTTTAATGACAAAACTGCCCCCTGGCCCCTGCCCTGTGCCAGAAAGCCTGCAGAGGCTGAGAAGTAGGACAGCAAGCCTCTTTGCCAGCATTATTTTTCCCTCTGGTCTCAGTAGAAATCAGGTTTAGTCTCAAGCCAGCCCAGGGAAGAGGCACCTGCTCCAGGACAGGAAAAGCTAAATACTTCTTAGCCCTGGTTTTGGACTGCAGAGACAGCCAGAGGATCCCACTCAAGGAAGTGAAAGTCCTTCAGGAACAGAGGCTGGAAAACCTGTGACACCCCACAGCTGCAGGATTTTGATTATTTTTTTTCTGTATATTTTTATTTTTTAGCCCATACTTTGCTCTCTGCCTGGCAAGACAGGGTCTGACACGGGCAAGAGATCACAAAAGCAATGTGAAAGGGAAGTGCACCCACAAAATAAGACACGTGGCAAGCGTGACAGGGCTGATGAGCTTCTTGTGAAGCTCTCTACAAATTCTGGTGCTTCTAGGTTCAGTAAAGCTGTGGAAAAACAGCTCTTCAAATCACGATCCAGTTCCACGTGGGAATACTGTAGTAAGCAATTTCTTGGAGAGGTAACTGAAGTGGTTTCCCTGCCATCTCCCTCTCCTCTGCAAGGCTGCAGTGTTAACCTGCCAGGACACAGCCTCCCACCACTTTTCTCCTGTGGGGAAGCAGAGATTCCCCTGCTGATCCCCCCCCCCCCCAAACCTGGGGCATGTGTTGGGCAAGGTCCATGCTGGTTAGGAGCAGGAGCCAGCTCTCCTGAGCTGCTCCAAGTGACACAGGGGACAGTAGAGCATTCCAATGCCCAGCCCTCCTCCAGCATCCCTCAGGGACCACATCCCTCATGTGCATACCTGGTTTTTCCTCTTTTAAAAAGAGGCAGAACCATGTTTTTCTGCCTCCCAGCAGCACAAGGAGGGAGCACCCACAGACCCTGCAAGCCAGCTGGTAACCCTGGGGAGGGTGAGGGCCACAACCCAACAGTGCTGGGAACACTGTCCATCCCTCATTGCCCCTCCAGGTGAATCAGCTGCATTTTACTACCAAGGCCCAGATCCTTATCCCATTAGAATCCAAGGAAGGTCCTTAATCCTTTCAATTGTAAGTAAGTAATAGCAGGTCCTTTGCAGAGGAGCGGGAAAGGGAGGTACCTTTTGGTCCTGGACACTGTGACAGAGCATGTTTTCCTGGCATTGTGACTGGTGCTGGGAAGATTATTTGGATACCAGGGATGTGACCTCACCCCAAGCATCCCAGAGAGCCCCCAGCTCAGCAGCAATGGTAGGGGTCCCAGAAGGTAGGTCCTTTAGAACGTGGTTTGTAGCACTCCCAGCAGCATCTCCCATCCTTCCCACCCATTAAGATCCAGGTGGTGGATCAGCAAATCCCAGCCACTGAGCAGATCAGCTCCAGCTTTAGTGAGGACATCCCAAATGGCAGGCCAAATTCCATGGACCGTGCAGAGCAGTTGTGAGCCAGCAGCATCTGCCCAGCCATGCTAAAGGCAGGGGAACCACAGCACCAGGCAGGAAAAAAAAATCACCTTTCCTGCTAAACTCAATGACACCTGAGCAACAGGCCCTGTAGTCAAATCTCTAATCTCACTGGTGTGCCAGAAGTGGCCAAGAAATGTTGGGGGCTCTTTTAGTCTGAACTCTCAGGCACTTCAATCCTGCCTAATCCCCCCACCAAAGCGTCAAGATCCTGACACCACCACCTCCTTTAGGAGAAGGAAAACCAAATCCTCTTGGCAAGGTCAACCCTTTTGACCCTGGGTTGGGTTTCATGGTGCTGCACACCACCCTGCACCCCCAGAAGGAGCCTGGGATGGAGGAAGCAGGAGGGGTCCCCAACACACACTGCAGTGTCTCCTCTCCTGGTGTTAAAAACCAGCTTTTCTGCTAACAGCAAAGCAACTAGCAAAGCATGTTTTGCCATCCCAAGCCTCCCAGTTGGCTTCCCACAGGGCACTGCCCCTCTCCAGGCATGATGGGAACCAGGCTATAAAAACATTCCCGGCGCAACGACACCAAAATTGATGCTGAGATGAGGCTGGGAACACAACTGGCACAGTTACTTCCAGCCCATTAACTAAAACTCACATACGTGGCCAATCACCCACAATGACACTGCACTTTGTCACTGCCTGGAGCATTTTTCCCTGCTCCCAGCTTTGCCCTCAGGCTGCTCCCTGTGTTCCCTACAGGCTCTGGCATCAGCAGCTTCAAGTGGCTGCAAACCACAGGAGCCCAGCCCAGCATCATCAGCACTGACAGGCATTTGCAACACGAGTACAAAAGGTCTCTGCTCCATGTCAGACACCAAAATGCTGCCCCTGCCCAGGGGAATCATAGACTCATAGAATCATAGAATCCTAGGGGTTGGAAGGGACCTCGAAAGATCATCTAGTCCAACCCCCCCTGCCAGAGCAGGGTCACCTAGAGTACATCACATAGGAACGCATCCAGGTGGGGTTTGAATGTCTCCAGTGAAGGACACTCCACAAAGGGAAGGGAGTCTGAGCCCACCTCTGGGGCTTCCCAAGGCTGGGGCCACAAGGAGAGTGATGCACAGTGCCAGGAAACCACATCCTGCTCCCCAGGGACACCTCTCCTGGCCCCTGCCAGTGAGGCTTTGCTCTCTGCACACCCAGCCCAGAGATGAGGCCCAAAGCCCTTAGAGATCCCTTTGCATCAATCCCCCACCCAAATGGGAAGGACTGACCCCACCCCAAAGCCCACTCAGCCTCTCACCGGTTCCCAGGGCACAGAAATGCCATTTCCATCTCCAAAGGAGATGCCCAAAGGAGCCCTGGAGCAGAGGTACTCACGTTGTACAGGACCGTGGTCCACCCTTCCATGGTGATGCACTGGAAGACGGTCAGCACAGCAAAGAGGATGTTGTCAAACTGGGTGATCCCGTCGTTGGGACCGATCCACTCCCGGCACTCGTAGCCCGGGGGGCAACCCTGCACCCCGCAGGGATGGGGGGGCTCCAGCTCCTCCAGCTCACCTGGACACACACACAGCAGGGGGGTGAGAAGAGTGTCATGGTTTGAAAGGGCCAGGCTGATTTTACAGCACCAATACCAGGACCTAGAGGGAGGGTCTGTAGGGCTCTAAGGGATCCAGGGGGGAAGAACAGAGAGGGCTCAGGATTCCCTCCTATTTCCTGCCTAGAAAAGCCAGGAAGACTCCCTCTTTCTTCTCCCTTCTTCCTTGTTGCTTTGCTGTGCTCAGAGATCTTGGGGAGAGGCTCCTGCTTTCTCATCAGCTCATCATGTGCTCTGCAGGATCTGAATCCATCAGGTGCTGGGAAAAGCCATGAACCCCTTTTCCTGAGGTGACTCTGCTGCAAGGGACCCTCAGACACTTCTATCTGTGGGCACTGAGATCAGGTTTTGTCTACATCTGGTCCTCATGTCATCTGTTACTGTCCGTTTCCCATTCCCAGTAAACCTGTTCCAGTTTTCATTTCCAAACTTTAAGTCTCTCTTCTTATTCCCCTTTTTACCTTCCCTGGGGAGGGTGGAGAGGAGTAACAGAGAGTGACTCTGTCCTCTGGTTCTTGGCTCACCCTGATCACTACACCAAGCCAGAGAGGCAGGAGACAGACCAGGGGCAGAGCCTGAATGCAGCCAGAGCAGGGGACCCCTCTGATACCAGCCCTGGCTTCACACCAGCTGCTCCCCTAAGAAACTGGGACACCCTGAACGCCACCAAGTGATGCCTGGTTTGCAGAAAGCAAAATACAGGATCTTCTCAGCTTCCTACAACAGCAACACATGCTCATCCCGTCTGTTTCCCAGGCAAGGGATGGGAAGTGGGTGCAGAGCCTTTCTCTCCCCCACCTGAATTGTTTGTGTAGCAGGCTCGGTGCAGCTTCCCGCTGTAAAACTCCAGGCCAATGATGGCAAACATGAGGATGGCAAAGAAGAGCAGCAAGCCAATCTGGAGGAGAGGCACCATGGCCTTCATGATGGATTTCAGCACAATCTGCAGGCCTGGGAGGAGAAAAGAAGAGCACAGCTCAGTGTGGAGCACGGAGGGCAGCACAGTCCCAGGGGAGCAGGGGGTCTGGCTGCAGAGCAAGGCCAGGAAGGGACAGCAGCACCAGCCCCAGCAGCAGCCTGGCTTCTATATTTATCCCCTTGCCAGCAGATTCAAACTTGGGGGAGAGAAAAAAAAAAACAACAACAAAACCCAAATAACCACCAAAACCTCCCCTGAAAAAACCTCAGTCCGGAAAGGATCCACCCACCACCTTCTGGCCTGGGGAAGCTGAGCTTGTGCCAGCACAGAGAGAGCTGCATGGGGTGAAATGCCACCCGGGGACTTCAAATGCTGCCACCCTACAGCCCCTTCCCCTGCAGGCCACCCAAGGGTGGCTGGAAGATGCCATGTATGATCCCCACTACATGGGAAGGTTTGTCCCCCTCTTCCTTGGTTCCACCCTACATCTCCAAGGTGGCAACTGGGACACCCTCGTCCTTTTGAAGGGCATCAGGGACAGATGAGGACACCCCAGGAGGGGGCCCAGGAGCACCCAGACTTACTGGGGATGCCTGAGACAAGCTTCAGAGGTCTGAGCACCCGCACAGCCCGCAGCGTCCGCAGGTCCACGTGGGTGTTGAAGTGTGTCCCAGCAGTGGCCAGGATGCTGCAAGGCAGACAGGGAGAGAGCAGAGTCACCCCAGTGCCAGGAGCTGTGTCCTCACACCAGGCTTTGGGGAGTCACAAGGAGCACCACGTCCTTGGGCAGATACAGAGATTCCACACCTCCCAAACACCACGCACCAGCAAGCCCCGTTCAATACTGGTATCAAAATTCATGAGCTGTTCTCACCATCCAAAACCACCCAGGGGTTGCCCAGCCCTGGCAGCCCCCCCACCAGTGCCCCCCATGCCAGGATGGCTGGAGACAGCCTCACACCACAGTGCTGGGGACGTGGTGCTCATCAAAACTGAATGGCTTTCCACTCTCCTCCAGGCAGGTGCCACGGGTTGCTCCTCTTGATGGTCACCCACGCTCCCCTGACAGTCACCCTGACTCTCCTGGCAGCACCTCCAACCTGCTCTGGGTTTTCTCACACACACACTTCCCTTTAGGTCCCACCTCTGGGATTGCCAAGAACAAGTCAAGAACCTCCCATGCGTTCAAAAATCTATAGTCATGAAAGTGTGATGACCTTGGAGGGCAACCAGCAGGCACAAGAAGGACTCCAGAGGTTTTCTTTTGAAACACAAAGGTTCTTTCTCTAGCCCATCCCTGGAAAACAAATCAGGGCAAAAGGGAGCTGGTGCACACTGAGTCTGGCAGCATAAACACTTGGGACCCCCATAGCTGCTGGGGGGACAGGGATGATGCAGCTTGGGGACACCAGCAGTGCCAGAGCTTGTGGCCTCCTCTCCCATCCAGGCTTGGTCTTTGGGGCGCTGGGCAAGGAGGAAGAGGAGGTGGAGGAGGCAGGGGATGGGCAAGGGAGGGACAGGGAGGAGAGCGTGGCAGAGGGAGGCAGCAACCTCAGAGCTGTTTGCAGCAATCCAAAAACTGAGGGAAATTGGGTCATTGTTCCACTAATTCATCTAATTACAGGCCAGAGCAGCTCTCTGGCGCGTTGAGCAATTAGCACTCTCCTTCCTCTCCCCTTCTCCCCAAGGTGCAGCAGGTACCAAACCTGCCCCTCCAGAAAGGAGCCTGGGTTTCCTAGGATACCCCAGCAGCAGAATCCATCTCCCATCAGCAAACCAAGATCTTTCAACCCCCTTTTCCCATCCTGCTCTCCCTTTCTGCTCCAGGTTGGCTGCAAATCCTGGCCCCAGCAGCAGTTGGGATGCATTGCCAATGACTCCCTATCTATTGGGATTATCCCCAGTATAGAGACTTAATAACCCTTGATGACACTTTCCCTTTCTCCCATCCCCCTTGGGGATGTGGGGGGGAAAGGGTAGGGATGTGCCACCAGCTTCCACTACCCCCAGGTCTGACAGAAGAGCAGAAAAGGGACTTAATTAAGTCCAGAACACCCAGAGGCTGGGGAGAGTTGCCTTGTTAAATGGGTTGTAAGATCCAAATCAATAGGTATGATAAAGCACGGGCACTCCTGCAGCTTCTGCTCCTCACATCCTGATACCTGGTGTCCAACCATCCTCCCAAAGGGACCCCTTCACTGGCTCCAGCCAGGGCTGAGCACCTCCAGGAGATCATGGGAAGTTCCTGGGCTGGATGTATCCCCTAATCCTTTTCCCCAGGGCTCCTTCATGCAAGCCCAGCCTGAGAAAAGCCCAACTGGAAGGCTCCTGGCAAGCAGAGCAGGATCAACAACTCTCTCTCCTCCTACCACAGAGCCCTGGTCCTACAGAGCTGGGGGGAGTGATGGAGGTGGAGCCATCACCATTCCCAGCCCCACCACCACCCTTCCTTGCTGGGGCAGGACCATCCTGGGGCAGAGATGGGGAGCAGAGCACTGGGGCTGCAAAAGTTCTCTGCTAACCTAGATTTGTTGGCAGGGCTGGGGAGCTGCTGAGCCTCCAGGCAAAGGTTCAGGCGGTTTCAGGGCTCCGCTTCCCCGCGCTCCAAATTAGCTGCTAAGAATGGGACTCCTCCCTGGCAAGGTGACATGCTCCTTGTCCTCCCCGGGCTGCAAGGGACATCCTGAGCTCTTTTGGAAGGAGGTTTGGACAGATCAGCAGAGCAAAGTGTTTCTTTTGTACTGCAGACCTGTCCTCCAACCCACCACAAGAAGATGAACGCTCCCCCCACACCCCCAGCTATGAAATAGGTGCCTGCACATCCTTTTGTGGCCACAGCCACAGCTCCTGGGGAGGGTGGATGTGCTGCTGGAGCTGCTCCCAGCAAACCCATCCAGCCCAGAGGATCACACCTCCACCACCCAGGCACCCCAGAGCCTCTCAGCAAGGTCTGAGCAGCCCAGCTGAGGTGGCTGTGAAAGAAACAAGCTTCCAGGTGTGCAAGGGAGGCTTTTGTCTGCCTTTCCCAAGCCCTTCAGCCCTCTAAAGACCAGACATCACATCTCCTCACAACCAGGCTGCACTAGTACACACAGGCAACACCACCTTACTGCTGGTACTAAACACAACACTCAAAACACACCCTCCTGCTTCGGCCTCCAGCACCTCACCTGTTCATTTCTTACCTTCCAAACATGCCCTTTTTTCTGGTTGGTTTATTTTTTTCCACCTGTATCACCCAGCACAACCCAGTTCAGATTTATTTCTTGGCACACATCAAGGTATCTTAACAGCTCCTGAGGATGCACAGTGCAGGGATGGGACCCAAGCTGTGACAGACCCTTGTGCTGACACAGGATGGTACCTCTGGAACAATTGAAACCCTTTTTGAACACTTACAATATCCATGTCTGATGTGTTAATAATTATTCTTTATTTTTAGGCAAGGACCCAAACTAAAATTACCTCTCACCATCCAAGTTATCTGAAAAAGCTGCCAGATTGGGCTATAAAAATCCCAGTGATCTCATGCTTTTCATCATATGTACTGGAATAAAAAAAAAGAAGGGGGGGGGGGGAAGTGAAGGCGTTTTTATAGGTCACCCAGGCAAAGGGGTTAGTTTTACTTCTTCAGAGGAAGGAGGGAAGAGACTTCAGGTGGAGAAGAGAGCAGAGACAGGAGCTATTGGAAGAATGCAAATGAGAGAAGAGGCAGGATGGGAAATAGATGCCAATCCCCAAAGTATAATTGAATAGTGAGCCATCACCAGCAGACAAAAAAACATGCTTTCAGGGGGAAAAAATGATAATAAAAAATAAAAAAACACCTAAAAAAATCCCATGCTTTGTGTTTGCAACCAAGATGATTATTTTATTTCCTTTATTTACAGGCTGCAGAGTTGCAGGGAGGCTCCTGCTGTGCTCACTGCACCTGCAGGGCTGGCTGATAGCCCTGCCTTGCTCAGCCCCCAGCACCCATGCTCAGCCCCCAGCACC
>NW_009952720.1:368321-375268 GCF_000747805.2 Chaetura pelagica
CCAGCCCACCCACGCCCAGCCCCCAGCACCCATGCTCAGCCCCCAGCACCCATGCTCAGCCCCCAGCACCCATGCTCAGCCCCCAGCACCACTCCAGCTCCCAGGGAGCTGAGCAAAAAAGCACTCCCTCACCTCCACCTGAAGACCCACACCTATGGGTTTCTTTTTCCCCAGGGGAGCAAAAAGAAGACTCCAACACAACAAACCCAGCAAATAACCACATTCAAAAATGACTCTCTGCTCTTTGGGGCTTGGCAGAATAAAGCTTGGTGACCCTGCCCACACCCAGCCCTTGGAGTAGCACCAAATCTGGGCACCACCACCCATTGCAGCACCCAGCTGTGCATCACACCTGCTCCTGTCCCTCTCCTCCTCCCCAGCCTCAGACCTTGGGGACTGCACCCCCAGCTCGAGTGCTTTGCAGCTGCAACCCCAAGCAAAGGCTGAACCTCCAAAATGGTCAGACTGACCCTGCATTCATCCCCCCACACACACACACACCCCAAACTGAGCTTCCCATCAGGGACCGTAGCAGAGGCACACGCAGACAAACTGTCCCAGCAAAGGTGTGTTGGGTGGGATTGGCTGAGACAGGCTCATCTCAGCTCAAAATCTGGGGCAGGGAGGGTGCTGGCTGGCTGGCTGGCACACAAATTAATCTTTATAATTAAGTGAAAAGGCCCCTGAAGGCTTGCACTGCCACCTGACGCTAGGAGAGGGACTACTTCATAATTAATACACTGGCCAAACAGCTCATGGAAAGTCAGTTCCCTGATGAATTCACCCCATTCTTGCCCTCTCCTGCTGGTGGTTCAATCCCTGCCCTCTCTGCAGAGCAGCAGGATGGTCTCTAGACTCTTGGGTTCAAACTTCTCTTGACACGTGGGCAGCAGGATGGGGTCACCCACTCTGAAGTTGTCCCCACAGAGCACAGTGATCCTGCTTTGGGGATCCTAAGGGACAGGGACACAAACCAGGCCCAAGTTCTGCCCTCGGCACAGTTCAGAGCAACCTCAAAGCCTCCATCATCTTTGTTTTCTCTTTCTAGGTTTCGGGGCCACGACACATGTGGGTTGCACGGTTGCAAAGCTGCTGATCCCATCTTTCCTGGCAGCTTCCACAGTCCCAAAACAGGCCCCGATGACTCCCTGTGAGGTGTCCACAAAATCTTCCTTCACCAGCCTTCGGTTTGGGGGATGGAATGATCCCCCAAGGTCACCTCTTCCTGGAGAAGCCCCCAGGATTTGGCAGGGGATGGAGCATCCCCTCAGCAAGCCCACCCTGTGCCTCCCTCCCACCTCCAGCCCCTGCAGCACCACTCAGGGGATGCAGGATCTGACAGGGGCAGGAGAGGTTGGAGAAACCACATTTGCACAAACAGTGACTTCCCCTAAAGTGACTTCCAGGAGCTGGAAAGCTGGTCCCACAAAGAGAAATACAGCACAAGCAACCGCTCAGCATTGCAAGAGCTGCCTGAATTCATCCCAAAGGAGCAGTCTGAGACCCCAGGTATAGTCACCCAGGTCTGGGTGACACTCCCCACATGAAGATGTGATGGAAAACAACCTTTCCCCTTCCCTCAAAGCCTGGTTTCTGCCCCACAGCTCCTCTCTCCCAGAGGAAGGTCCATGGCAGCACAAAGAAACCACACGTGGGGACTTTGCAGCTTGGCCCAAGGCTTTTCACCCTCCCCAGGAGGACAAGGGCTTCACCCAAGGGCACAAAGCAGGGGTGTCAGGGCTGTGAAGGAGCCCCTGGAGATGGCACAGGGTAGAGGGGTGCTGAGGAGGGGATTCCATGTCCCAGGGGACCAGCAGCCACATGGGAGGGACTGACTCACACTGCAGTGGTGGTGGGAAACCAACCACCAGGGAAGAGGAGCTGGGGGGTCATAGAATCATGGAACAGTTTGGGTTGGAGGGGACCTTAAAGATCACCTAGTTCTAACCCCCTGCATGGGCAGGGAGTCCTCTCACTTAGACCAGGCTGCTCCAAGCCCCATCCAACCTGCCCTTTCAACCCTTCCAGGGATGGGGCAGCCACAGCTTCCCTGGGCACCCTGGGCCAGGCTCTCACCACCCTCACAGGAAAAGAATTTCTTCCTAGTATCTCATATAAATCTTCCCTCTTTCAGTTTAAATCCATTCCCCTTTTTCATATTGCTCCATGCCCTTTTAAAAAAGTCCCTCCTCAGCTTTTCTGTAGCCCCTTCAGGTACTGAAAGGTGCTCTAAGGTCTCCCCAGGAAGGACAGGGAAACGTGCCTGACAGGCACCCAAGTCAGGTCCTGCACAGGGAGAAGGGAGGACACTCCTTGGACTCAAAGCCAGAGTTCTGCCTGCCCGGGGGTCACCCCGTGTCCCCCAACACCTCACCAAGCCTTTTCCCCCCACACCCCCTTGCCAGGGAGACAGAGCTGCCCTTTGTGCGAGGTGCCAATGGCAGGCACGTCCCATCACCACAGCATATGGCACATGAATCATTCACAGAGCTGGGGGATTAATTATTCATCCAAACGAAAGACCAAACACTTTACTAATTGTCCTGGAAGGAAGAGGGTGGGAGATGGGGCAGACATCAGGTTGGAGACCAGCACCGTTCACGAAAGGAAAAGAAGGGAAAAGGGGAAAAAAAAAGTCTTGTCTGGTGTGACCAAAGCATTTGAGTTCAGCTTTTGGCCTTGGGGCTGCCTCTCTACTGGTTTATCCTACAGAATAAACCTTGCAAACAGCACAAGCTCCAGCAGAATAATGGTGTGGGGATGTTGCACTTCTGCTCCAATAGGATATTTGTTCTCCCAAGCTTTGTATCCACTCCCCCAGGCTTCCCTGCCCAGAGGTGCAGGGTCCTCCCTCCTTTAGGAAAACGCAGGTGTCAGCACCAAGGAAGAGCCTGATCCCAGCCTGAGTGTGCACGTGCACACGTGTGTGCTCCTGCACGTGCACGGGGTGCCAGGCACCCCAAACCACAGAGCCACAAAAATGGCCAGAGGGAGTTGGAGTTGTTCAGCCTGGAGAAGAGAAGGCTCCAGGGAGACCTTAGAGCACCTTCCAGTGCCTGGAGGGGCTCCAGGAAAGCTGGGGAGGGGCTTTTCATGAGGGCATGGAGTGACAGAACAAGGGGGGGAACAGTTTTTAACTGAAAGAAGGTGGATTCAGACCAGATATAAGGAAGAAAACTTTTACACCGAGGGTGGTAAAAAGCTGGCACTGGTTACCCTGAGAGGGGGTAGAAGCCCCACCTCTGGATAACTTCAGGGTCATCTTGGGGGTTCTGAGCAGCCTGATCTGTTTGAAGATGTCCCTGCTCATTGCAGGGGGGTTGGACTAGATGAGCTTTAAAGGCCTCTTCCAACCAAAACCATTCTATGATCCTCCTACAAGAAGCTGCTGCTGCCATTGCCTGATCAAAGACACTTCCCACCCATCTCTGGACCCCCGAGACCAGAAGGGCCACCAAAGACCTGCAGAACTTGGGTTGTGCCAGGTGCACTAAATACTAGAGGGCAAAGCATCCTTATCCCTGCCACAGAGATTGCAAAAAAAAAAAAAAAAAGGCCAGTGGGCACTTTCCAGGCTGGTCATCCCAAAATCCAGGCAGCACCACAAAGAGCAACAACCTGCCCTCCTCATCCCCGTGGTCTCATTGCCAAGCAAAGAGGGAAGCAGCCTCTGGGGAACCACTCTCCCCAGCTGAAAATCAGGGCAGGGGAGTGCACCTCACTGGGAGGTGAGAGGGAGAGGCCAGGCACACCAGGGCCACTTTGCAGGGAGAGGATTTTGGGCTGCTTCTCAGGGCATGGAGAGCTGAGCTTCCCTCTGCTCAGCTCCAAATCTGCTGAGGGCAGGGCAGGCACCAGCAGCCATCACTCACTCCTGCCTTCCCTTGGCCACTCTCCACTCCACAACAATCCCTTCATGCAAACCACAGTGCCCAAGGGCTTCCCAAAAGGCAGCCAGGTGTAGCAGCTGGTATTAAACCCTCCAAAAAACCCTGACGCCAGCTCTTCCTTTTAGTGGCCCCAGTGCATTTATCCTCCTTTTACAGCCACTGCTTCCCAGGCTCCTGAGCAGCACAACTTCACAAGGGCCTTTTGATTTCCATTTGGATCTTTTTTTTCCCCCCCTGCTGTTAGAAGCTTTTCCCCCCACCCCTTCACCTCACACGTAAGGTGTTATTGTATTACTGCTGCAACTTCTATTAAAAAAAAAAAGCCAAGGAGATGCTGTGATGCTCAGGCACTGGAGTGTGTGAAGCACACACCCACCTGCATATTTGCAGAGGGAATTTAACCCTTTTTTATCATTAACTCCTGCAAACCTGGTCTAGGACTGGATGAGGATGCTGGGTCACTACTTATTACACCAACTGCACCCATGGAGCTGATGCTCCAGTTGCTGGTGGCTGAATGTCCTTCACCCACTCCCTCTTGGGACCACTGAGGAAGAGGTCCTGTTGGCCTTCCTGACCATTTTTGAGCAGTTTTCCCTTATCTTGGTCCAGGACATGCTGCATCAAGCAGGTCACAAGTCCAGGTCTGGTTCATGCACAAGCCAGGGGAGCATCCCCAAGCCCTGGGGGAAACACAGCCCTTCCCTGGCTGTGCCTGAGAACAAGTGAAGGTATTTCATGCACATTTTCAGAGGAAGAAAAAGTATTTTTAGCTGGGGGAGAGCAGGCTGGGGTGCTTTTTTTTTTTCAGGCAGTGACGATGATTTGGAAAGCACAGGTTATAAACAGAGCAGGTTTACAAATGTGACAATTAGTTCCCTGGTGGAAGCTTTGGCATCAGGGAACTTCAGGTGGGCGTCGATTTCCACCGAGATGGAAAAAAAATCTGGATGTGTTGACATCAGAAGCAAACACCAGTTGAACCCGAGTCAGTGCCATCCATTTCTGCACAGGGTCCCAGGAGGCTGTTGATGGTAGCAGACTCTCATTAAGCTAATTAACATCAGGGAGAGTGTGCCTAAGGTGGCTCATGGTGAAGCCACCTGCACTAAGCACCTCTCCCATCAGACACGTGCCAAAAATAAGCTCAGAAAGGAGTGGGAATAACCTGTGCTGCCCTTGGAGGGAAAAGGGCCAGCAGACACGACACCAGGTACCCCTGGGGATGGATCCTGAGGTGAGTCCTGCTCATGTGAATATCCCCTCTGGTCCATGGGATGCATCAGCATCCCAAGCCAGCCAGCACATCCAGAGGCCAGTGCCACCCTACACCCCTGCTGCTCACAGCATCCCCTGCACCACCAGCACTGCCAAGTCCCTACAAGATCCCAGTGACCATTAACAGCTCCACTGCCCAGGCACTCACAGATTAACCCCAGTGTCAAGCCCTAAGCTGCAGAGATGATCCCAAACCTGCACCCATCCCCTGCACAGGCTCCACCACCCGCCTGGCGCCGCCGCAGGAGCCGCCAAGTGCGAACCCTCTCCCCGCAAGCTGTTTGCAAGTCATTTGCCAGCCCGGGGATTATTTGCTGCAGAAATTTGCCAAGAATTCAGCAGATCAAACAGGCAGGAGCTTCTCACAAGGGAGGTGCAACCCTGGTGCCGAGGAACGGCGGCTTCGCCCGCTCCGCGCGGCAAAAGCAAGAGCTCAAAGGCACAGAGAAGCTCATGATTTGATCCTCCCCCCAGAACCAGCCTGGGATGAAAATCCACAGGTTGCCCATCAAACAATACAATTTGTCCCCAAAATCCTGGTGATCCCATGCCAGCAGGTGCCAGGACTGCTGGGGCAAAGCAGGTGGTGAACGGGGAATCTCTTGGGAGAGGTTTCCATCCTGCTGACGGGGCAGGCACCAGGATGCCAGGGGGATGAGAAGCAGAGCCCAGATGGCTGTGCCCCATCACTGGGAGTGTCAGGGGGACACGGGCACCTCCCAGCATGGACAGCCCTTCACAACAATGGATTCCCTGGCAGGGGCCCAGCACAGCAGGGAGAGGAGCTAGGGAGGCTTAGCCAGTGAGTAATTGCCCAGCGCTGACTCAGCACGGCTCAGTGACAGTCAGCTCGGTCTGAGCTGTGGGGAGGGCAGGGAGAAGTCCATGACCAACCCCTGCTCCCACCCCAGTGCTTCTCCTTGGCATCCCAAAAGGATGCCCAGGCTAGGAAGCAGCCAACAGACATTTCCCAGCCACTCTCTGAGTGCCCAGAGCAGCGAGGCTGCAGCAGCACAGGGAGGCTGAGACATCCTTGCTTGTTGCTACCAGGGGTGACCGTGTCCCACACTGTCCCCAAGGATGTGACCACCTTTGCCCAGCCCTTGAGCTGTGCCTGGCTGCATCCCCTACAGCACTGAGCCCTCCCCTGAGAGTCACTTTGCAGCTGCAGAAGCAGCAGCAGCAGCAGCCTCTGCCATGGCTGCCCTGCCTGATTAGCAACCCACTGAGTGGCAGCACACCAGGACACCCTGCCTCCACAGGCAGACATGGTCCCACTCCTCATTGGGGCTGTCCAGGTCCACGTTAGACCAGAGAAGTCAAAACATGCCCAGCCATGTTCTCCTCAGCCCTTCTCCTGAGCATAGTCCCAACCCACACCTCTCCAGCACAGACAAGCAGCACCCATTGCCACATCCCTGGCAGCACCAGGCTCAGCATCTTCCTCCTCCAAACACCCAAACTGGGATCATGTCCCACACGGTGCCACCACCCAGGAGAAGGCTGCAAGCCAAGAGACAGGACTGTGCAGCAAACAACTTGGGGCATACCCCAGGTATCTCCCCTGCCTCCTGTGCCTCAGTTTCCCAGCCAAACCTGCAGCTGCTCTACAGCCAGTAGAGCTCATGAAGTGCTCAGAGCTCCACAGGCACCATCTGCTTGTACTCCTCAAAACAGCTCCTCTGAACGTGGTGTCTCTATCGACTCACAAATGGCCACAATCCAGGTGACCCATCCCCAGGACCCCCTGGGTGGCTGCAGGCACCCACCTGCCCCCCC
>NW_009952720.1:376409-379277 GCF_000747805.2 Chaetura pelagica
CCCCCCCCCAACGAGGGGCCAGGGGGCTTCTCCTCCAGCCACCTGCCAGTGCTGGCTGACACGAGCCCAAATGTTCCTGCTTGTTTCTATGTCACCAGCACAGCCCATCACACCACAAGCAGGACTCAAATCTGGGCCACCTCCCCAGCAGGTGACACCACAGTGATACAACCAGCACCCACAAAGCCCTGTGCATCCCCCCCCCCCAGCATCACTGCTGCACCCTGGGATGCCCAGTGAGCATCACCTAGGAACACAGCTCCACCTGGACCTTGTTCCCAAAGCCCCACCTGGACCTTGTTCCCAAACCCCCAGCACCTGGCTGGGGTTGTAAAGAAGGTTGTAAAGAACTTGGGGAGGCAAGAGGAGACTTGGGAGGCAAGAGGAGCCCTCCCCTTGGGTACTCAGACCTCTCCCAAACCATGTCCAGTTGCTCATCAGCCTGTACTCCCACCCAATCCCCACCTCACCCCATGCCCAGATGCCTGAACCATCATCCCCTCCCTTGTTAGGATAAAGAACGACCACTGACAACAGCAAACCAGTGTCCTGGGGCTTGTGTCCCCACAGGGATGAGCCCCTGTGCCCAACCCCACCCCTGGTCCTGCACTGCCTGACTCACCCACTGAGGACCACGATGAAGTCCATGACGTTCCAGCCGTTGCGCAGGTAGGAGCCCTTGTGGAACACAAAGCCCAGAGCCACAATCTTGATCCCAGCCTCAAAGCAGAAAATCCCAATGAAGTAGGGCTCTGTCTTCTCCTGCAGGAGGGAAACCCAGTGAGGGGGACAGAGGGGGTGATGGAGCAACCCCAACACTAGCTATTTCACACTGACCCAGCTGTCATCCCATCCCACCTCCCACAGCCCCATCCTCCCCTTTGGGAGCTTTCCCAGCCCTTCCCTCCACCAGCATCAACCTTAAAAACAAAAAGTGGGGGCCAGGACCCACACAAGTTGCCCAGTCCCCCTTCCCTGCCCCACCTTTGAAGGAGCTTAAACTTTCCTAAAAACCTTCCCACGGAGGAGGAATATGTGACAGCAGGAAGGGAAAAGCTGGAAGGATGGGTCCTGGAGGAAACCTCCTGCCCCACCACCCTGAAACCAGCAGGATTTGGCTGGTAGGATGGGGTAACTCTCCCCAGGTGGCCTCCCCACACCCCCACAGGGAGGAGAGGGATGGATCACTTACTAATCTCCGTGACATGGGCGTCTTGTCATCCTCAGGGAGGTGCTGCTCCAGGGCCAGCACGATGCAGTTGGCAATGATGGTGGCCAGGATCATGTACTCGAAGGGAGTAGAGGGGAGTTAAGGAAAAGAGAAGAGGTGGGTGATGACCACAACCTTGCAGCCCACCCTTCGTTAGCCACCACCACCCCTTTCTCCATCACAGAACCATGGAACGGTTTGGGTTGGAAGGGACCTTAAAGATCATCCAGTTCTAACCCACCCCCATGGGCAGGGACACCTCCCACCAGCCCAGGCTGCTCCAAGCCCCATCCAACCTGCCCTTCAACACTGCCAGGGATGGGGCAGCACAGCTTCCCTGGGCAACCTGGGTCTGTGTCTCACCACCCTCACAGGAAAGGATTTCTTCCTTCCCAATGTCTAACCTAAATCTCCCCTCTCCCAGTATGAAAACCTTCCCCCTCATCCTATCACTGTCTGCCCTTGTAAAAAGTCCCTGCCCAGCTTTCCTGCAGGCACCCTGCAGATCCTTCAGCCATGTCTAGGGCTTACCCACCCTGCTCCAGGAGCAGCCCCTGTCAGGAGAAGTGGTAGCAGACACTGGCATCTGTCGACCTGAGTGAATGGGAAGGGGAGGCAGAAGAAAGGGGGAGTTGGGGCCCAGGAAAGCACCCCCAGACTCAGCTCTCTCCTCCTGCCTGGCCCACCTCCAAGCCCTAAAGCCAAAGCACTTCCAAGCAACAGGACAGCCACACCTTTCTGTCTTCCTCTCCATCCTTAGCACACCATTGTAATAAAAGCCATCTTAGCCCCAGTGAAAAAAAGGAGGTGGGATTCATCACCAGGCAGCACATCCCTTCTCCACTCCCTCCGTGCCCAAATCCCACAGCTGTGTTACTGGCACCACTGGCACCAGTGGCCATGCCAGGAAGAGTCTGACACCTTTCCCAAGGTCTGTGGAAGGGGGATGTGATCCCACCTGCGATGGATTCACCTCTAATGAAACCACCCACGCTGGTGCCATCCCAAGCCAGCCCAGGGAGCAGCATCCCAGCCTTGCCTTTCCCCACCACACTGGGCTTCTCCAGACATGGTGGCTTCAGGTTCTCACTACTCAGACCAGGAGGTGCCACACACCCATGATGCCATCACCCCTGGGAAAAGGAATCATTTCCTGCCTCTTTCACACCCTCAGCTTTTGGCCACTGAAGCTGCTCACTACAGAGAGATGCTTTGAACCAGTAGCCCTGAGCCCACGGGCAAGAGAAAACATCCCAGTGCTGGCCACGAGGGGCTAAGCATCAGAGCAGGTCCCAGGCAGCCAAGGAGAGCCTGCAGGAGCTGGGATGGATTTAACCCAGGAGGGAGAAGAGCCAGGAAAGATTCAGCCAAGGCATTTAAAAGGCCACTCAGTGAAATTAATGGTTGGGAAGTTAAAGGCAAACCAAAAGAGCCAGGGCTGCAGAGCTCACCACTCAGACCTCATGCCAACCAGGCACACACACTGGGAGCAGCTCCTGGGCTCGGAAGGAGGCCAGACCCCAAAAGTTTTCCTCTGAGGCTTTAACACAAGTGAGGATTTCATTTCCTTTTCATTTCCCTCCCGTGAAAAGACACGCACTGGGCCTGCTCCTTAGCCCTGCCTGCACCCCTCCCGTCTGCCTGCACCCCTCAGCCCT
>NW_009952720.1:380066-384687 GCF_000747805.2 Chaetura pelagica
AGACGGGTCCGTCTGGCTGTCCCAGCGGGTCTAACCCAGCCCAGCATCCCGCCCTCCTCCCCCCCCATGCCGGGCCCCCAGCACTGCCTCCTTCCTTCCTCCCTCCTGCTGATCCCATGGGGGAAACAGCCAGCAGGGAAAATCCCATTTTTTCCCAGAGCCAACGGGCATGGGCACCCTGCTCAGGGGGAGCTGGGGGCCACCTCCAACGGCTCAGCTTGTTGTATTTCCCCTGCTGGCTCCAACATCTGGCTTGGCTGACAGTGCACATCTGGCACAGCCCCACACAGGACTGCATCCCTGCTCCACCTCTGGCAGGTGCATGGCAGCCAAGTTTCAGGAAAACCGGGCAATCAGTGCCCTCAGCAGTGCCCTCAGCACGAGGTCACTGCCAAAAGTGACTTTTCCAAGCCCCCCCAGCCCCATTTCCCAAGGAGCAAAGTCTGTTTCGTGGCACCTGGAGCAGGGCAAGAGCTGCAAAGCATCAACCCCCGTGGGAAATGGGGCCCTGTAGCTCCAGCTGTGCCAGGTTCTGGGAGGCTAAGGGTAAGCAAACCCTCCCCCAAGGGAAACCAGGAACTTCTGGCTGAACCAGGGGAAGTTTTATCACCAAGCTTCACTTCTGCCAAGCCAGTGTCCTCCCAGCTCAGGGCTGGAACCCACCAGACAACAACTCTCCTGCTCCTTTGCTTCCTGGCTGATTAGGTGTCTAATGACACAACCTTCCAGCCACCCAAAAGGCAGAGGAGCACTCGCCTCCCTCCAAGCCTGGTAATGAAAGCCCATCTCTCTCCAGCCTTCTCCTCCTCCTCCCTTCGTCTGCCTTCTCCTGGAGGATCATTAGGGAGCCGATAAAAATAGGTTTTCTTATTGATTTATCTCCTTTACCCAACGCTCTCCCCTGCACCGTTGACTTGTTTCCGTAGCAACCCGGCCGATCCCAGTGCCAACCACACCTGCAGCTCCACCTTGCCCTCCTGGGCCATTTGAGGAAGGTGCTACCAGACCATGTGGACCCCCCCAGAGGCCCAGCCCAGGTGGAGCAAGTGCTGCAGATTAACCTCATGCCTGGAGCTGGAGCTCCTAGGTGGGTCTAGCAAGATGTTCAGCTACTGGTGGATCCCTGTTTTCCAGCTGTGACCACCCTCTTCACCTTCCTCCCCAGGTGGATGCCAAAAACAGCCCACCCAGAACACCTACATTGCTAACACAGGGCGTGTGCCCAGCTCCAAGCTCTGAAGATGGAGTTAAGGTGCTGATGCCACACTGATGCAATCTCCTCGAGAGGCTGGGTGTGAGATAAACCCCTCCCCAGATGTGGGCAAGGGTCAGGAGCTTTAGAGAGCCCCACTCCATCTCTCCACTTTGGGGACCTTGCCTGCTCTCTGTTCTTGGGCAGGCAGCTGGGGAAGGAGCAGAACAGCCCAAGGAGTGAGGCCACATGGGCATCTCCAGAAGGGCTCTTGAGGAAGCCAGCGAGATATCCCAGAGAGCCAGCAAGAAGAGCAGAAATTATTTAACTCCTTGTTCTGCCTGCACCACCCAGCCCAGCCCAAACATCTAGAAACTTGTCTCCATTTCCCACTGCTCCCCCCAGAATCTGCTGCACTGAGGTGACTTCCCTGCTCCCCAGGTGTCCCCAGCTCCTACATCCATGTGCTTCATCCTGCTGATCCCGACCCCACCACTGCTGCCTGCCCCACGCAGACATGGTGTTGTGGAAAGACAGACCCACCTCTTCAACATCCCCATTCCCAGGATGCCTCAACCCCCTTCCTTTCATCTCCACACCCCAGCAGGAAAGCAGGCACCTCCTCTCCAAGGCTGTTTCCCAAGAGAAACTCAAAATGCCAAACAGAGCAAAGACCACGAGTGGCCCTAACTCTCAACTCTGGCATTCTCCAGGCCTGGCTGGTCCCTGAGGACACAGGAGATCTTTCTCAAAAGACAAGACTATTTAGTACCCTCAAGCAGCAGTAGAGCCACAGCCACTCAGGGCTGTCCCTGCCACCCAGTGCTCCCAGCCCATCCATGCTCTGCTGAGGTTGGACAGAAAGTGATACCCAGAGGGACAAGGTGCCAACAGACCCCCCAATCCTCCCACCATGCTTTGGATGGGAGCCAGCTCCTGTGTGCCCATTCCACACAGAAAAAGGGGCTTAGGAAAGTGAGCATTGGGCAGGGGGCTGTGCTCCTGTCTTGTGGTCAGCCTGCCTGAACCTCCCTGCGTGGAGGCTCCACAGGCACAGATTTTGCTGCTTCTGACCCCAAAACGTGGTGGCCTGTTCTCCACCAGGGGCTAATCCAAAGGCAGTGACACCAGGAGCTGGCCAGGGCAGCACTGCCACAGCTCCATAAGGATATGGATGCCCTCCTGCCACGTGCAAAAAAGCTCCATGGAGAAGCATCTACTTCTCCCCCACCTCACTCTGCACTTAAAAACTGAAAATCAAACCTCTCTCCTTCTCTTTTTTATTAAAAAAAAAAAAAAAAGACCACATCATATTATTCTCCTGCCTTAACATCAGTTTTTTAACTTTGGTTGCCACAGCAACAGGATGCAACTTGGTGTCACCATGACAACAGCTGCCTCTGTTTAAATTCACCATCTGACAGGCAGCCTCGCTCTCCCCGGCTGTCAAAAAAGATGGACCTGCCATTACACCTACTCGCCCCTCCCCAGGAGAAAAAAATATAGGGTCTGATGAATGAAGAGCACAGAAAACAGCCTTTGAGGAGAAAAATCAAAGCATTTTTAAATATACATATATATGTATATATTAAAAAAAAGGTATGTTGTTGGGTAGCGGGAGGAGGGAGCTGCTGGAAGGGGGCATGACATGGTGCAGCTCTTTCCACAGGGAGGTGAGACCTGCTGAAATCTTGGCCAGGCAAAAGCAAAGGTGCAGAAGAAGCTTGAGCAGATGGGGCATAAAAGTAGCAGGGTCCCCCAGGGGCAGTGCCCGTGCAGCAGCCTGGGTCAAGGTGAGCAACACAGCTCAGGCACACACGGGTGTGCGTCCCCCAGGGCTCGATCCTCATCTGTGTCAGAGCAGGGATGTGCTTTGGGGACATCACAGCTGCTCAAACACCAGATTTGGTCCTCAAACAGGCTGAGATGGGAGGAAGCCCTCATTGTAGGGAGCAGCAAGGTCCCCAGAGGGCTGGTGGACGTCCCTCTCCTCTACCAAACCAGGGGGACAGGCACAGTGGCCAGTGTGTGGCTGCAGCCAGAGGCTGCCCTTGGGGACACAGCCAGAGCCACACGGTGTCATCTGGCCTTTCTGGGAAGGGAGGGGGATCTTATCCAGGTCAAATGTGATTAAGCAGATGAAGAACTGAGCAGATATAGATGAGCTGCTGCAGCCCATCTCGCGTGCTAACTGAATTGCAGCTTTCCAGGCAACCAAACAAATGAAATCAGGGCTGAAGGCCTGGCCATCAGTGAGAGGAGAGCGGGCAGGATGAGGCTGCCTTTCTGGAGGAGAAGAGGACTAGATGTTCCTACAGGCAGAACAGCAGCTGCCTTGCATTTCTGGGCAGGACCAGTAAAAAGAGCAGCTCCAAGGGAGGCAACACACTGAGAGAAACTCAGCAAAGACTTGTCTCCCCACAGACCTGCATCCCAACCCCAGTTTCTCCTGTTTCTTCTTCTCCTCCATGCATCATCCCCTATTTACACTGGGAAGCCAAACTGCAGAGGCTGCTGGTTATAATTATACAGTTACCCAGCAGATATACAGGCCTGAATCACCAGTTATTTTTAGCCCTATTACCTAGTCAACTGGAGCTGGATGAAGAAGAGCCTCCACTCCTCCCCGCGCTCCACCCCAGCCCCTTGGCTTTCCTTGCTGCCATGACCATTCCAACCCCCAGCACCAGGACTGGCCACCTCATTCCCAGAGCCAGCAGCTCTCGTTGACTGTGGCCAAAATCCAACACTCTCCTCCCCAGCCCACCCTTGCCCTCAGCCAGGAGTGATGCCATGGGCTCCGGGCCAGGCAGCTGAGATGCCCACACGGTTTTCCCTGGCCCTACCAAAAGGCACCAGATGTATGTGCCAGGCTACAACTACAAGGATGGGGACAACCTGCCTGGCCAACCTCACTAAACTCTTCACCAAAAATCCTTGGCCATCCCCAAGTCCTCAAGAGCTTAAGTGGTGCAGAGGAGCTCCAGGGTGGAGGAGTTTCTTAGAAAGAGAATGGCGACCAGGTGGGGAACAGCCAAGGATGCTCAGCATCCAAGGACACTCAGCATGTGCCTGGAACACACCTGTTCCCAGCACTCACATGGGAAGGTGTCACTTACTTCTGGGGGACCAAAAACAGAAAAAAAGCCTTGCAAATTCTAGGAAGGAATCATGCTGGGGAGTTGTTACCATGCAGTGCTGAAGCTCCAGTCTCTAGGAGACAGCAGCTGCCTGGAGATGAGACATCGCTCTGGCACGGGACCCCGGCCCACACGGGGAGAGCTAGTTCAGCAGCAGCATCCCAGCCCCTTCTTGCTTTAAAAGAAAGGTGAGGACCCTCCCAGCACCAGGCTGAAGAGCTACACCAACCATTTGGCACATTCTGGGAAAGCAGGCAGGCCAGCCCGGCCGCTGCCCTGCGAGGATCCC
>NW_009952720.1:388724-389732 GCF_000747805.2 Chaetura pelagica
CCCCAACCCCCCCAAGCTGCCCCCCTTCACTCCCAGTTCACCTCCTCAACCAGCCCCTCCCTGGCAGAGGCTCAACCTTGGAGCTGCAAGGGGGCTGTTTCCCTGGTGATGCTCAGTAGGATGAGTGACCTGCCCTGCATCCCGGTGCCTCACCAGAGGGTTTTCCCCCAGGTACCTGTTGCACCAGCCCCAGGCACTGGGCTGGGGGGGAAGGTGCGCTCTCCTGCGCCCACCGGAGGAGCCGGCAAGTGAACCAACAAGTTGCAGGGAGAGGGAAGAGGCAGCGGCAAGAGCCGCATGTAATCACCACTGCAGAAACCTGCGCGGGGAGGGAGCTAAAGCCACAGCGTGGCCACGCTCAAGTTTTCAGGCTCGGCTCCTCGCTGGGGGTGAAGCTGAACTGGGAAGGGTCTCAGGGGGCTGAGGCCGGGGTGATGGGGAGCTGCGGGGCTGGGCACTGCCCAGGGGCACCTGCAAGGAGAGTGGGAGGGGAGAGGAGCACATGGAGGCGTGGGAAAGGATAGAGGGGCAGGTGGGATCTGCACCTTCCTTCCAGCCGAGGAGGGGTGGGTCCTGGGCTAAACCATGGTCCCCTGCACCAGCCCCCCTCCCGAGGGGCTGTGGGGCACAGGCAGAGGTTTTCAGCATCGATCTTTCCACCGCAGGGAGGGGGCAGCTGGTCCCTGGGGGATGCAGGGCAAGGGCGGCTGTGCCCCTGCCAGGTGAGATCCGCAGCAAAGGGGGCACCTGCAGGCAGGCAGGGGAAGGGACAAAGCCACCCCCCCACCCCCCCCCAGAAGGGACGGGAGGTTTGTGGGCTCCCAGGGGGTCTGTGCCCAACGGGGTGGGTTGCTCTAGGTGGGGTGGCAAAGCTCCATCAAGACATCGAGGCATAAAGGAAAGGCCACGACCTCCCCAGCTGCACACCCCCCGAGAAGCCTGCAGCTTGCAGGGTTAAACCAGGACCAGAGCCCCCCCCCCTGCTTGCCAGCCTG
This sequence comes from Chaetura pelagica, assembly GCF_000747805.2. Lineage (NCBI taxonomy): Eukaryota > Metazoa > Chordata > Aves > Apodiformes > Apodidae > Chaetura > Chaetura pelagica. The sequence continues at coordinate 389,720 of NW_009952720.1, forward strand.
GAGGTTGGGGGGG
>NW_009952720.1:390044-390311 GCF_000747805.2 Chaetura pelagica
AAGGGATATGGCCAGTCAATGAGCTTCTTGGCGTATTTCCTGACTATGTTCTCTTCCCCGAAGAGAAAGAGCGATCTGTTGACGGTGAAGCAGTTCTGCCGGACGGGGATGGGGTTGTACAGAGCCATAGTCCGGGCTCGCTGAGCTTTGGTTTGCTTGAAGGTTCCCGGGCTCCCTCCAGCAGGAGCGGGAGGTCCTTGCCGGCTCCGGTTCTGGTCGGAGCATCCATCTCCGGAGCCCAGCCTGCCGGCCACTGCCTCCCCCAAG
>NW_009952720.1:409125-409651 GCF_000747805.2 Chaetura pelagica
TCACCGGGCACTGAGCAGAGCACAGGAGGGGAAGCAGCAACAGGGCAAGAGGAGCAGAGCATCCCCAGGGAAAGGAACATCCCCAGGGAAAGGAGCATCCCCAGGGAATGGGGCACCCCTGCCAGACGCCGTAGGAGAGCAGAAGGCAAGTGCTTACCTGCCAGCTAATGCCACACACACACGTGTCCTGGGTGGCTACCGAGGCAAATCCAGGGAGCGGGAGGAGGGGGGTTGGGGGGAGCAGAAGGCAGGGGAGGTGGAAAGGATATGGCCAGTCGATGAGCTTCTTGGCGTATTTCCTGACTATGTTCTCTTCCCCGAAGAGAAAGAGCGATCTGTTGACGGTGAAGCAGTTCTGCCGGACGGGGATGGGGTTGTACAGAGCCATAGTCCGGGCTCGCTGAGCTTTGGTTTGCTTGAAGGTTCCCGGGCTCCCTCCAGCAGGAGCGGGAGGTCCTTGCCGGCTCCGGTTCTGGTCGGAGCATCCATCTCCGGAGCCCAGCCTGCCGGCCACCGCCTCCCCAAC
>NW_009952720.1:411249-450353 GCF_000747805.2 Chaetura pelagica
TGCTGGGGGGTGGCCAGAAGAAGCAGCAGCTTCTCAGGGAGGTGTAAACACCCCATCCTGGATGTCCCTGCAGCGGCTGCTGCCACAGGGGATTGGGAATGTCTGGCAGTGACCCCACACCCCTCAGTGAGCAGGGGACTTGGCTGGTGCTCTGCTCTTGCCCCTGTGGGTGCTGAGGTTGCCCAGGGATGCCCTGGGCCTCCTGGGCTGGGCTGTGCCCTGGCAAGGGGGCTGCCTGCCCATCCCACCTTCAGGGGAACCCCCCACCCCACCCTCTTGCACACAGGGAACGTGCAGCTCCCCAGGGACATCCCCAGTGTCTTCCCTACCCACCAGGCAGTGCACAAGCCTCACCCTCAGCACACCCTGCAAGCTGCTCACACACAGCACCCCTCATCCCTCCCATCCATCCAAATCCAAAGGACTCCCCAGGGTCCCTCTGTGCTTCTTGCCCGCCCTTCCTGCAGGAATCATGTAAATTAATGGTGCAAGTCAGAAGGGACCTTAAAGATCATCTAGTTCCAAGCCTGCCACAGGCAGGGACAACTCCCACCAGGTCAGGTTGCTCCAAGCCCCATCCAACCCAGCCTTGGACACTTCCAGGAATGGGGCAGCCACGACTGCTCCAGCTGGCATCACAAGACACCCCATGATACTCTTCCCCTGTCCATCCCCACCACCCAGAAACCTGCTCTGCAAACAACAGCCCTGCCCCACACATCTGCTGAGCAGCAGCCAGGCACACTCAGGGTAGCTGAAAAGAAAAAAAACAATAAGAAAATGTTTTAAGAGCCCTTAATCACATCAATCCTGAGCTCCTTTGGCCGAGGGCTCCTCCCTGGGTGCAGCCTCACCACAGACTGCCCCACTCTCTGCTTGGCCATGAGGCTCCCCTTTTTGACCCAGGATCTCACACATGCATTGCCAGGAACCCCCAGACCAGCCAGGTGAGGAAGAGGAAGGATTGGGCCCTCTGCAGCAAGATAACACAGGAACATCTGCAGAAACGTTGTGGGATCATGTCCCCAACCTCAGCCAGACACCCAGAGCCCACCAGCTCACCATGGTGCCCACCTGCTGCATCTCTAACTTGGCTCCTACAATTAGCCTTACAACAGACATGGGTGTAGCTGGGGGGGTTTCAGCAAGGCCCCCAGCTCTGCCACCAACACACTGCAAGGACAGAGTGGAGCAGGGGTGGGCAGATCCCTCTCAAAATGCCCCTCAGGCCACCAGCAAGCCAAGCCAGAGGGACCCTGGGCTTTCATTCTGGGCAGCAAGGAGGCCACGCCAGCCACTGACTAATTGCAGTCCTTCCAGTTAATTCCAGGTGAGACACTATCCTAAACGAATCGATGATGATTTGTGGCTCGTCCCCTTTGCCACCTCCTCCTCCTCCTCCCCACCACCAGCGTGGCAGCAGAAGCAATGCCACTCTTCCCACCTTTCAACCCTTTAAGCTGCTCTTAATTAAGCTCAAGGCTGGGCTGATCGCCAGGAACAGCTCCTGAGCCCTGCAGAGCTCCTGCCTCTGCTTCCCCCCAACCCTGGCCCTCCCACCCCTCTCCCACCCCCCCTGAGCTTCTGCCCATCCCTCCCCCCAGCCCAGATCATCAGGCTGGTACCCAGAGGCCAGGGAGGATGGGGAAGGCTGGACCCAGCGCTCCCAGCACCCCAGAGACACCACGCCAGGTGCCAGTGGTCAAGAGGGTGGAAGGCAGCCTTCCTCCCATCCTCTGGAAGCAGGGATGTGCACCTTACCTGGAAAGCTCACCCAGGGCCACGGGCAATTCCCCTGCACCCAGGGCTCACCCTCAGCTCTGCTCTATCTCCTCTGCTGCAGGATGACCCCGCTGGGAGCCTCTCCTGCTCAGACAGTGCTAAGGGATGGGATATTTATGAGAAAGCAGCTCCTTAAGAGAAGATGGAAAGCGAAAAAAAAAAAAAAAAAAGAAAAGAAGTCCCTGGCCGTGCCAGGAGATGCAGGCACCGTTTCCCAGGATGTTTATTGCAGTTCCCATCTCGACCCTCACCCCAGCGCTGCCGGGCTGGGTGAGTCAGGGGGAAGCGGGGCTGGTGCCCGCATGATTCAACGTGGCACAGAGATTTCAGAGCCAGCCACGGTGGGCTTGAGATTAGGAGGGTTGTGTTCTTTTCTTTGTGAATGAAGGCAACCCGAGAAGGCAGCCAGCACCAGGAGGGTGTCTGGGTTTCACACAGACAGGCTGAACCCCCCACCTTCTCCTCGCTCTGACTGCCACCCAAACCTGCTCCTGGCTTCTTCTTCTCCCCCTCCCGGCTTCTTTTCCCCCTCCCGGCTTCTTCTCCCCCTCCCAGCCCTGCAGGGCAGGGCATCGCATCACCACAGACACCGGGCTACCCCTTTCTTTTCCCCAGGGGAGCCCCCCCCACCCCAATAAATATCCCCTTCCCCGCAGGGTCAGGGCTGCCGCTCCGGCATTGCCATCTAGTGGCTGCTGCCCCATCCCTGCAGCCCCCCCGAAACCTGCAGGTGGGGGGGGGGGGAACCCCGAGACAGCCCCTGGACCTGCCCTTCCCTCCCCCTGCACCCACTGGGGTGCTGGGAAGCAGATGCACAAAGTCCCCCCACTCCAGCTGCAGCATCCCTCGGCACTGCCCTCCTGCCACTCGGAGCAGGCTCACCCCCCCAAATTCCCTACCTATGCGTGGCTGGGCACAAGGAATGTTGACAAAAGCATCCTCTGCCCAGCCCTGGGATGCTCAGAAAGCTGGAGGCTGCTCCTCGTTCTCAGGGGCATCATCAGGGCAGGGGAATGATCACTCAAGCAGCCCGGGCAGGTTCTGGAGAGTGGACACAAGCTCTGCCTTCAGTGACTGATATTCCCAGTGACTGATATTCCCAGAAGCTCTGATGAGCTGCACTCATCTTCGAAAGTGGCTTTTGGCATCCTTATGCAATTTTTTTTTTTAAAGAAAGCTTTACCTATGCTAAAAGGGAAATAAATAACTAAATCTCAGCATCCAACGGGAATGGTCTCGGTGCTCTGGCCAAGTTTCAAGCAGGGACTGGGTGGCTGTGACTCAGAAGGATGTTGATAACCATGCAGGGGGAGAAGTTTTCTCTCCAGAAACACGTTCATGACCTGCTGGGTTAGGAAGAGGTGCCACTGGCAAAGGGGAAGCCCTGCCAAGCCAGGCAAAGTCCCCAGGGTGGTGCAGCTCACCCAGGATGCAGGTGGAGAAGGTCCAGGCAGCTCCAGGATGGCATCCCCCAAAGGGATGTGCCACAACAGTCTCTGCCTGATGTTCATCTGTGCAGATGTTTGGAGCTGTGGGATGAGCCACAGCCACCTCAGTGGCAGCTCTCCTGCCAGCCAAGCCCCAGGCTGGGCACAGCAGCTGCACTGCAGACTCTGCACTGCCCTGCAGCAGGGCAGTTGTTACCCAAGCCAGGACAAAGACTTTCCTCTCTGCTGTCTGCTTACCCCTTTCTGCTGGCACCCCTGCTTGCACCATGGGGCTCCCCACCTCTACCAGGATGTGCCTTCCCCAGCACTAACTACAGAGACCAGCAGCATCTTGCAAAACTGCCTGGGCACCTCCCCAGCACCAACTTCTCAGGGTCAGCACCATCATTTATTCACTGAGAAACCCGAGAGCTGGAAATCTGCAAGTGAAAACTGGCACATTTCACACCCAGCTCTCAACTGTGCATCCAGATTTCAGCAGCTGCCACTGTTCCACCTAAATCCTCCCAGTCTTTGGGCTGAAGCAGCCACACCAGGCATCACCCAGCAACAGAGGTAAAAAAGCCTTTAACTACTTGAAGCTGGAAGTTTAATTTGCTGCACGTTGACATAAACCAGACCTGTATTCACAAAACCTGCTGGTTTTAATTACCAAGCCCCAAGGAGTCTAACAGCCAGTCTTATATATTTAAAATCAGTCAGGTATCAAGCTTGGAAAGAATTCTTGCCTGGGATGGACGAATAACCTTCTGGAAAGGAGGATTTTGGTCACTCTCTCCTCCCAACACAAGACCTCACACATTACACTGCAGGTGATGAAGATGCAGGAGGAGCAACCCCTGCCCAAGGCACAACATGAGCACACCTTGCAGTCCTACCCTGAGCTGCCTTTTCCTAACCTCTCTGCAAGTGTGTCCCTAAAGGAATTCAGCACAGATCATCTCTGGCCCCATTTTTTTAAAAAACATTTGCCAATTCCCAGCCAAATGCCAGACCAACATGAGTTTGGTACCTGGCTGGTCCCACTCAAGGTTCCCAAAACCACCAGGTCCCACCAGCAGGACCCACCAGTCCCCACCTTCTCCAGAGGTGAGATGCTGGGATTAACACACACTGGACACATTTTTTCCAGAGAGCTCTGAGCAGAACCTGGAGAAAAATCCATGAGTCTCCCATCCCTTTTCTTCCTCCCCTCACCTCACACGTGCAGATGCTCCCCAGCAGCTGCTCTGTTGTGACACCCACCTGCAGCAGTAAAGGGGAGACACACTAAAGGTGTTCCCACAAGTCAGGTGGGATGTCAGAATAGGGATCAGGTGCTGTGTATGAAATCTGCTTCTTGTGCCCTCCCCAAGCCCAGGCAGAGGCATGCTGAGATGCCAGTACCACAGCCCAGCACTATGTCCTCACCACCACTCACAGAGCCCTGGGATCACAAGCATCCCAAGCACCCTAACTCCTCACATCCCTCTTGAAATGCACCACAGAGCCTTGAAGTTGGATGCTCCCCCACACTGCTTTGCTGGAGCACCTCATGCAGCTGAGCTACAGATAAAATAAAGGATGCTGCATCTTGAATCAAAGGGGGATTCAGCAAGAAAATGGTGCCAGCTGACAGAGCTGGGAGAGGTTTAAAGGATGGCCAAGAAACCTCTGATCTGATGTATTTATTGGGATAAAGCAGGGCTGTGCAGCCAGCCCTGCAAAACCCACAGGAGTCAGTTCTGGTGCTTGGTCTTGCTCTGTCACTGGTGCTCACCCACCTCCCCAGGGGCTACTCAGGCCTTGGTACTCTCCAAAAAGCCCAAACCGAAACCAAACAGCCACCTTTTCAGCTGCATATACCACCAAACAAGCACAGGGGGTTCACTGACAGCTCAGGCAGAGGGACAGGGTCTTACCCAAACCCACTCCAGCCAGGGGAGCAGCATGACTTTCCTCCAGTGCAGGAGGGAAACATGCCCCAACCTGCCACTGGCCACTCTCCTGTTTCCTACCAAAAGACCCCATGCTGGGTCTTTCCAACCACTGAAACCCCTCCTTGGGCTCTCTGCCTTAGGCTGGGAGGCTTCTCAGCTCAGCTGAAGAGGCCTGAAATAATCATCCATTAATAAACTGCCTGGAGTGCCCTGCTGCTTTATTTATATGTGAGTTGGGCTCTAATGAGCATTCTCAGCTGCTCTGGACAGACATGCAGCAATCCCACCCTCCCAAAGAACAGCTCTCTGCTTGCCCCTGGTTTCCATCAGATGAAAGTGAATTTCCAGCCCTCAAATCCCTGTTCACAACTTCTCCCCTCTCCCTCCCAGCCACAAAGCATCCCAACCCCAGCTGGTGACACAGAACTTCTCCATCCTCCTCCATCTCAGACGGGTTCAGTTTGGGGGCATCACCAAAACCACTTTCAGAGAGGCTGACTCAAGAGAATCCAAGGGAAAAAACAATAATATTGGGACATCAGATGTTTGAGAGTGACTGTGCCAAAAAGGATCAGGGCTGGGCAACATGGAGAAGAGGAGACCAAAGGCAGGAGGGAGTGAAGGAGCACAGACCATGGGGAGGATCTTCACACTCTTGGCAGCAAAGTGCAGGGCTTGAGGGGGGCAGATCCTGCCCCAGCCAAACACCAGAAGACTAAGCTTTATGCATGAGTGTGAATAAGGAGATCAAGCCCAAAAAAGACATCCCTGGAGCCAGCCATAGACAAGCAACAGGAGGAAGCTGATTTCCAACCTGCCAAAGGGTTGAAGAGGGAGTTTTCAAAGCACGTTTCCAGTTTTTGCACTACCTGAGGCAGAAGAAATCCCTCACTTTACCCATCAGCACCTTCATGGCCCCTCCAGTGCAGCAGCCTCAGCTCCTGCCAAAGCCAGAGGGAGATTTTCTCCTCCTTTAGATCTCCTCTTCACCCCCACAAAAGGCAAGTCCATGCTCGAGGACCATCCTGTGCTTTCTCTGATCCTCTGCCTGCCCTGCAAGGCTCAAGACTCAAGTCAGATGAAACCAGAGCACTGGGAAGCAGGATGATGGAGGAGCTCCTGCCTTTGGGCTGCAATAAAAAGCAAACTGGACCAGAAACCCACCATCTCCATCCCCAGACTCATCAAGCCAAACTCACAGGCTGAGCTTGCTCAGCAGCAACCTGCTAGCAAAGAGGGTGCCTTCAATAAAATGATATAGTCAGGACATGAGCAAGGAGAAGATGCTGTTGAAAAAATATTGCCTGGCAAGTCTGGACTGAGGTTGAGCAGCTGATGCCCAAGACAGGCAGAGAAGCTCCATCCCTGGCGTGCAGCAAAGCAGGAGACACTGCTTCCATCTCCCAAAGCTGTGAAAGAGGAGAGGCCAAAGAGCAAAACCTCTCTCTGAAAGCTGCTGGGAGGTGTGAAAAAGCCACCCCCCTTGCTGCAGAGACAGCAGACATCAGCTCAGCAGCCTCTGTGAGGACAAACCCCCTTGCCCATCCCCAGGAGACTGCAGCTCCTCGATGGGCAGAAGCCCACTGAGGAATTTTTAGGCTTATTTCCACTTGAGTGTTCCCAGGAGAAAGGCCAGTTCCAGCACATCAGCTACTGTTTGATCATCTCATGAGCTGCAGTGGGGAAAATAACCCCTGTGAAGCTCTTCTGGTGATAAAAAGCAACAAAAACAAGGGACTCGTGGCTTGGATCAAAGCTCACTAAGATAAGGGGTGTCTTGTTATGGCACCAACCCCCACAGTGGTGTCCTCCAGGGCTGGGGATAAGCACCCATGTGCTTCTCCCAGTTCAAGAGCCAGAGCCTTGCTGGTGTGCACAGGAGCACTGCTGTGCATGGGGTGACCCACACGTTGCTGGAAGATCTCAGCAGACTTTCCCACCCGTGTGCAAAAGGTAAGTGGAGCCAAGAAAGAAATCTCTCTGCTCTCCTAAGACCTCTTGATGGCCACTTTGGGAAACCAAAAGGCAGGTTTGAAAGCTGCTTTAATGGGACCTTCCTAACTTTTCCCCTCGATTAGTTTCAGCTCTCATGTAGCACCACCAGTCAGAGCCAGGGATTCATCTTTGTCACACACAGAGGCAGCAAACACCTTGTGAGGAGCAACTGGCAAGTGCAGAAGAAAAGCCCACCTCCAGAGGCAGGTGAGATCATGTCCCACACATACACAGGCTGGAAACTGCACCTTCCTTCATGCACAGTTAGGTGGAAGTGCCATTTCCACGGGACAGATACAAGCCTGCCAGGAACAAGTGTCTCTGGGGACAGGTTGTGCACTGATCCACACAGCCAGGTTGTCCCCAGACTTCCTAAAAACCTGAGTTTGAAAAACCACGTGGTTTGAAATTAAGAAAATGCCATTTGGGGGGCACAGAACGAGAAGTCACCCACGTCTGAAAGTGGAAAACATGCTCAGGACATGTTTTAAAATGTAATACACAGAGTTATATTAAAAGTGATGGCTTGGTTGGACCTCATACCTTCTGAGCTCCCTTCCACCCTAAATTATCTTGTTGTTCTTCTTAAATATACACGGTAGGGGGGATGTGCTTCGTGCCAGAAACTGTGTCTAGAAAATGAGGTGAACCAGATAGGCTTGAGCAGCTGGAAAGCACCTCTCCCACCAACACCTCCTGGCCACAGCCAGCCCCCCCAGCAGAACCACACCTGTTCTGGTAGGGGCTGCCAGGGAGATGGGGAAAAGCTGGATTATTCCAGGGGGAGGGATAGGAGGAGGGAATGAAAGCCCAGAAGTGTGACTGTGGGGATGCTGCACCAACTGGTGCTTCCAGAGCGAGGTGCAGGGAGATGATATAAAAGCAGAACTGCTAAAGCAGAGGCTTGTGCTGCCATCCAGAGGGACTTCAGCAGCCTTGGAGAAACAGGCACAGCGTGGAGTTCAGCCGAGGGAAATGCCACGTCCTGCACTTGGGGAGGAACAAGCCAGGACAGGCTGAGCAGGGAAAACCCTGAGGGACCTGGTGGGCACCCAAGGGACCATGAGCCAACAGCCTCCTGGGCTGCAGCAGGCAAAGTGGTGCCAGCAGGTCAAGGAGATGACCCTTTCCCTTTGCTCAGCCCTGGTGAGACACATCCAGGGTGCTGTGCCCAGTGCTGGAACCCCCAGGACAGGAGAGATATGGGCTTGCTGGAGCAAGCCCAGCCAAGGTGTCTCAGGGAGTGGAATCTGCCCTACAAAGAGAGGCTGCGAGAGCTGAGACTCCTTAACCTGGTTGGGAAAGGCTCAGTGGAGATCTCATCGACACACACGAGGTCCCCAATGGCACAAGGGGGAGTAAAGACAGAGCCAGGCTCTTCTCTGTGGCACCCAGAATAAGAAGCTTCATATACACACAGGAAGAAACTTGGGACAGGCTGCCCAGAGAAGCTGTGGAGTCTTCATCCCCTGGACACAGACCTGGAGATCCTGCTTTAAGTGACCTGTTGGAGCAGGATGATGGACCAGGTGATATCCTGAGGTCCTTTCCCATCACCTCCCAGCAATTGTTTGCTTCCAAACCCTGGGCAGCCCCAGGCCAAGGGCAAAGCTCTTTCCAAAGGCTGGTCCCAGGCTCAGCACAGGGTATGCAGCCTCATGATGTGCTAATGGAGCTTCCTGACACCCCAGCAAGGAGGGAAACAGGAATGAGACATGCCAGGGTACAATGACAAAACACAAGACAACAGAGACATCCCTTGGGAGACACCTTGTCCTCCATGTCCAGCAACCAGCTCCTCGGGAGCCCCAGCTCCCTGGAAAAGCAACCTCAGCCACACAGGGATGCTGGAACTGAAGAGCAATTGCTCACTCTCTTGGCAGCCCTTTCCAAAGACACCTGAATTAAATCAGAAAGAGAATTCTTCCTCCAGGGTGTGCCAGAAACTCAGAGTTTGAGGCAATGCAGGGAAAGCTGCTGCTGCTCCCATGCTGTTACCAGGGCATTCAGCAGAGCTTGAGTGCATTCTGGGTCAGAAAACAACCTCCTCTCCATGCATCCAAACCCTGTTCTGTACCAAAGGAAAAGGAGGAGGACACAGGGAGGGTCCAGGGGGGAACCTCTGGGAGCTCCTCTGCTACTCGAGGCCAAGTTGCCATCAGAAAAGCTGTATTTCACTGCCCACAAGTTCAGTACATCCAGGGCTCTTTGCACCACCTCTTGCAGGGCAAAAGAGAAAGAGGGAGGGGCAACTTCATGGAGACACGTTCATTAGGCTCTCTGAGAGGTTAATTCCTTTGCCCTGGGCTGCAGAGGAGATGTGCAAATACCAGCACAGGAGGGTGTCACTGACATCCCAGGGCTCTCACCTGCAGAGCTGCCCCAGCTCACATCAAGCCCCCAGGCACACAGTAGAAGACACCTGGACAGGAGCCCATGGTGAAGGAGAACATGGCTAAGATGCCTCTGACAGCACCCAGTGCTGCAGAGGTGCTGGACAGGGAAAGTCACCTGCATCCTGGGTCAGGGAGGGAGGCCTAAGGAGGGGTGATGGGCACTGGACCCCAATGCCAGGGCCAAGATCAGCAGGGGATGCTAGAGCACCTTCTCCTTTCCCTAACAGCACCCACAGGGGAGCAAGGGCTGCTGCTTCACTGCTCCTTTCCAACATCAGGGCTGCAGCCAAGAGCCAGTACCCTCCCTCCTGCAGCCCCTGCAATGAGCAGCCCCCCCCAGAGCCCAGCACAGAGCTGGGCTGCAACATCCCTGACACCCAACACCTCTCCCAAAACTGTGTTGCAGGGCTACCAACACCAGTGATGGAAACTCAGAGCCCCCCTGGGGCCTGTCCCCTCCCTGCAGGTTCAAGGAGGGCTGTGGTGATGGGCACTGGTCCAGACAGGACCACACAGCCCCAGCCTGGGGGCTTTGCTCTCTACAACTACCTGAAAGGAGTTTGAAGCAAAGGGGGAGGCAGGTCAGTCTCTTTTCCTGAGTTCAAAGTGATAGGATAACAAAAAAACAGTCTCAAGTTGTGCCAGGGGAGGTATAGATTGGATATGAGGAACAATTTCCTCACCCAGAGGGTTGTCAGGCCCTGGAATGGGCTGCCCAGGGCAGTGATGGAGTCACCATCCCTGCAGGGATTGAAAAACCATGGAGATGTGGTGCTGAGGGACAGGGCTTAGTGGTGGCCTTGGCAGGGCTGGGTGAATGCTTGGACTTGATGATGTTGAAGGTCTTTCCCAACCAAACCATTGCTGTGATTCCCTAGGCAGCAGTGAAGAAGGAGCCAGTTCCCAAAGCAGTGACCCACACGTGCTCCTGCCCCCTCTCCTTCCCTGCAGCCCATTCAACCCAGAGGCTGCCACGTGCTGGGAAGCAGCAATGGAGCTGGCAGCCCAGCACACACCAAGGGGGGGAAAAACTCAAGCATGAAAATAAAAAGGCAGCTTCATTTATCCTCTGGGATGCAGCGTGTGCACAGAGCCAGGCTGCCAAGTCACAGAGAGCCCCTGAGATCTGCTCACAACACCCTGTGTGTTTTCACAGTTTCTTCTGTTCTCTCACTTGTTCCAAAGACATGGCAGGAAGGCAGAGCTGCAGTAACATCCCACTCCAACCCAACAGGCTCCCCACGAGCTGTGGCACAGGCAGGGATCTGAGCAGGCAGCAGAAGCTCCCCCTGCCACGCTGCTCCAAGGACCATGGGATGGGCTGTGGGGGATCTCTCTACCATGCAAGGAAGACCTAGCAAGCTGCTGGCATCAAAGCCATTAGCTCCAAGGTGCTACAAGACAGCAGATGGCTTTTCATGGCCTTTAGGACCACTGTCCTGGCCCACAGGCTGAGAGCATCACTTCCCACAGGACACTGAAACCTGCCCCACGTCACCCCTGAGCCCCAGGTACTTCAACACCAAATGACAGCATCCCAGCTCCAAACTGTACCACAACCCAGCTGCTTCCCCTCCATTCTCTTCCATGCTCCCTTCCTGATCTCTGGGAATCAGGTTTTTCCATGCATCCTTGCTTTAGGTGTCATTCCAAAAATGAGGGCAGAGCTTGCATCCCCCACATTGTCCAAGCTGAACTCACCAAGGATCTGTGCACACGTGGCTTTAAGCCTTGCAAGGCAGGTTTGGATCCTGCCTGCTCCAAACTCAGCTTGAGACTTCTCTGGGACATTCCCTGGGTGGCTCTGCCTGTCCTCACCATCAGCTAAGGAAGCAGCTGCTCAGCCTGGAGGAGCCACAGGAGGTTCCCTGTTTGTTTTGCTTTTCTGGTGAGTTCTCCCTCAGCCTGACATAACCCAAATGGTGCTGCCACACACACAGCAAAGGCACCAGTTGAACCACCAGCACTCCATGCAGCAGGCCAAGCCTTTCTGAAGCACAGCAGGTATCTCCATCCCTAACACCTGAACAGTGAGATGGAGGGCAGGGCACCAGTCTGGGGCACAGGAAAACAGGTTTCAGGGACTGCCTTGGGCTTACATCCCCTAAACAAAACCAAGGTGAGCTGGTACATCAACCTTTCCCCATGAAGTTAAGCCTCCCACGGAGCCACTGCCCTGCATGGGCTTGAGGAGCACGTGGCAGGCTGCTCCCTGCCTCAGTTTCCCCAGGAAACAGCAGGGAAGAGAACAACTTCCCCCTCTTACTGTCTTAAGGGGGAAGCACTTGTGGGTTTGTCACTGGTAAAAGGCAACAGAGATGGAGGCTCAGAGAGGGTCAGACCTGGGTGACTGTAACACCAGTGTGAAAGAAAGGGGCTTTGCTTCTCTTCCCTCACTGCAGCCCAGCTGCAGGCAAACATCTGGCTGCAGCCCAGGAATGCTGCACCCCCAGAGACAAGGCTGCCCCAGGGGGAGCAGAGGTGCCCTGTGCAGCAGAGGGAAGGCAGATGCAACATCTGCTCCCTGTGGCCACCCCACCACAGGCCAGCCAGCCCCAGCTGGCAACCAAGAGCTCAAGGGGACCTCCAGGAGCCACCCAGTCACTCCTAGAACCTTGAGCAAGGCAGCAGGGGCTCATGTCAGTCCACAACACTCAACCACAAACCCCCCAGAAGCCTTGTGAAGAAAGTGCACGTCCTCTCTGGACCACCCTGGTTTAACTCATCAAGTTCTGGCAACAGAGAGGGGAAAAAAAATAAAGAAGAAAAGCCATTTTCCTGGCTCCCCATGTTCCATCTGACACCCAGCATCACGCTGGGGCCACAGGGTCACACCAAGCCCACCAACAACTCTGCTGGCACCAGATCTCCCAGGGAAAAGCCCCCAGGGACATTCAAGCCCTGCCCGCCTGAGAGATGAGCCTTTCTGAAAATTAAATCACAGGGAAATCACATTATTCCTCATGAAATTAGAGCCAAGGAAATTAATTTGCTCTTTTACTCCCCCACATGCTGTCTGTCTAGTCCCAGGGAGCAACCACAGCCCCGGGTTCTGCACACCAACCTGGGGAAGTTTTTGGGGCAACATCACTGTTTTGTGAGTCTGATGTTAAAGCAGGAGCCTCTGGGAATTTGGAGGGGTGGGTGGGGGTCTCTCATCCTCAGTGGAACATGAGGGCTGCTGTCAGTGCCAGAGCTTGGCACCCACCCAGCATCAGGGGGTTCTGCAGAGCACCAGCATCTCCACCTTCTGGTTGCATGGCTGGGGGCATCTGCAAGGAGAGAGCCCCACAGCCAGACCCCAGGAGCCACAAGCCGGGGTGGTCAGGGGTCAGCAGTCCATCCCAAACCTTAGGGACACCTGCCTAGATGTATCTTCCTGTGAGCACCCATGAAGCCATTGTAAAATGTGCTGAAGTGCCCAAATCAGGCAGCCAAGAGCTGGGAAATCCAAAGATTCTCCCCCTGCTCAGCACTGGTGAGGCCACACCTCAAATCCTGGGGTCAGTTCTGGGCCCCCCACTCTAAGGATCATATTGAGGGGCTTGAGTGTGTCCAGAAAAAAGGCAACAAAGCTGGGGAAGAGGCTGGAGAACAGGGCTTAGGAGGAGTGGCTGCAGGAACTGGGGATGTTCAGCCTGGAGAAAAGGAGGCTGAGGGAAGACCTTCTCACTACCTGGGAGGAAGTTGGAGCCAGGTGGGGGTTGGTCTCTTCTCCCAAGTGACAAGTGATAGAATCAAAGGAAATGGCCTCAAGTTGGTGCCAGGGGAGGTGTAGGTTGGATATTGGGAATGGTTGTAGCCATGGATGAGGTCACCCCTCAGTCTCCTCTTCTCCAAGCCCAACAGACCCAGCTCCCTCAGCCTTTCCTCAGCAGGGAGATGTTCCCCTCCCTCCAGCATCTCTGTGCCTCTGCCCTGGGCTCTCTCCAGCAGTTCCCTGTTCTTCTGGGACTGAGGGGCCCAGAACTGGACACAACATTCCAGATGTGGCCTCACCAGGGCAGAACAAAGGGGCAGGAGAACCTCCCTGACCTACTAACCACCCCCTTTCTAACCCACCCCAGGATCCATTGGCCTTCTTGGCCACAAGGGCACATTGCTGCTCATGCTCAACCCCCTGCCCACCAGGACCCCCAGGGCCCTTTCTCCCACCCTGCTCTCCAGCAGCTCAGCCCCCAACTTGTACTGGTCCATGGGGTTGTTCTGCCCCAGATGCAAAACTCTGCACTTGCCCTTGTTGAACTCCATCAGGTTTCTCCCTGCCCAATTCTCCAGCCTGTCCAGGTCTCTCTGAATGGCAGCACAGCCTTCTGGTGCCTCTTCCCATCACCTTAAAGATGGGAATACCAGGCTTTGTGTTCAAGTTACTGCAGGCTGGGGAAGCTGAAGGCAGCAAAAGGGGCACGTTCCACATGGTACAAAAGCAGGAAGGGCTCTGGATCCCTGTCCCTGCCACCAAATAGAGCTGTGGCCATCCAGGCAGCTAATTAGCTGGAGGAACTCACTTTGCCAGCTGACAATTAACGAGGCCATCCCTCTGCTTCCTGCCCAGCCATGATTTATTCATCTGGCATCCCCTGGTGGGTCACACACACAACAACAAAAAAAAAAGATAACAAGGCAACCAGTGCTTGCCAAGGCCATATGTCAATTTATTTCCCCTGTGCAGGGCTTCCTGAATTGCCAGCCAGGAGGTTCCATGGGAGCAAAGGGATGAGGAGTGAGGTGAAAGGGATGGGGAGAGCCCTCCTCCCTGCTGGGTTGCCCTCCAAAAACCAGGCAGGAGCAGCCTCAGCCTTTCTCACAAGTCATTTTATCATGCAGAGCATCCTGAAGAAATCCCACCTGCTTCAAACAAGCAGAGCCCTGACCTGGATCTCACCAAAACCCCAGCTAATTAACAGAGGAGCTCCCACCTCCTTCCCTGCTCCCTCCTGTTTTATAATGCATGGATTATGCTCCAAATAAAGTACCCAAGGCAAGAAGCTGCTCCAGTCCTGAGCAGGATGTTCTGCAGCAGCTTATTCCAGGCAGTTTTGCTGAGCAGACACAAGGTGGGGGAAAACTTCTCATTTCAATGCAGTCTGTGCAGTGAGTTGCTGGGGGAGGGAGAGTAAACCCAGGGCCTGGAGCTGAGGGGTTGGGTTGTTTTTTTTCACAGCACAAACCATGGGAAAAAAATATAGGGAAATAATGAGTTAAAAAATAAAAGTGGGTTCTAGATTTTCCAAGCACTTCTTTTCCCTTCTCCCAGGTTCATCAACATCTCCAGCTTGTTCTGATTCAGGGATACTTGGCCACTTCTAAGGATTAAATACCAACCAACAGGGCTCTAATGACAGTAAAAGCAGAAGGCAAGGGCCCCAGTTGCCTCCAAAAGCCCAGCTGCAGCCACAGGAAACTGTCTTGAAGGCTTCCAGGTTTGCTTTTGCCAGGCTTTCCATCCCCACAACCCAGAGAACTCCCTCATCTGCACAGACCCCCTTGCACCCTTCCCATCTGATGCCACCCCCCAGCTCAGAGAGGCAGTTCCCACTGCTTTGGGCAGCACAGCCCAGCCTCCCACACGCAGGGAACTCTCCCCAGCTCTCACACACGCCTCACAAACTCTCTACATCAGAAAAAACATGGTAATGCAACCAGGTCAGGCCAGCCCAAGCCTGGCAGGACCCATGGGGTGAGCTGAACCCCAGGGCAGGATGGATGCTGCACAAGGTCCCAGCTGCCAGGGACAGGACCACACATCCTACCAGGTTCAAGAGTGCAGGGAGAGGAAAGGACCCAGAAGAGGTTTGGAAGGGCAGGAAGGGGAAAAAAAAAATTTAAAAAGCAAATAAACCAAACAAAACACACAACAAAAATAACCCCAAACAAACTAAAATCCCTGGAAGAGCAGAAAGGATGGAAAGCAGCAGGAAGTCAGTTCCAAATGAATTCCCAAAATTCATCAGTCACATCTCAAAGGGTCACAAAGATGATGCTGAGAGAGCTGGAGCACCTCTAGCATGGAGCCAGGCTGGGAGAGTTGGGGTGTTCAGCCTGGAGAAGAAAAGGCTCTGGGGAGACCTTAGAGCAGCTTCCAGTGCCTGAAGGGGCTCCAGAAGAGCTGGGGAGGGGCTTTTTACAAGAGCAAGGAATTATAGGATGGGGGAGCATGGTTTCATACTGGAAGAGGGGAGATTTAGGCTAGACATCAGGAAGAAATGATTTCCCAAGGGGGTGGTGAGACACTGGCTGAGGTGACCCAGAGCTGTGGCTGCTCCATCCCTGGAAGGTTGGCTGGATGGGGCTTGGAGCAACCTGCTCTAGTGGGAAGTGTCCCTATTCACACAGGAGGGTGGGAACCAGGTGATCTTTAAGGTGCCTCCCAACACAAACCAGCCTGGGATTCTACGGATTTAAACACTCTCCCTGGAAAACAAAGGTGATGGGGGAAGATCAGCCCAGCTGGGGAGCACCGACCACGGCCAGGGCTGCGGTGCCACCAACACGACACCCACCCCAACACCCTGGGGGACAACAGAGCAGGTTTCCACACCCCCCCCCCTCTCCCCCCTTGCTGCCCACCTGGGCTGGGGGGTGTCCGGTACTTACTCCCACTCCTTCCTCCTTGCCTGGGGGGTGCTCTGCATCTTGTGTGCATCGTGTGCCTTGATAATGTCCCTCTGCTCGATCAGCCCTCCCCGCCGGCGCTTGATCACGTCCGGGCTGATGGGGACGTAGTGACCCAGCCCCAGGTCCAAGCTGCTGCCCAGCTCTGTCCCAGCATCAGGCTCCTGGCCGCGGGGCTCGTAGAGGGCATCCAAACTGGTGGCACGGGATGCCAGGGCTTCCGCCAGGCTCTCGGGCTCCAGCAGGTTGCAGGACTGGGTGCTGTGCGTGGAGCCCAGGCGGTGCTGGTGCCACTTCTCCTCCTGAGGCAGGGCCAGGACGTAGCGTGGGGAGGCAGAGCCCAGCTCAGCCCCCAGCTCAGCCCCCAGCTCAGCCCCCCTGCCCGGCCCCGCGGCGCTGACGGAGCACGTCCCGAATCCCAGCATCTCCAAGGTCGGTGAGGCTCATCACTCTGGAAAAGGGGGCACAAGAAGACAGAGAGGAGAGGTTTTCAGAGCTCTGCCCTGCCCGGTTTCCTCCCACGCCAAGTTCCCTCTACCTGGGGTTCTCAGACACCTTCTCCAAGCAGGCAGGGGGGACACGAGGTTGGGCACCCATGGTGGTGGCACCTCCTGCCTTGCTGCTTTCCTCCTCTTGCCCAAGCTGGGCATCCCTGAAGCTCTCTGACCCCACAGCCAGCCCTCCCTGGGGTCCCTAGAGCACCACAGCTCCTCACAGCCAGCACCAAGGTGTGATCAGCCCCTCACATAGGTCAAAAAAAAGGCAATTGGAGAGAACTGGATCAAACCTGCTGCCTGCAGAAAGAGACTTGGGGGTGCTGGTGGACAAGAAGTTGGACGTGAGCAAACAATGTACACAGGAAGCCCAGAGGGCCAAGAGCATCCTGGGCTGCATCCAAGGAAGCGTGGCCAGAAAGTTGAGAGAGGTGGTTCTGCCCCCTTGCTCAGCTCTTGTGAGCCCTCACTTGGGGTGCTGTGTCCAGCTCTGGAGTCCTCCACATGTGGACCTGTTGGGATGAGTCCAGAGAAGGGCCACAAAAGTAATCAGAGGGCTGGAGCAGCTCTACTAGGGAGACAGGCTGAGAGAGTTGGGGCTGTTCAGCCTGGAGAGGAGAAGGATTCATGGAGACCTTCTAGGGGCCTTCCAGTACATGAAGGGGCTGCAGGAAAGCTGGGCAGGGACTGTTTACAAGGGTGTGTAGTGACAGGACGAGGGGCAAAGGCCTTAAACTAGAGCAGGGTAGATTCAGGTTAGACCTTAGGAAGAAGTTATTTCCAATGAGGGTGGGTAAAACACTGAGCAGGTTGGCCAGGGATGTGGTGAAGGTCTCATCCCTGGGAAGATTCAAGGTGAGGCTTGATGAGGCTTTGAGCAACCTGATCTAGTCAAAAAAGTCCCTGCATACTACATGGAGGGGCTGGACTAGATGACCTTTAAAGGTCCCTTCCAACCATTCTATGATTCCATGGCTGGCACATCCATGTCCAACCTCCAGCCCCATCCTCCTGGTATGAGGGCAGAGCCAGGGAGCAGCTCAAAGGGGCTGGTTGTGGAAGCACCACTGCAGCTTGGACTTGGGAGCTGCACATTGGAGCAAAAGGGGCAGGAACAACCACCAGGAACACTGCACCGAGCAACACCTCCTTGGCTAAGCAAAATAGGTGATGCTCTACAGAGGAGATGCTCACACCCAGGCTGGCACTCCCTTCCTAACTGCATCCCTGACACGAGGGGGAACAAACCAGCAAGGGACAGGAGGATATAAACTCCCTGAAATACAGAAGTCAAGCAGCAAGTTGTCATCTTAACCCTTTGTTTTGAGACACCTAAACTTCTCCTGAAAAGCAAACAGGGAGGTGACAACAATGGTTGGGAGAAAGGCTGGGAAGTCACCACAGCAGGGGCAAAAATAAATGAAATATAGACCAAAAATCCAGGAGTAACTGAGGGGACAAAACAGAGCACAGGCTCCCAAGTGAGCTAAAATATGCCTGAGTCCCCCCCAGCACAGGGGAAGGGTGCCCAGCCCAGCCAGGGCAGCACCCCAGCTCCTGCAGGTCTGTAGGGCCACACTGCAAATACACAGGGTCTAAAGTTGTTCCCGAACTTAACCCTGCCTGGCCCAAAGGGCACTCACTGCTCTGTAACCTTGCCAGAAAGAAAAAGGCAACTGTCATTAAGAGCCTCAGCAAAGCAATTAGCACATTGCTAAGAAGAGTTTGGCTGCTCCCACTGAAACCTATAAACAGATTGTTCACTACTTTGCTTACCCATGTGACATTTTTTAAAAGACATGATTTTTTCCATCCAGTTCTGGGTACCTTTACAATTTCTCATTTTCCTCTCTCTCTCTCCTGTTGCTTTGCTTGCCCTTCAACCCTTCCCTGCTCAAGTTTAACGCTCCATCCAGCCACAAGCAGGATTTCTTTGGGGGTTTGTTTGTTTGTTTCTGTTTGCTTTGTATTTTGGCTTTATTGTGGGTTGTTTTGTTGTTGTTTCATGGTAGTCTGGGGTTTTTTAAAACCATTCTGCAGTCTTTTTTCTTCCCTGAACGTTCCCTTTGGAAGGATAGGAGGCTCTCTCACATGCCAAGCACAAACACTCCAGGTTTCAGCCATCACAGAAGCACAGAATCCCAGGGGCTGGAAGGGACCTGGAAAGCTCCCCCAGCCCAGCCCCCCTGCCAGAGCAGGGGCACCCAGAGCACATCACACAGGAACGTGGCCAGGGGGGTTGGAATGTCTCCAGAGAAGGAGACTCCACAGCCTCTCTGGGCAGCCTGGCCCAGGGCTCTGGCACTCTCACAGCAAACAAGTTCTTCCTGAGATTCACATGGAACCTCCTGGGCTCCAGTTTGCACCCACTGCCCCTTGTCCTGTCACTGGACATCCCTGCACAAAGCCTGGCTCTGCCCTCCTGACACTGCCCTGAACAGATCTGTAACCAGGGATGAGGTGGCCCCTCAGTCTCCTCTTCTCCAAGCCCAACAGACCCAGCTCCCTCAGCCTTTCCTCAGCAGGGAGATGTTCCCCTCCCTCCAGCATCTCTGTGGCCATGGGGTCAATTAGCTAAGCTCAAACGAGGACACATCCCAAGGGCAGGTTCAGCACCCACACAGACCCCAGCTCCCCTGTTGCCAACCCATGCACCTCCCACCAGGCTGGATCCAGGGACACTGGTGACTCCCAGGCTTGGAGACGAGTGGAACATCTCAAGCAGAGCCCCACAAATGAAACACTTGAGAAAGTTGGAGGGAATAAATAGAAATCATTAGCTCTGCCCCCGCCTGAGCAAACAGGGCTCACGCTGCCAGCAGAACAAGCCACGTTCCCTCCAGAGAAGTGACAGGAGAAGATGCCAGAACATTTTGTCAAGGAAAGCTGAGGAGGCCCCGTGCTAACGGGGGGGATGCCACGAGCCACACGTGGAGCATCTGACACCAGGGCACCTGCCCAGCTTCTAGCCCCCCCTCCCCCTTACATCCAAAACAAACCTCTCTTATTTTTAGGCAAAGTCTGAATCAGAGGGGGAAACCATCCCATTTGTTTATGCAACTTGTCTTCTGCTGCTTCAAGGCCAGCCCAAACCTCTAGCAAGGTACACAATTGTCTTCTGATCCTGCCCCAGGAGCTCCACAGCATGGGATTTAGCAGGAATGGGCTGTGGCTGGAGGTAGCTGATAGCCCTGCCTTGGTGCTTGGTTTGCTTAGTAACACAGAACTTGGGCAGATAACTCTGCCTAACAAGCCCTTCCAGCTGCCAAATCAGCTTTGGCATAGGAATTAAGGGCAGCACAGCCCCTTGCTGACAGCAGGGCAGAAGATGGCTTTGCAGCTCCATGAATAGCAAGAAATAATTCCCAAAAAGCAAAGGAAAACAGCCTATCCACCTTTCCAACCCTCCCCATGGGTGGTTTCCCATGGGTGACTCCAGCTGGTGCTCATATCCACATCCCTGTCTCCCCAGCCACACCAGGAGCAGAGGACACCACAGCACAGAAACAGTGTTCTTGGCTGCATTTGGCACAGGAGAGCTGAGGAGCAGCTGCTGTTGTGACATGTAGCAGGCTTTCAACACCAGAACATGAAGTTTCTAGAGGCTCTTACCTCCCAAATTTCGGTCTAAAAGTGAGAAGAGTCAGGAAATGAACTGCTTGTTCCTACAGCAGAGAAGTAATCTAGGTAAAGCCATGGGACACTGGGACCAGCCAGACAAATTCAGAGTGGGGATGTTCAGCTGCAAAAAAAATGCTGGCACTTGTGCTTTCACCTGCAGGGTGGCTGGGAGCTGTGGGATGCTCCCAGCACAAGCCAGGGGACATCTGGAGACACAGCCCACCCAGCTGTGAGGATGCACAGCCAGAGCTCACCCTGACTCACGGGGACCTCATTAAAGAGATGGTGCTCAGCATCCATCCACCCCCTCCTGCAGGGAGCATCTCCTGCCTGCACCTCAACACAGGCTGAAATGGGATACAAGCCCTGAATGGTTTGGGTTGGAAAGGACCTTAAAGATCATCTAGTGGCCCCTTAGCATCCTGCCCCACAAACCACCAAGAACAGCCTTTTTGAGACCCTCCAGCCAAGGACCACAGGCCCTGTAGGCAGGAGACCCTGAACTCTCACACCATACTTAATTTTGCCCTTCTAGCAGCTGATAAACTAATGCAGAGCTGCAGTGAGCAGCACAGCTGACCTACAAAGAGGAAATTCCTTCCAGGGCTGTTTTTTTTCTGTGTGTGTGTGTGTTCCAATGGCAGCAATCAGGGCTTTCACCAAGTAACTGGGAATTACCATGATAACCACACTCAGCACTGAAGGCACTGGGTGAGACCTTTGCTTCCATTATTTGAATCACCTGCACCAAACCCCTCTGAGTTAAAGCAGAAATGCTTCATGCCCACAGGGACTGATTGTCCCCAGGAGGCACAAGGGCCTGGCATGAGCCCCAGGTGAGTGGGATTGGACATCCCTGCCTGGAGAGGACACAAGAGCAAGAGCTCAGCCCAGGATGACCAAACCTTGGCTGCGTCGCACGCAACAGGTAGCAAAGCTGCCAGAGTCCTCTGTTACCTCCCAAATTTCGGTCTAAAAGTGAGAAGAGTCAGGAAATGAACTGCTTGTTCCTACAGCAGAGAAGTAATCTAGGTAAAGCCATGGGACACTGGGACCAGCCAGACAAATTCAGAGTGGGGATGTTCAGCTGCAAAAAAAATGCTGGCACTTGTGCTTTCACCTGCAGGGTGGCTGGGAGCTGTGGGATGCTCCCAGCACAAGCCAGGGGACATCTGGAGACACAGCCCACCCAGCTGTGAGGATGCACAGCCAGAGCTCACCCTGACTCACGGGGACCTCATTAAAGAGATGGTGCTCAGCATCCATCCACCCCCTCCTGCAGGGAGCATCTCCTGCCTGCACCTCAACACAGGCTGAAATGGGATACAAGCCCTGAATGGTTTGGGTTGGAAAGGACCTTAAAGATCATCTAGTGGCCCCTTAGCATCCTGCCCCACAAACCACCAAGAACAGCCTTTTTGAGACCCTCACACCAGCATGAAAGGGACAGAAGAGACATGCCCAGGTCCTCTGGAGCATCCCTGAGGATAACTACCCACTGCCAGGTGACCCAACCCCCTGATCTCAACCCAAACCACCCACCACAGCCAAGGACCACAGGCCCTGTAGGCAGGAGACCCTGAACTCTCACACCATACTTAATTTTGCCCTTCTAGCAGCTGATAAACTAATGCAGAGCTGCAGTGAGCAGCACAGCTGACCTACAAAGAGGAAATTCCTTCCAGGGCTGTTTTTTTTCTGTGTGTGTGTGTGTTCCAATGGCAGCAATCAGGGCTTTCACCAAGTAACTGGGAATTACCATGATAACCACACTCAGCACTGAAGGCACTGGGTGAGACCTTTGCTTCCATTATTTGAATCACCTGCACCAAACCCCTCTGAGTTAAAGCAGAAATGCTTCATGCCCACAGGGACTGATTGTCCCCAGGAGGCACAAGGGCCTGGCATGAGCCCCAGGTGAGTGGGATTGGACATCCCTGCCTGGAGAGGACACAAGAGCAAGAGCTCAGCCCAGGATGACCAAACCTTGGCTGCGTCGCACGCAACAGGTAGCAAAGCTGCCAGAGTCCTCTGCCCATGGTCCAGCACCCTTCCCAGGGATCTGGGGGATGGTTTTGACAACTGCAGAGACCAAGAAGCTGCTCTGATGATGCTGCCTCCCCCTGTGAACAAGCCTGGAGAGCAGAACAGGGACAGAAGCAAAGCCCTTCAGGGCATGTGTATATATAGAGGAGCATCTAGGATGCTGCCTCCAAGCATTTGAGTCAGACAGGGTCTCTACACTTCACCATTCACAGGGAATGTCTCTTTCCCAAGCTTGTTCAGTCACCCTGGCAACTACTGCTCAGACACCTCAGCCCCACTGAACCCTCCCTGGGGCACAGGGAGAGCTGCTTCCAGCATCCCAGGCATCCAGCAAGAGCTGCATCCCATGGATGGGAGCTTTGTAGCACAGCAGCAATGGAGAGGCTTCAGCAAGGTGGGAAAGAAAGAGAGGGAAGCAAGAGGCATTTCCAGGCAGAGGCTGCTTGCAGGAATCTGCTCCTAAGCTCAGCAAAAGGTGCAGGTGAGAGGGCTGAGTCAAATGTCCCAGTGTGGGGGAGCTGGGGAGGGCAGCACCACACACACCAGGGACTTTGGGGCAGAGGGACACAGAGCAACCCAAGCAGGGCTGCTTGGCCCTCAAGAAACAATTGATTTCTCAGCACCCATTCACATACAATACATTGTTTTCTGGGGCTTCACAACACTGAGACACTGCAACAAAGACCTCTGAAAAGACTGCAGAGATCAGATGGAGGAAAGAGCACAGCTCTGAATACCCAGAAGCTGCTTCAGGCCAGGAGATGCTCCAGCATAGACAACCTTCTTGTCTGGAAAAGTGCTTTTGTTCTGCCATGGCAGGCTTTTCAAAGCTGGGACAAGACTCCAGCAGCAGAGCCCACTCCCTGGGGCTGAGCACCACTCTGCTTCCTGGGAAAAGCCACTCTGAGCCTGGATGGGGCCAGGCTGCTGCTCAGACCCTGGCCCAGCCAGGGGACACATCCCAAAGGCCATGGTGGGTCTGAGGGCTCTGCCCACACCAGCAGTGGGGCAGCACAGCCCCAGGTAGGAAAGCTCTCCCTGCAGAGCTCCACTCCCAGGGGAATCTGCTTTAAGAACATCCAAACATGAAATTATCTCATCTCTCCTTTAAAAGCAGCTGTTAAACCACCCTGCTATTATTTATATAAATGCACGTCAAAGAAATTAGCCCTCCAGCTCCAGCAGAGAGAGGCAGGAGACTGCCTGGAAAGCAGGACCCCCAGCCCTGGGGATGCCTTCAGGGCACAGCAACAGGGAGGGACAGGGCTCTGCCTGGCCCCAAACAGGGATTTCAGCCACAGGGTAGCACCAGGCACAGACAGCAAGGTGACCCAGGGCTTGGGAACAAAGATCCCCACAATAAAAACCCACCTGGGTGCCAGGCAGGCAGAGGTTACTGCACCTCAAGATACCCCCCTCCTCACATACCCACCATACCTGCAACCCACCACTGCTGACACCACCCCCATTCCAGTGCTGACCTCCCCCCCAGCATCCCAGCTCCCCAGGTGAGCAGGGGAAATGCAGACAAGCAGACCTGAGGCTGTGTGTGCCATCAGCCCTGGGCAGAGGTGGGGGACGTGGGACAGTGTCTGCCACCACCTGGCCTTCCCTCCCCTTCCCCAGAGCAGGGAAAAGGGGAGAGGAATTGCTCCAGTGGGCTTGGAATTGGCCTGGCACAGCCCCACTGCTCTGCTGCCAGCACAGGACAGGGCCTGGCAATGCTCAGGGCTGGGAAAACAAGCTGTGACCCGTGCAGCTGCTGCAGCTAAAAACCAGCAGTGCTTGGAGCTCCACGTGCACCTCCCCAGGGAGCTTGCCCTCTAGGAGTTTGCTTTCCAAAGAAGGGCAGAGCCAGGACTTCTGAAGAAGATTTCTAGCTGTAATCACTGGGCCACCCTCCAGGAATATAGTTCTGCTCCTGCAAAAGAGGACAGGCTGTCACCCCTCCAGGGCCATGCTGCCCTCCTCCCTCTGGCTCCCCCCACACAAGGAGTTTTTCCTCAGAAAGGCACAAGGATGATTCTCCTGGGCTGCCTGTCCCACCTGCAAAGCAGGAGGTCATTCCTGCAAATGCATAAAGTGCACATCTGGAACCAGCCCTGAGCTCAGAGGGCCCCTGAGCTCCAAACTATCCCCTCGCCCAGCCCCAGGCAGAGCAGCATCTCCATGCCCCAGCCCAACATTCCTTGGATATTGGGCCAGCCAAGAGCCAGGGCATGAAGGAAAGGATGGACAGAGCTACACCATCCCCAGGACAGCCCAAATGTGGGCTTTGATGGGCATGCAGCAGCAAGCAGAGCTGGCTCAGCACACAGCACCTCAGCTGCTCCTGCACCCAGGGGTGTGGACATCAGCTCTGCCCAAGAGCTGATTTCATTTCTAAGGGGACATCCATTCATTTCTAAGCCTTCATTTCTAAGGCTGAAGTTCGTGTCAAAGGGGATAAGTGACCTTAAGTGACATCAGGCTTCAGCATTGGTCACCACCACTCCCAGCAGCCCAGAAGCAGCTGCACCAAGTGCCAGGGGAGAGAGGAGCAGGAGGTGCCAGCACGAGCCAGGGTGTGTTAGAAGTTGCTGTGCAGCAGAGGAAGAAAAGGCTTTCAAAAACAGAGCCATGTCTGGAGAACACTGCTGGCAGAAGGCAGCCGGGCCCCTTCCTCTGGATGCAGGAGGTCAGAACCCAGGTCAGCTTGCAGCCTCCATGCAAGTCTTTTATAGAAATACAGAAGGGAAAAGAGGGAGCCATGAAGCACCCAGGGAGCACTGCCCTGGTAAGAGTTTGTTGCCCTGTACCCAGGCAGGCTGAACACAAGATGAACCACAAGACCTGGGAGATGCTTGGTCTGGGGTTCCCAGAGGGTGGTCATGGGTCTGGGCAGCACCTGCTGCATCCCAGGCATTCCCAGCACATTCCCTGATTCTGGCTTCATGCTACAGCTCATGGCTTCTCCAAAAACACCTGGCCCAGCCAGGAGCTGCCTGGTGGGATGGGGCAGGATGGACACACATGCACAGCTCAGACCACATCATGGCAGGAGAAAAACATCCCATGACATATCCCAGTCCAGCCTTCCAGGCTCTCTCCTTGCATTTCACCCCCTCCAGGCTGGGCAGCAGCTCCTCCAGGCTGGGCAGCAGCTCCTCCAGGCTCAAAAACACCAACAAAATTCCTGTTGAACTTTGCAAAGCCAGGGAGGAAAAGTTCTCCTTTCCAACGGTGCCTTTGCTGAGGTGACTCATGAACCACAATGTGTGTCATTACTTAATAGACCCGTGAAGGCAATTACAGGATCAGGCAAACATCAGATTCCCAGCACAGGGAGTCACAGCACCCCTGAGAGGTTAAGACAAAGGGATGCTTTAAAGGTGAGCAATGGCAGGTTTTATTCTCCTTTGACTTCTGTTCCCATGATGTACAAAGACTCAATAAAAAGGTCTTATTGTTTGTGGGGAAAAATAAAATACATTTTATATATATATATCTTGCACAAATTGCACAGTGAAGAAGGGAAAGGGATAGGGAATAAACCTGTCCTGCCCTGATGAAGGCTGGGAGAAGAAACCATGCTGTACATTCCCTGCTGGGAGGTCCTCATCAGCCACAGGGCCTCTCTTCAGGAAACTTAACAAAAACACCAACAAAATTCCTGTTGAACTTTGCAAAGCCAGGGAGGAAAAGTTCTCCTTTCCAACGGTGCCTTTGCTGAGGTGACTCATGAACCACAATGTGTGTCATTACTTAATAGACCCGTGAAGGCAATTACAGGATCAGGCAAACATCAGATTCCCAGCACAGGGAGTCACAGCACCCCTGAGAGGTTAAGACAAAGGGATGCTTTAAAGGTGAGCAATGGCAGGTTTTATTCTCCTTTGACTTCTGTTCCCATGATGTACAAAGACTCAATAAAAAGGTCTTATTGTTTGTGGGGAAAAATAAAATACATTTTATATATATATATCTTGCACAAATTGCACAGTGAAGAAGGGAAAGGGATAGGGAATAAACCTGTCCTGCCCTGATGAAGGCTGGGAGAAGAAACCATGCTGTACATTCCCTGCTGGGAGGTCCTCATCAGCCACAGGGGTGAGGATGAGGAGTCCCTGATGGGGTGGGCATCACACACAAACTACTGGATAAACAGAGCACGACCTCCCTGATTCAATCTAAAAGGAGGGAAGGGAGGTTTTCCTTCTGCTCCTTCTCCCAGATCTGCTATAAACCCTTCCCCATTTGCCTCACACACTGGGAAGAAGCAGATTTGCATTTTATCTTATCCTGGCTTGAGCTGGGTCAGGATAAATGGACAATAAAGAGGGATTTCTTGCTGCTCAGCATAACAGCTGCACAAAACAGGCCTTGAAGACCCTTTAGCAAACAACCAGTTTCCCTGCTGGGTCCAATGGGTAGGAAAACATATCCCAGGACACCCTGGTTGCTCAGGGACTGGACCAGTCCCTGCCCTTCCTCCCACTCTTCATCCTCACCTGTCCCTGCTGCCCTCAGCCACTCCAAGCTGCCACTCACACCCAGAGCTCATCCTTGGAGTTTTCCCCAGTCTCCTGCACTATGGGAGACAGGAGGAAGACCAATACATATTTATGGGAAGCTCAAAAGAACATCTCAGCAATCCTGTGTGTTTTTCCATCAGGATTTGTAACCCAGCTCAGCAAGCACTCAGTCCTCACCTCCCACCCAAGGCACTCAGCCCCAGAAAGTCTCAGTGGCCCCTCTCCACCTTAGGGGACACCACCAAACCCCTCAGGAGCTGCTTCCCAACGAGGGTGCTCCTGGAACCAGCAGGGAGCCACGGGCTAAGCCAGCCTGGGCACCAGACCAGCTCCTTCACAAAGGTGCCAAGGCAAAGGCTGGTGCTTCTGGAAACTGTCTGGGCAAGAGGACAGGCAGAGATCACAGCATTCTTAGGCACTGCTCCTTCAGATACATCCCGTGGGACCCCAGCCAGGGACAGTGGCCTTCCCACCCTCCAGCAATGCAGCTTTGCCCCCAGCCCTGATGCCAATTCCCCCTCCAAACCCCAGCAACAACAGGGCTCATCACCCACCAGCTGCCTCCCTTCTGTTAGTGCCAGCAACTCCAGCACCTCCCTTTGGGATCAAAGCCACCTCATCTTTGGGCTCCCTCTCCTCAAAATGCTTCTTTTGTTTCAACAAGAGCTCATTCAGCTCCTCTTTCCCTCTTTTACCACTGGTATCAAGCTCTGCCTGCCTCTCTCTGCTTTATTTGTGCCACTATTTCATTCCTGCCATTTCATCCCTATGAAGCACGTTGCTGGGAATAACTGATGCCCAAACAACCTTCCTACCAGAGACCTGCTTCGTGGGACACTTAAGCCTGGTGCAAATAAGCTCCAAACAAAGAGGAGATTAATTTGTGGAGGGGAAGAGGGCAGGCACAGCCAGGAATAACAGCCAGGCTCTGTGCTGCTGCTGGCTGCTGGGAACACTCAGAAGTGAAAGAGGAATGTCCACCCTACTTCTTAAACCATTTCTTAAGACATGCACTGGTCCAGCCCAGCACCCTCCCCTGTCCCATCTGAGCAGCCAGACCAAGCACAGAGCTAGAAGGATCTTTGCTCTAACCCCACTGACTGCTCCCCTTGTCAGCCTCACCTGTCTCTCTCTCAACACGATGCCTGACAGCTGAACCAGCTCTCAACTCCATCCTCAGATGGGCCCTTTTCCAGCAGCTTGTGTGCCTGGAGCTTGGACTTGGCCACGTTTGCAAACATGGACAGTGTTGCTGCAGAGCCTGGAAGTGGCTGCTGGTCTGTGTGTGTGTCCATCCATCCATCCATCCATCCATCCATCCATCCATCCATCCATCCATCCATCCATCCCTGCCTCCAGGAAGCAGCCCAGGTGCTTCTGCAGGCAGCACCCAGCTGGTTCTACCCCGGGGAACTGCTACCTGTCATTTTTAGGCACCTTGAGGCCCAGCAGTGCCAGCCTGCCAAGGGACATCACTCCACCTGCAGCCACCTGAGGGGTTTCTCCTCCAGCACTGCTGTGGAACTCAGCACTGACCCTTCCCCAACAAACACCCCCTTGACTCTGGACACAAGGAGAGACCATTTGCTTCCAGAGCCTTGGAAACAGACAATGCTATTTCTGGCAGCATCACTTCTTGTCCACTTGCTCTTTCCTGAGTAGTTCCACACCATTGATTTTTCCCATGCCACCTATCCACCATCTGCTGGCTTCAGAGCACCAGCAAGGTGTTTGAGAGAGCTGGGACAATCCAATAAATTATCCTTTGTGGTTTCCAGCCCCTCATCTCCACCCCTCCAACTGCCAGTGACCAAAATTCACCCCTCCCAGGAGGGTTCCCTTGCTGGGCTGCAGCTGCTACACGACTCCCACACAACATTGAGGGTCATTTTTCTGGGTTGAAGCCTTCTCTGGGTGTCAGCCACCAACAGAAGTGCTTGTGAGGGCTCCAGGCTTCCTCCAGGCTGTTCCAAAACCCCATCACACCTCACCCTGGTGAAGAATCACCATCCATAGAGCCTGCTGGAAAAGGCTAATGGATCACACTTATTCCGAGCAAATCCCACATGCTGGGGTTGGGGGAAGGAGGGAGTGAAGCCCAAAACCAAAGCAGTGATGATAAATTCCTAAAGCTACCTTAGCAAGGAAAGGCAGAAGCAGCCTCGTGGCATCTCCCAGGAGCTCCCTGCACTGCCAATGCCAAATTCTTAAGTCTAAAGCAAGAAAGAGAGGGGAAAAATAATCCTCCCATAACAGATGGTCATTGTGCTTCCTTTCAGAAGGACAGCAGTGACCACAGGCCCTTGCTGCTGCTTTCCTATTCAGCATCCACTTCAGCAACTTGCTTTTTAACAAGTTAAACCAGCACCTTCACCCTCTGGTCCAAAGTGGGGCTGGCCCCACACTTCCCAGCCACCTGCTGTCACCTAAAGGGACTTGCCCAGGGCTGGCAGAAGGAACAAGGGCTCATGCTAAACCAAACAGGACCCAGCCTGATTTCACCCAGCCCATCCATCCCATCCCAGTGCCAAGCACATAGTGGTGGACAAGGGACTGGAGCTTGGCACCAACCAGGCCTGGATGGAGCAGCAAATGCTCCTCAGCATCCCTAGGGCCAGCTCTGACCCAGCCAAGAGGTTTCCATGTGGGAAAGGCTGGGGCAGCAAGCCCCTCACCTGAGCTGGGCTGGCAGTGCTGGCACAGCCCCAGCAGGCTCAGGGGATGCAGGAAAGGAAAGGTGGTCACCTTGGGCTGCATCACCCCCATCTCCTGCCACTGCTCACCCTACCATCCTGCTGTCTTGGGACCCACTGATGAACCCCACCTGGATACAAAGCCACCCCTGGTAAAAGCCACCACTACCTGTGACTCTCCCAGCGTCACCACCTTGGTCCTGTTGTGCTTCTCACCATGACTAATGGCATCAGCAGGTGCCAGGGAGGGGGACAGTCCCCAGCAGCACAGGCAGGCACGAGTGGGTGGCCAAGCTGCAGCCTTTGGGCTGGAGCAAGCTGCTCTCCCTCCTCTTCCTCTCAGTTTTCTCCACGTGTCTCCTCCACCCTGCCAGCAGGTACCACCCCAGGACAGGAGAAGGCTGCAGCATCCAAGCTGGTCCAGCTGTGTGGCCGGTTTGGAGAACCTCTGCTCCAGTGGAGCAGCTCTGCCTTGGAGCCAGGCTGGGAGAGTTGGGGTGTTCAGCCTGGAGAAGAGAAGGCTCCAGGGAGACCTTAGAGCAGCTTCCAGTGCCTGTCTCCTCCACCCTGCCAGCAGGTACCACCCCAGGACAGGAGAAGGCTGCAGCATCCAAGCTGGTCCAGCTGTGTGGCCGGTTTGGAGAACCTCTGCTCCAGTGGAGCAGCTCTGCCTTGGAGCCAGGCTGGGAGAGTTGGGGTGTTCAGCCTGGAGAAGAGAAGGCTCCAGGGAGACCTTAGAGCAGCTTCCAGTGCCTGAAGGGGCTCCAGGAAAGCTGGGGAGGGGTTTTCACAGGGACATGGAGTGATAGCACAAGGGGGAACAGTTTTAAACTAGAAGGGAGATTTAGATGAGATATTAGGAAAAAATTCTTCCCTGTGAGGGTGGTGAGAACCTGGAACAGACTGCCCAGGGAAGCTGTGGCTGCCCCCTCCCTGGCAGTGTTGAAGGGCAGGTTGGATGGGGCTTGGAGCAGCCTGGGCTGGTGGGAGGTGTCCCTGCCCATGCAGGGGGTGGGACTGGATGATCTTTAAGGTACCTTCCAACCCAAACCAGCCTGTGATTCTATGATGCTCCAACTGAAGCCCAGCCCCCAGGTTCCCCCACAGAGCCAGGGCCAGGCTACCATCCTGATCCACTGCTTGCACCTCCTTAGCTGGAGGAAACAGCAGGACAGAGCCCACAGCCTTCAACCTTTGAATCCACAAAACCACAGACCCCAAAAGAGGGGGAGAGAAGGGGCTGAAATCCAGCCAAGCCATATCATGCAACCAGCACCCAGCAAGACATTTTGAGCCACCCATACCTGCCAGCCCTTTGGAAGCACATGCAACACTCCCAGACAGCTTTTATATGTTGTGCTGGGAACTGTGCAGGGCCCGAGGGAGGTTGTTTGTCTTCTCCTCCCAGTGAAGCCCAGCAAGAGCTGCCAGCAGTGGCACAGGACATGCAGGAAGGCACCAGCATCACTTAGGCAGCACCTGTCTCTCTTGGCTACATCCAGCCAACCCAGGGGACACATCAAGGCAGGGGTTGGGAAGGCCAGTGCTCAAAGATCTCCCTGAATCCTCCCTTTACCTCCCCAAACATCACCCTGCAGAGGGGACCTCCCTGTGCACTTCAGGAGCCAGGGGTGCCTCCCACTCCAGTACCATTTAGACCAGCAAAACAGCTTCACCTGGTCAGACAGCAGCTTTCTTCAACAAAATCCCACAAAGCCATGTTCTTATTGATGTCCTACAAGAGCAGGCAATGGGGTGATATATCCTGGTGCAGGATATTCCTGTTTCCTAACAGCAAGAAGGCAATATCACCTGAAATGGAAAACTGTCAAGTTTCAGTACTTACTCTGTAGCTCCAGGAGCCACATTTCACTTATTACCTTGCCTGGTCTGCTCTAATATTAAACAAAAAAAACCCCACAACCCTGAATTATTAAGGGATCTGATGAATAACAGAGTGAGATGAAACGTTGCACTCTGATATCTGTCCAACACTATTTTTTTTACAGCCATTTAAATCCTCACTCTGACACGATGCTGCTCCTGCTGCAGGGTGTTCCCATCACACCATAAGCCTCTCATTAATAAAAACCCACATTTGATCCAGCAGAGCAGTTTCAGCCTTTCTTCTCTCCCTGTGCTGGCACTGCAGGTAGGACCCTCTGAAGATGACAGGGCTGGAATATCACACCTGCTCTCCTTTCTCTCCCACTTCTAGGCATGGAGAAACAAGCAGCAAAGTGCCCCAAAGTGTCAACCCCTCCCCCAGGCTAAGAACTGACCCCCACCCTTGAGAGAAGCTGCTTTAGGAAACCCACAATGCAGGGGGCTCCCTGTCTCATCATCCTTTGCCTCTTGCAAAATCCTGGGCCAAGGAACTCCCCAGTTTTGGCACAGGGGGGCTGCAGTGGGAGCCCCCCAGCAGTGGTTCAAGTGTCATGCCTGGGAAAGCAGGAGAAGAGAGAGCCTTCCAAAATGAAAACCAAAGAGAAGGGCCTTTGGGGAAAGAGGCTGAGATAATTAGAACATTCATTCAGATCACAGCTTTTGCTTCCAGCAAGCTCGAGTCACCCAAAAAAAAAAGTCCCACTGATGAAGTGGCAGGTCTGAGCCCAACCTCAGGCACACCAAAGCCTTTTCCATCACCCCCTCTTTTCTCCATCACCCCCTTCTTCTCCATCACCCCTTTTCTCCATCCCCCCCTTCTTCTCTATCACCCCTTTTCTCCATCCCCCCCTTCTTCTCTATCACCCCTTTTCTCCATCCCCCCCTTCTTCTCTATCACCCCTTTTCTCCATCCCCCCCTTCTTCTCTATCACCCCTTTTCTCCATCCCCCCCTTCTTCTCTATCACCCCTTTTCTCCATCCCCCCCTTCTTCTCTATCACCCCTTTTCTCCATCCCCCCCTTCTTCTCTATCACCCCTTTTCTCCATCCCCCCCTTCTTCTCTATCACCCCTTTTCTCCATCCCCCCCTTCTTCTCTATCACCCCTTTTCTCCATCCCCCCCTTCTTCTCTATCACCCCTTTTCTCCATCCCCCCCTTCTTCTCTATCACCCCTTTTCTCCATCCCCCCCTTCTTCTCTATCACCCCTTTTCTCCATCCCCCCCTTCTTCTCTATCACCCCTTTTCTCCATCCCCCCCTTCTTCTCTATCACCCCTTTTCTCCATCCCCCCCTTCTTCTCTATCACCCCTTTTCTCCATCCCCCCCTTCTTCTCTATCACCCCTTTTCTCCATCCCCCCCTTCTTCTCCATCACCCCCCCTCTTTTCTCCATCACCAGGGCTGGAAACCTTTCTCCAGAGGGAATCATAGGGAAAACAACCCCCAGCTCTCAAGTAGCAGAAAGAAAATTAACTGGAATAACAAGTAGGAAACAGGTGACAGCTCTGAGGCTAATAAACCCTCCCAGCAACACTAACAGCTTTCTGCATGAGTGAAACAGATAAAGTGACTAAAACAAAGTCACGACAGTCACAAGGAAGTTGAGTGAGAGATGAGAACGATTTTTGATGATGAGATGAGATGAGAAGTTTTGGCAGTTGGCTGGAAACAGGCACTGGAGAAGAAAACAGGCAGAGCCAGCTGCAAGCTCCACATCCAGCTGCAACCTGGCCCTGCACTGCTGGGAGAAGAGCAACACCCCTCTAAAGGTCCTATACAAGAGTGAGGACTAAGGCAACTATAACTCACTAAGAGAAAAGGCAGAATCCTGCAGCAGAAGGAGAAATTCTCCCTCCCAGACCTTTAATAACACACACGAGTGCTGCCAGCCCAGGGTAAACACCATGCACAGGGCAGGAGAGACCTGCTGAGCAAAGGAAGTGGCAGCTCCAGAAGTTGCTGGAGGAAAAAATGCCAAGAAAAAAGGGAAAAGGATGGGGGAAAAAAAAAGTCATTTGTAGCTGGTGGGAGCTGTCTACTCCAACACAGCAGACACACTTCATTTTCATTTTACTTTTTATATCACATCCACCAGAAACACCACCAGATTTAAAAAATGGCTTTCAAACCTAAAACCTTCAAACCTTCAACTTCCTATTCCAAGATCACATCAAATTTGGGCATTTTCAGAAGCTTCTGCCTTCTCCTCTCTTCCTTGTTCTCCTGAATTTACCCAGTGTAAACCACCTTGGCTCCAGAGAAGCATTTCAACTTGAACCAAACCACTGCCTACAAGGCCAGGGACACCCTTGTGTGTGGCCACCAGACACTGCAACGTGCTAGCCCAAAGTGCAGGATGCCCACGGGCTCCCTGGGCCACCAAGCTGGACCATGAGGAGCCATTTTCCTCCTTCCCTTCCTCAGCAACACCCCAGCACATGAGAAGCTGTTTGAGGGCACAACTTGTCCCCCGTGACGCTGTCCTGGGATCACAAAGTGCTCAAGACCCATCGAGGGGATGGCCCTGGGACAGTCCCCAGTGGTGACAGCTCTGGGAACAGGCCATGTTGGAAGGGGACGTGGTCCCCAGAGCTCAGGACCAAGCCACAGTAAGCTGAGAAATCAAGCTCGGATTGAGGCTTTAAACTCAGGAGAGGGATTAAGAGAGGTACAGAGAGAGCCAGGACCTGGACCAGTCTCCAAAGAAGCATCAGCTGCCAAAGATGGAGTAGGGAGGCAGGAGCATCAATGAGCACAGAGCAAGGAGGACCAGGAGGAAGCCACATGAAGGATGTTCAAACCCTGACACCGATGGGAAAAACCCCGTGAGCATCACCTCGCCAGAGGCTGCTGGTGAAAGCAGCCACCACCAGCACGGAGCAAGAGCTCATCCTGGCCACCCCCCCTCCCTCCTCCTAGGAATCTGGCAGCCTGGAAAAACCTGGCCCAGCCTTTGCATTTTGCAAACCTCAGCTCTAAAAATAACCCTTGGTGCCAGCGACACGTCGCGAGCGGAGCCGGCGAGCGGCACAGCCCACGGCCCCGGGCTCCCAGCATCAGCAGATCCTTGGGTTGTAAACAGGGTTGGTTGTTTTGTTAAGGTTGCTTACTAAGCTGCTGATCCAACAGCCACTGTCTGATGTGGCAGAAATTAAAGGGGGACCCAATTAGAGAGAAAAATCCCGCCAAAGAGACACAGCAGGGAAACCCAAGGAACGGGCACCGTTTCCCAGCGTGTCCCTCAAGCCCAAACTCCCACTTTGAGGGCAGAGCTTCTCACCCCATCTCACCCTGCAGGAGGGACCTCAGCTCCAGTCATGCCCGCAGCACCAACATTCCCCCCTCACCAGCTGCCTCCAGAGAGCAAAAACACTGTTTATACAGAAAGCAGAGGAGCAGAAATCCTAGGGGGTTGCACAGCATCTCCCACCCCCCTCCCTGGGGAAGAGGGGGTGCCATCCTGCCCCAGCTCCTGCAGGGTAATGGATCAAGCCCAGAGCAGGAGGAAAAGTCACCCCAACTGTTGCTCAGTTAATCACAGTAATTAGCCACTGCCTTGAGTGACTCCCATTAGTACCAGCCTGATTTTCTCAGGCACAGCCAGCACACAAGATTTCAATTAAAACTCACCACTGCAGGCAACTTGGCAGCAGCTGCCCTGACCCACTACAGGGCTCACCCAGGATATGGAAACATGCAGAAGAGGTGCTCTTTTCCTTGAAGGACCCAGCTTAATTGATTGTTACCTGGGTCTTCTTTCCCAGCCCTGCTCAGGGAAGGCACACTGGGCTTGGGGAGCAGATGCTGTATGGCTGGAGAGGAGAGGCTTGCACTTTTCCCACTCTCTGCAGGAATTGGATCCGTGCCCTGAGCATGGAACAGAGCTGGGATTTCTCTCTGGAGCTGTGCCTGTGTGCTCCCACTCACTGAAAGCACCTCCACTCCTCGGGGGGGACTGGTGAAGAGCCCTTCACCCTCCAGCACCCATGCCCAAAAATCACCCTCAAGGATGAGTCAACACCAAACGAGCTGCCCAGCATGAACCAGCCTAAAGCACTGGGCCCAGTTGGAGGGCACGAAGCAGATGGGTACCAAGGCTTTAAAAGCCAACCTCCTGCCCAGAAAAACAAAGCAGGGGAAATGCAAATGCTTGGCTGAACCAGAAGGCTCCACAAAAATATTAGCCACAGCTTAATTGCCCCTCTGCAGGGAAGTGCTGGCAGGGGTCAGGCTCAGCATCACTCAGGCCCACCTACTCCTCTGTGCTCTGAGGCACCTCCCTGGCTGGTTCTGTGCTTGTTTATAGGCAACAGTCCTGAAGGAACTGGGAGATGGAGCTCAATCCCTTCCATAGGGAGCTTGCCAAGTCCAAGCTTCCTGCTGCCTGGCTGGGTGAGGGGCACACAGGGAGCAGGCGTGGGGCTCCAGCACCTCACCCGTTCCATCAGACAGGTGCTTTGCACCAGGAGCTCGCTGTGTTTGCAACACCTCCCCTCATTCCCTGCTTGTCAAATGAAAGGAAGAGTGTTCTGGCACCCAAGGAGAAAGAACAACAGCCCTGAGGCAGGTGGGGAAGCGGGAGTGCTTGGGAAGAGCTCTGCATCTCCACGGGGAGAGCAGGTTCCCTTGCTCGTGCTGCCTTGTTTCAACAGCTGCTTGTGAAACCAAATGTTTGATTTAAATCCACAGGAGGTGGGCTCTGAGGCCAGGGGCACGTCACCCAGCACGGAAAGCACTTCAGATAACACCTCTCCGTGCCGAAGAGGAGGAAAACATCCCTTCTGAACTCCTAACCCCGCACGGGAGCCGGACGCAGTCAGAGGGTCCCCTGGACATGGTGGTTTTGGGGAGAAGCTCCCAGCAAAGCAGGGAGGATCCAGCCCCTCGTTTTGCAGATGTCACACCTCAACGTTGCAGGGCAACTGCAGAATAACTGATGCCAGGGAACCTCCACCCCAACCCACTGCTCCAGGCTGAGCACAGCGATGCCAGAGGTACGGAGAAGGGAGGAACCGCTCAGACTTTGCATCCCCCAAACCCCTCCAGCTCCATCTTGTCCTGCTCACTTCTCAGCCTGCCAGAGCTCTCAGCAGCCTCTCCCCGGGCACGAGGCCTCACGGCTGTGACTAATGGTGTGTTTTGACATCCCTGAAATACTCCAGCACTTCATTTCAGCCGCAGGGAGCAGGAAGGAAGGAGGGGATGTGCTGGTGGGGAGCAGACACCAGGAAGGAGGGGAAGGAAGAGCTTTTGCAAAAGCAACAGGCATCGATAAAGCAAAACAGCATGGAAAAGATGGGGGAGACAGCCAAGGGGACATGGAAAGCACCTGGCTGAACCACTCCTCTCCCCTGCCTTCCCTGGAGCTCTGGGATGTGCAAGGCACTGGATTTATTTAATATCTCCCCCCCAAGTTGCACTGCTTGAGTGGGGACACAGGGATGCTCCACTAATTCCTAGGAGTCTGTAGCAGGTGGTGAGGAATGCAGGATTGTCTCAGTCCCCTGCCTGAGCAGGTGGGAGAAGGCAGTGCCCCCAGCCTCCTCCAGCCCCCTGCTTTGGGCTCCCTACAGCAGAGCCAGGAAAGCAACACAGATCCCTGGGGAGGTTCATTATCAAGCATCTTCCCTGTGTTCAAACAGTCACCTCCGGCCCCAGGGTGGGGCAGAGGAGACACAGCCCCAGCCTCTGGCAGAGGAGCAAAGAGCAACCCAGCCACCAGCAGAGCTGCTGCCCAGGACCATCTGCCACCAGCAGCACCAGGGAGAGGAGCAGCCAACGCCAAGGGGAGATCTGGCTTCTTTCCTGACAGCTCTTGCTCATCACCAGCCGCTCATGCTGGGGTTCAGACAGCCCTGCTGCATCCTGGTGGGCTGGGGGAGAGGGACAGGGGCACCACACCAATAGGTGTCCAGATGTCCATGTGTGGTGCCCAGAGAGATGGAGGTGAAAGGCAGCACAGCCTCGGGAGAGTTGGCCCAAAGTGCACCCAGCCCTGGGGGGAGAGCCAAGAGATGGCTCAGCACAGCACCAGATTCACCCTAAAACCAGCCAGCAGAGCCCCTCAGCACTGCAGCAGAGGATCCATCCCCTCAGGCTGCATCACCCTGCTGCCCACCCACCCACTGCAGCCACGAGCATCCTCGGTGGCAACCACGGATCAAGCCAAGCCCAGGATGCAGAAAGTCAGCAGCAACTCCAGCCACCACCAGCAGGATCCCGCTCACAGAAGTTTCCTTGGGTCACTGTGAGCAAGGAACCAGCAGCAGTGCTGGTGGTGGGAGAGGGTGAGGAGGGGAGATGATTTTCTCTTTCCAGCTGTCACTAAAGTCATCAGTGTGGCTGTGTCAGTGATTCACACCAGTGTATGAAAAGCCTGTGACTCACGCACTGGATGCAGTGGGTGGGTGCATTGACTCAACAGTGCTGAGGAGGGGGTGCAAGGGGCTGCAGGTTTACACAGGGGCTGCCCTACTCACAGGGGATCCATGGCAGTGCCTGTCAGGACATCCCCTCACCCTGCTCAGTGCCCTCAGCAGCACGAGTGAACCTGAGGAAGGCCCAGCACCTCAGCACCAACCTGTCACCTGTGCCAAGGTGCAAAGAGGACGGGCCAGGCTCTCACCTGGCCTGTCCCTGAGGAAAGTTCCCACCACCCTACGTGATGGCAAAAGGAGGAGGAAACCTCCAGGTGCACAAGGGATGCAAAACACATCCCAGACTGCAGTGCACAAACTTTTCAGGTCCTGGTGCAAGGGGCTGCAGGTTTACACAGGGGCTGCCCTGCTCACAGGGGATCCATGGCAGTGCCTGTCAGGACATCCCCTCACCCTGCTCAGTGCCCTCAGCAGCACGAGTGAACCTGAGGAAGGCCCAGCACCTCAGCACCAACCTGTCACCTGTGCCAAGGTGCAAAGAGGA
Source organism: Chaetura pelagica (assembly GCF_000747805.2). Classification (NCBI taxonomy): domain Eukaryota; kingdom Metazoa; phylum Chordata; class Aves; order Apodiformes; family Apodidae; genus Chaetura; species Chaetura pelagica. Next base: position 449,580 of record NW_009952720.1, read on the forward strand.
CGGGCCAGGCTCTCACCTGGCCTGTCCCTGAGGAAAGTTCCCACCACCCTACGTGATGGCAAAAGGAGGAGGAAACCTCCAGGTGCACAAGGGATGCAAAACACATCCCAGACTGCAGTGAACAAACTTTTCAGGTCCTGCAGGAGCCACAAAACCCAGCAGGGGCAGAAGCAGGGCCAGGAGGGAGCTCGGGGACAGGGGACAGCTGCTGCCACAACCACCTCACAAACCCGTAGACATGTGTATCCAGGGCAGCAGAGCTGAGAACAGCCCCGTGGGGCTCTGCCATCCCACCCCTCCAGAGAGCTGTGCTGCAGAGAGACCCCCCCACACACACACACTAACTGGAGGGACCCCAAATCTCAACTCCTGCCCTCCCACCTGCCCCATCCTCGCTGCTGCCAGCGACTGCACAAACACTATGGGGAGGGGGAGCTGAAACGTTCCCCTCCAAAAGACACCAGTCTCCAGTCACCCAGCGGGTGGTAGCTCTGCCCTGGTCCTGCCAAACACACCAGCAGCACCCACCGTGTGTCTCACCTCCCTGCCAGCACCTTCCTGCCTCACCTGCCAGGCAGCCCTATCCGTGGGGCCTGCGCCCAGGGTGTCACCACATCCCACAGCATCCTGAGCCCACATCTCCCCACCTGCAGCCACACACCAAGCCCGGCCCGGCAGCAGCACCAGCACCCACCCGTGGGGAAAGAGCAGAGCTGGGTCCAGGGTACAAGCAGCATGGAGTTTGCTTGGGATTGGGGGAAAAAAGAGTGAGAG
>NW_009952720.1:451368-457162 GCF_000747805.2 Chaetura pelagica
CCTGGGTCACCAACCCCCCCAGGGTCACCAACCCACCTCTCTCCTCTCTCTGCCCCCAGCTCCTTCTCCCCATCCCTCCTTCCCCCGAAGTGCAACGGGATCCAACCCAGACAAAAGCCGGCGGAGAAGGGATGGAAGGAGATGTCCACCCAACCCGAATCCCTCCAGGAGAGGAGGAGGAGGAGGATCGGAGGCAGCCCCAGCCGGCTGGGGACTGCCTGGCTGTCCCCAACAGGTAGCAGCAAGGGGACATCATGTCCAGGGTCGCCACCAGCATCCCCGCTTACCTGGAAACAGAGCCATGGTTCCTGCTGGGAGAGCTGGGCGAGCTGGGGATGTTATTCCAGAGACATTGTTTGTCATAGAAAGGAAGGGAAAGAACCGGGGAGAGGTGGGGGAGAAAAGGAGGGAGGGGGAAGGAGGGAGAGACAAGAGGAGCAGGGAAGGAAGGAAGGAATGAGAGAGGGAAGGGAGGAGAGAATTAAATATTAAAAAAAAAAAAAGGACCAAAAAAAAGGGGGAAAAAAAAAGGAAAAAATAGAGACACTTAAAATCTGTCTCCTGCCCACACAGTGGAAAAGAAATTTCTGACAATCGGAGAAAGGGAACTCGCACATACACCAGAGGGGGCAGACGGAGGAATAACAAAGGAGGGAAGGAGCTGAGCTCCGCCAAAACAGTGCAGGAACTGTCCGGGCACACCCCCTTTCCATGCACACACACACACACCGGGGTGAGGAGCCGGTGCCCAGCTGAGCAGACAGACACATCCCTGCCCACCCAGGCCAGCTCGGCCACCCCAGGGATCATCCACCCACCCAGAAATCTGCACCCCAAGCTGCTCCTGCAGGGTCGATTTGACCAGTTCAGCCCCACACCAGGGACTGGTGGTGAAGGACCCCAGGTTGCCCCAGCAGCCAGTGCTGTTGCTCCCCAACCCCTGTTACAGCCCCAGGTCCCCCCCTTTCAGCACACACCTCCTCCTACAGCTCCTTCCATTAAAAGCAAGCATGAGTTTTCCAGCCACCACATATCCATGCCAAAATACAACCCTGCACCCCTTGCACTTCTCCCTTTAACCAGCAGCCTAAGCAGGAGCAGCCATGGGATGAGGGACATGGAGGTATATGGGCCTTTGGATTTACCCCATGGCATTTAACACCTCTACTTGAGTCATGTTGGCAGCCCCACTGCTCCTGCTTGGGCTTCATTTTCCTTTCCCAGACACCCTGGGCAGCACCCACGGACAACTGGTGCAGGGTGGAGGAGCAAGAGGCAACACGGGCTCTCCACATTTTGGTCATGGCAAGCCACAGCACTGTCACAGCTGCCTGGGGCTGCTGGATGAAGGCAGCACAACAGCTCTTTTTATAGTCCCCCTTAGCACGGGCAGGGAGAAGTCCTAGCATGGCTCAACATGAGCCCAGCTGGTTTGCCCAGGAGTCCCAAAAGCCTCTCATTGCCAGCTTCTCTGAGAGAGAGCAGGATACCCCCACAGCCCAATGCCCCTCCAGCTCCTCCTTTTCCTTCCACCACACTGCAAAGCATCCCAGCAAACACGTGCTGCCTGGCAGGAACACCCTAGACTTCCTAAGTTCCCAGGGTCGGATGCTGGCAGTGTCACTGCTGTCCCTCTCCTTGTACCCACACTGAGCCCTTGGCACGAGCTGCCACATGGCACACAACTCCTGCCCCAGCACCTGCATCACCTGCACAAGTGCACATCACCCTGGGGAGCCAGGACACTGCCCTCTTTGGGGGCAGGTTGTGTTGCTTTGGCTTTGCCAACACTTTGCATGGCCCTGCAGGGCCTCACGGGCAGCTCTGGGGCTGGGGGAGCAGCAGAGCCAGGCACCCCACACCCTCTGGTGCCACCCAGCCTGCCTGCTGTCTCTTTAAAAACCCTCATCCCTAAATCTGAATGAAGCTAAAGGAGGAAAACCCTCCATTTTCAACATCTCCTCTGGTGCTCCCATTCATTGGTGACTTGGTGACCCTGCTCCTGCCCCAGCTCACTCCTCCTGCCAGCACCTCAGGGAGGAGGCACAAAGAAAACCTGCCAATACCCACCTCCTCTTTGGGGTGCATTGAAATCCCTCAAGCAACTGCCAGGACACCACACCCCAAAAATCCCAGCTATAACCCAAACAAGGCCACCTTGGCGTCTGCAGAATGGGGGAAAAATAAACACTGCCAGAGGGTTCACACACCTCAGCAGCCCCATTCATCACCACGTTGCTGGGAGCTGGCAATGGTAGGGATGCAGACATCCCTCCTAGAGCAGTGAGTGAAACCCCCCTGGCACACAGCTCCCCCCACACAGTGCCCCCAGATCCTGCCCAGCCTGAAGGCACAGAGAGATCTTTGCCAGCAACAAACCCAGGATCTTTACTTAAATAAATATATATGTGCTGCTACATGGGGACCAGTGATGCTTTGGATTTGGATGTCTCCATGGTTACCTGCTTGTGGTGGGAGCTGGGGGGGGGGGTTAACTGAACTCTGGGGGTTCACCCATGGATTGCCCATCCCCACAGCCCTTCCCCTGGGACAGCACTGAGACAAGGCAGCTCCCAGTTCCCCACCAGTGCAGCAGGAGGGGGAGGAGAACCCGGGGCTCTCCCCGAGAACCCCCGACACGTGAATAATTGTTGCCGGATGATGAGACGCGAATGCAGATCAGCTTCCCCAGCCCGAAAAGGGGGAAAAAACAAAGCAAAATGACAGCCCTGATCGGCAGGGAAGCCGAAGCCGAACGTCTCCTCCCACCACCCGGCGAGACAGGAATGAAAGGAGGAGGCAGAAGCTGCTGCTGTCTGGGGGAGCAGAGCAGCACCCACCGGCTGCCGGCCCTGCCAGGGTGACACAGCCAGGACAGAGCCCAGGGGGCAGGTGAGCAGCCCCAGGTGCTGGCCGGGGGGGAAAAAAAGAGCCCAAAAGACAAGAAAAATGCAGAGCAAAGCCCAGCTGGACAGCAACAAGCATCTTTTCCACCCAGGAGTTTCCAACTTGGCTTCACCCCGAGAGCATCACCCCAAAGCCAGCACAGTTTCCAGGCACTACCTGGACTGGGTCTGTTTCCAGGGCTTGCTTGCTGATCTCTTCTTCACATGCAGCATCAGTGTGTTGAGTGACCCCAAGGACTTGGAGCTTTTTAATAGCACTTTTCTTCCACACCACACAAGAGCCCCACTAGCCTTTCTCCTCCCCCTTCCTGCACGTAGAGCCACAAACCCCTGAGTGGAGGACTAATTGGAGGCCAGTGAAGAGAATGTACAAAGGGCAACAAAACACAACCTCTTCGGGGGTGGGGAAAAGCCCAAAAGATCTGGGTTTTGTCTAGTCTGGAAATCAGAAGGCAGCAGCCAATGGTTCTGTAATAAGGTTGTGGGAATAAATTGTGCTGCAACCCCACAGGGAGCAGGACAAGAAGGGATGGGCTGAAAATTGGGGATTAGACACCAGGAAAAAATAATAATTAAAAAGAAGGATTTTAGTAGCAAAGATGATTTAAGCTTCAGGACAGGCAGCTGGAGAACTGAGAATAGGTCAGATAAACCCTGGCAAGGTGGTCTGGGTAAAGCAGCTCCCATTTTGAGGTGAGGAAGGGACCTCTTGCAAGGTAGGCTCCTGTCCTGGGTTTTTAGCCCCCTGTGGCTGGTTCAAGGTAGCCTTGCATTGGTTTCTGCCAAGCATGAAGGGACCAGCAGCTTCCTTTGGGGTGATGCAGACCACCCCATGTCCAACCCTGCCCCATGCTCCCCACCCAGGTTATTCTGCCCCCACCTTCTGCAGTGCCCGTGGTGTTGAAGGCAACACAGCATGGCAGGCTGTCCTCCCTGGGGAGACACTGGAACAGGCTGCCCAGGGAAGCTGTGGCTGCCCCATCCCTGGAGGTGTTCAAGGCCAGGTTGGATGGGGCTTGGAGCAACCTGGTCTAGTGGAAAGGGTCCCTGCTCATGGCAGGGGGGTTGGAACTAGATGATCTTTAAGATGCCTTCCAATCCAAACCAGCCTGTGAGCCCATGATTAACAGGTGTGGTACCACCCTGTACTGCCTTTGGGTCACCAGTGTCTGCAAAGCTGACTAGTCTGGGTTAGGAGTTGCAGCTCCTTGTTTTGTTAGGCATTTTTTTTTCACTTTCATGCTCACCACTTCCAAGTAGACCTGTGTGTTTTTCTACTGCATGTATTTCAAACAGAGCTAAGAAAACCTAGAGGGCACGAAGCACAGCTGAAAATACCTTTAAAAAAAAAGATAGGAGACATATGTATTTGGCCCAGCCCCCAGCCCAGCAGAAGACACCTGCTGGAAGTGCAGAAGTGTGACCTGCCACGTTGCCTGCTGGTCCCATTGAGCAGGGAAAGCTGGACACCCCCAGGAAGTCATGGACCTCCATGGGGAACAAGTGCTGCTCTCCTGGGGAGGGAAGGTTGCACTTGCCACAGGGAAGAGAAACTGTGCAGCTTCCACAGCTGGTAAACTCTCAGAAAACAGGTTGTGAAACAGCATTGGGGTGAAAAAAAAAAAGCTCCTCCAGTAAATGTCATGTTACCCTCATGCTGCACATGTTCCTCCATTGCCATTTGTTGCCAAGGGTCTGCATATGCCAAAACACACACTTCTGTTTAACAACAGGAAAGCCCATGAAGCTTTAAACATCTTTAATGGTATTTACTCTCTTGCAGTAATATCAGCACTGTAGCAAGGCCTGAAAGGGGGAAAAAATAGTCTAAACCTTAGGATGTTTATGTAAAGCAAGACTAAACTTTCTCTGAGTAGGAACTTCTCCAAGACCAGGCAAAAAAAAAAAACCCACACACTAACTTTTCAGTAACAGAAACATCCGAGACTGTTCTGCAAAATAGAAACAGAGTGGAAGGCAGAGAAAAATCATGGACCTGTCCTTTCTGGGACCAGCCTGAATCACAGTGAAGCTGCACCCTGAATGGGATGAAGAAAAACTAAATTTGTCTTCTGCTAAAAAAATAATAATAATAATCTAATTCAGCCATCAGCTATTGCAGACTACAAGAAAAAATACCAGCAAATTCCTCCCTGGATGCTCAATTTTTCCCAATGAGGCCAATGACCAGAGTGGTGACAATCCCAGCCTGCCCCTGGGAAAGCTGAGCCCACAGGAGAGGTGCCTGTGCCCTGATTCCTGCTCCACCTGGGACCTCTGGTTCCTAATTCCAGTTACAAACCAAGTGCTGTTCAGTTTCCAAACCCCCATCATTTAGCTGAAACAGATTTTCCTGGCACTTGTTGTGCTTCAGTGCCCAGGGTATAACCAGCCCTCTTGTGTTTAAAATGAAGCTGCCATCTGGAAAGCAGGCAGAGACCTGTACCCTTTCTTTGCTCCTCTCCTACTACCAGCACCTGGATTCAAGCTCACATTTTCAATCCCTTTCCCCCACACAAACACACACACACACCCTCCCTCACTCGTGGCTGAGCTGTTTGACTAAAATCTGAGCCATTTCTCAGGGTCTGTCTCACAGCCCAGTCAACACGGAGGGAACTGGTGCCAAGAACCCATTTCTTTCTGATCTGATTGTTTGTTTTCCTGCCTTTCCAGTTTGGGATTTTTGACAGGGAGCCATGTGAAACCAACTGCTCATTGTTTACTGGGAAGCCTGTGGGCTGCATTTTAGTCATTTCACTGACAAAAAGGCCTGAGAATATGATGGAAAGTCAATTAGCTCCTTGCAAGAGCCTGTGATTGCAAAGCTCTTTGGTGTCCACACATGGGAAGTCAACCCAAACAAGTGCCCTGGGCTGTCACTGCTG
>NW_009952720.1:457449-480005 GCF_000747805.2 Chaetura pelagica
ACCAAGGATGCTCCTGCTGCCCTGCCCAGTTACCTCTCCAGTTGCCCCCACAGCTCCTGCCTACAACAGTACCCCAGCCAAGGTACTTCCCCAGACCCACTCCTGCTCACATCTGAAAGCTGCAAGTGATCAGCAGGGCTTGCAAAGAGGCACAGCAGGGCCAGAGTCCCCAGGGTGGGCAGCACAGACCCATCATCTGAACAGCATCTTCCCATCTCCTCCAAAAAAACCCACACCCTCCTCCTGGTGCTTGGGCAGGATGGGCAAGTCCTCCCCCTAGGGTTGCTACAAACATTGAAGAGCCATAAATCAAGTCACCTCCCCCTGACAGTCCAAACACATTGGGCTGTGCAACACTTTTCCCAACGAGCCCCTAAACTTGCTTTTGGTTTCCCCTTCAAACTAACTTCTCAGCACCCCCTCGATTGCAAACCAGAGTGGGGGGCATTTTATTCCAAGACAATAAATTAAAGCAGCAGCAAAGCTGGAGGCTGCTCCTTGCCAACCCCTGGGCTCACCCAGGTGGGTTTCATCTGGGGCTTGGTGGGTTTCCCACCCCTGGGCCTCTCCAGGCCACCACTTCCCCATCCCAAGAACTGCACAGACCCAGGTCCAGGTTATCAAGCACTTGCCATGAACACTTCCATCTCCTGTCCTCTTTGGCACCTACTGCTGCTCCATCAGCTGCAAACCCCCACCAACAGCTTGTTTTGTTGTCCTTCACGTGACTGGAAACATTCTTAAGGAGCTCCAGCTTTACATGAAGGCACCAAGAAGCTCAAGACTGTCTGAGAAAAGCCAACAGCCCCAGTGATGCTTCCACAGGGGCTGATCCTGCCCAAGGAGCACAGAGAAACCCCATCCCAGGGCTGCTCAGTCTTCTCAGGCACAGCTCCAACACATAAGCAACAATATTAGGGAAATAATGTCTAAACAGCTCCAAGCTGGATCCTCCTGCCAGCAGGCAGGGAGGGCTTCTCACTGCAGGAGGCCCCCAGAGATGTCTATGAGCTTCTGATGCTGAAGAGATGGGGTTTTTTGGCATCCTCCTGATGCAGCTCATCTCAGTCCCAGCCTCTCCTCTGCACCAAACAGAGCTTTTCTCTCCCCCCCTTACATTCCCAGTGGGACAATGAGGGTTCTTCTGGATGCACATCCATACACAACTTCTCTTCCAAAGGTATCTTGCCAAGTCTCCACTATATTCCCAGAGGGAAATGAATGTGTTATCCCTTAGGACCCCAGCTTCAGGCAACCAAGACACAGGCTCCATAAAGACAGATCCTGGATGTCACTGCTGCCCCAGGCACCTGGCACTGCCCAGGGAGGGGTTGGTCATCCAGGAGCAGGAGAGGACCAATGGGCAAGGATCTGCACCTCCCAGAGCTGCCAGCAGAGCTGTAGCTGTTGTTCCCAGCACTTCCATCTCATCCCTGAGCCACCTGCATGGAACCAGCACGTTCCCTAACCCACAGCTCTTCATGCTGCTCTTCTCCTTCTGTCTGCTGGAGCTGTTTGCAACGGGTGTTCAAGCTTTACAGATCCAGCCTTTAGCTACTGCATCTGTGAAAGCCAGGATCTCCCAGCCAGCTCTTACCAGGTTTGATACAGCTCACCAAGGGTGTCTGTCAGCAGAAATATCAACGGGCCTTTGAGGAACTCTGTACCCAGACCTCCAGGGGAAGCTGGTAACCACTGAATAAAAAGCACCAGCCTGCACCCATAACAGCACAGAAAGGCACCAGAGCTTTCCTCAGCTGATGGCCAGTATGCCAGGCCAGGTCCCAAGCATTTCCCAGTGGCCAGCAGGATGCTGAGATGGGCTACTGGGCCAGTCCAGGGCCAAATGTGACTTCCCAGAGGCAGGGTGGAAAGCCTGCTGCTCCAGCCCCAGGCTGCTCCAGCTTCAGGGTGTCAGCAGGACACAAGGCAGTGAGAGGAAAGCACAACACATATCAACATTTAAGTGATATGGAGAAGCACAAGAGCCCTTTCCTTCCACCCATGGACAGGCAGGTGGGCCTGGGCCATGGCACTGAACTTCCCCCCAGGCTGGACTAACATTTACAGGCTGCTCCAGGACCAGCCTGGTGTGATGAAGTCTAAATCTAAAGCTGACTGTGCCCAGGGAGCATCTGTGGTCCTGAGACTACATGAATAATGAAGATTTTAACAGGGCAGAGGAAACAGAGAAGTGATGGGTGCTGAGAGGCATCAGCTTCAAGCACAGCCTGTCAGCCAGCTGACAGAGCTGGAGTCACTGCACTATTTTTAAATCCTAGGAATTCAGACCCGGATTGAGCGATGGAACAAGGGGAAAAGCAATTGCTCTCAAGAGCTGAGCCCAGCTGGGTCTCTCTGCTCTCACCTCCCCTTCTGGGCTGCAAGATCTACTGGACTCACCCTGGCTCACCTCTCCTGGGCAGAGCTTCAGCAAACCTCTCCATAATGTCCCTTGGGTTTCACCCTAGAGGAGATGCCAGCACCTTATACTGAAAAGAAGGTGATAGGCAATGAAACAGCAGAAAACACCCATCAGATCCTGAGAGCTGCCTCCAAAAGAAACAAACAAAAAACCAACCAAACAAAAAGGCTGATGGCTTTGCTCTGAGAAAGGCAGTGAGAAGCTTCAGCTTCTAATCCCAGGATTTCAGAAGACTGAGCTGGTTTGCTCCACTGCCTGTTTCTCCCCCCACACCTTCCCCAGCAGCTCACATTTGGGCAGTTCCAGCTGAAGGCAGCAAGGAGCTGAGGAAACTGTTGCTGGGAAACTGCTCCAAAACCCTGGCTCGACGAGCACCTACAAGCACAGGGCTGGTGGTGCCCAAGCAGCACAGGCTGCCACCAGCAACAGCCACTCCGTGACCCCACCAGCCCCTGGATTCAGGCAGATCATCCACTTCATCCCAGCCTAGATGCAAATTAGAACCTGACTCAGGAAGGATTATTCAACGCCGATGCTCATTAGCACAGGATGCCTGCTCAGGAAGCAGGGTCTGACCCACACAGAGGTGGTTACCCCCAAAACCACTCCAGTGCTGGGTTGCATTGGCTCCCCTGTGGGCTGCAGGTGCCTGGACCAGCTCCTCCTCCCTGGCTGCTCTGCAGGGTGGATGCACTGGCTGCAGGGCTCAGCAACAAGCACCAGATCCCTGCCCTTGGGGACAGCAGGGCTTGTTGTTCCCAATGACCTCAGTAACACCATTCTGTGTTATTCTACAGACCAGGGGCAAAACTGTGAGCTTGCAAGTGCCCCAGTTTCTCCTGCCCACCCCTGGGGATGTGTTAGAGCCTGTAACAAGTTCTGCTCTTCTGTTTCCTACAGGAAAAGGGAAAAAAAAAGCCCTCTCCTTGGGCTGCCTGGATGAACTCCCTGTGCTTGACATGTTTTGCCCAAGCCTGAGTTCAACACTTTTCATTTCATGAGCTGCCCACACCCTCCTGCTCTAGGACTCCCTGCTGAGCCCCACCAGCTCCAAAGCTCCACGGCCACCCTACAGGAGGACATGCCCAGGGCTTCAGGGTGGGGTTCCTGCCCCCCAACCCCAGCCTCCTGCCACAGGACATCACTTGCTGCCTGCAGGAGACAAATCCCCTTCATTCCTTGCCAGCCCTGCTCAGTGGGAAAACTAGTTGAGCCCAGACCACAGGTGGCTGAGTAAACATTTGCCCCATAAGGTGTTGCCTCAAGGGTCGTGTTTTCTTTTCTTTTTGGAGCTCCATCCCTTTCTGAAGTACTTTATTGGAGCTATGAAGGGCACATCCCTCATTTCTCTTGCTCTGCAGCCTGTTGTCACACAGCTGAGGTGCAGCCTCCCTCCTGCTGCCAAGCAATTCCCAGCCAGCCAGCCTGGAGGAACCTTGGCTACAACTTCCAGAGCTCTGAAATACAAACCTTTGGGGTTGAGGGCAACAGAAGACTTAGGTGCTTGGCCCCAGATAGAGCAGAAATATCCAGGGTTGGAGAGCAATTTACACCAAGGCTTTTTTTTTTTTTTACCACATGCCCCAGGGAACTGCCTCCCCCATTTCTTGAAAGAAATCAAGAAGGAAGCTGAGTGCAGACCCCACTTGGCCCACAGAGCTATTTCCACAGCCTATGATTTGGTTCCCCTGCAGAGGAAGGATGCTCATCACTCCTCCTCCTGCTCCAGGCTGCACGTGGAGGGCCCTGATCTCAGCTGGGGCCTCCAAAAGCTGCCACAGAGCACAAATAAAAAGTGATAATAGGAACTGGAGGGTGAATTAAACATATGAATCATTTCCTCTCCTGGCTTTTCCTGCTCCTCTTGTTTCTGTTATCCCCTAAGAAAAGAACCCAGGGAGGACATTCATTTCCTTTCCACCCTGCTCTGTGGGGGATACTTTTTCTCTCCTCATTTTCACCTGACAGCATCAGAGCTGGGCAGATGTTCCCGAGATCATTTCTCCATCACATGGGGAAGCAAAGCCCTTGGGTGTCTTGAGCAGGAGCCTGAGCCCTCCTCCTCGTTCCTACCAGGCAGGAACAGCCCCATCTCAGACCCCATCCTGCCTCTCCTGCTGCAACCTGGAGCTCCCTCCATCCCTTATTGCACAGCCCATGCTCTATGTGCAGCCTTCCAGCCCCATGTCCCTGGAGGGCTGGTGCACAGGCACCTCAAGGTCTCTCAGCACATCCCACCCCTCCATAAGCCCCCAAGGACACCAGAGAGCCCATTGCTTTGGGGAAAAAAAATATCCTTCAAGCCCAAAAAGGTCATTTACCTCCCAACCCAGGAGCAGGGCAACACCAGGACAGCAAAGAGCAGCTTCTTCAGAGCCCCAGGGTGGCTTGTTTGCAGAGCAAGCTGGTTCTCCTGCCATCTCCTCCACCCGGGGAGCAATCCTGCCTGCAGGCTCTCCTGCCAGACCAGCCATTCATTAAGAACAGCAGAGAAGAACAGCTCAACCAGCCTCTCAGCCCATGACAGCATCCTGCTCCCCTCCACTTACCTCCCCTCCTCCAGCACAGAGCTGATGACTCCCTGCCAGGAGATGCTGCCAGAGAAACCAGCCGAGCAGGACATCCCAGGGCAGTGGGAAGCCTGGCAGGCACGGGCAGTGCAAGGGCATCTTGCTACAGCTGAAAGGCAGGTGGGTGCAGCCATCACCACCCAAAAATCCCACGAAGAGGCTCTGCCCACAGAGCAGGGATGTAGCACAGGGAGGGAAGGGCTTGGCACCAGTTTTGGGGCTCCTGGACTGCCCCTCCTTGCTCTCCTGCTGAGGGGGAAGGTGCAGAGCAAGGCAGAGCTTTCAAGAGCCCTAAGACAGGCTCTTCATGGTGGCAACATCAAGCATTGAGGTTGCAAAGCCCTTTTGGGTTAGTAGGGACCAAGACCACCCTATAGTTAGTAGGGACCAAGACCTTGACCCCTCCTCATCACCACCTCGGGTACCCCCAGGGTCATATTTGTTACCTGCCTGAAGGCCCTCAGTGCAGACCTAGGAGGTTTGTGACTGCAAACAAAGCTGCATTTCTCTGCCACAGGATCACCCAGAAGGGACAAACCACCCAACAAACCTCCCTCACTGATCATGCTGCCAAGGGAGATGCAGCTCTGGGCTGGGCTCGCTCAGGTCCAGCATTTCAGGTTTGCTTCAGACACATCCAGGAGTGTGAGGTTTCAACCCTAGGAGCACTCCAAAAATGCAACTCCACACTTCCACACTGAATCATCACCTTTTCCTTGCCACCTCAGCCAGCTGAGCTCTGAAGCACTGCTCTTTTCTAATGGGGGAAAAAAAAACTGTTTTGTCAGCTCAAGGAAGACTAAATGGATGCAACCTGAATTTTCACCCACCTTCCCTCACCATGTGCTCCCCACAGCTCCTCCCATGCCCATCACAAGGCTTCCCAGTCCACCAAAAATAGTTTCTGCCCTGATCCATAGGTAGATATGTCAAGAAAAAAGAAGTCCAACTTCTCAGTTACAAAGGGGCACCAGAGGATCATGTTATAGGAGGCATCACATCCATCTTTAAGAAAGATCCAGGTCACCCCAGGACAGAGTTTGGTTACAGTGACAACAGCAGAGTTGATCACACAAGCAGGACTTCACGAGTCCTGAGAAAGGACACAAAAGGCACAGCAAAAGGCCTTCTGCACTGGAAGGGTTTCCCCAGACTGCAGGTAGTTTACAGAGAGAATTCCAAGAAGGCAGAACATGGCAATGAAGTCAAGTTTGTCAAATGATTCAGCCCCAAACTCCCTCAACAAGAGGTTAAGAAAAAAAAACAAAGCAGCAGCTTCCTAAGCCATAAAGTGAATTCATCCCTCTGAAACCAAGGAGCACAGCCAGAAAACAAGAGGAAGAAGAAGGAACAGACATTGGACACACCTAAAATTCAGCACTGGGGACCAGCCTAAGCATCTGGTGGCATGAAGAGTCCAGAGATGTGGCTGGAGGGAACCCAGAGGAAGGGCTGGGACCATGGAGCCCACACCAGGGATGTAAGCAGTGGCAGGGCAGGTGACATCTTCTGCTGACAGAGGAACAAAGTCCTCCAGCCAAGGCAGTAACATGATTCACACACAGGCCTTGCTGGGCACCACATGTGCTGCAGCAGCTTGAAGATGGAGGAGATATTGTCACCAAAAGTGCTGCAGTCCCTGGAGCATCATGAAGCACAAGCCCAGCTCTGCAAGCTGCTGTGGTGGGATCAGCTCCCAGCAAGGCTCAGTGGGTGCCTGGGGAAGCATCAGCTTGAGGTGGGAACAGTAAACAACCCGTCCCAACCCCCCTGGGGGACAGGGAGAAGCAGAGCAGGACACCAGGTCAAGAGGTGAGTGCAGAGCTCCCAGCTGTGGTGAGGCTGGAAAGGGCAGGGACTCCAAGGGAGCAGAGATGAGGTCGGGAGGTCAGAGCAGTTCTGCTGTCTCCGTTGCCAACTGAAAAAAGCAGCCTTGAATTCACACCAAAGCACAACAAGTTCAGAACAATAGACACATCTTCTCTCCTGTTTTTCCCAGGTGCAATATGCAATTAACCTGTGGGTCTCATCACCACCCAGCTAATTGAGAGCAAGGACTCCAGGGGAGCTGCAAACAACACAGCAGTGACACGTGCAGTGAGGAGCATCCGTGCTGAGCAGGGCTGGGGTAAAAAACCCCCATCCCTCAGGGTGGTTGCCCCAATGGCTTTCCAGAGTGGTGTCCAGAGAGCTGCTGCCTGGGGACTCAGGTATCTTGACTAAAAGCATGGGCTGGGGGCTGGTTTGTCCAAAGAGAGGGAAGCCAAGGAGATGGAGCAACCACTCCATGCTCCAGCAACCCCAGCTGGTGTCACCCTGAGAGCAGGGCTGTGAGTGGGCATGGCCCAGCTGCCACCTGGGGACAAGCCTTGCAGCAGCATCCCTCCCAGCCAGGGAATGTCATGCTGCCCACTTAGAGCACACGGACCACTCTGGGACAAGGACACACACCCAGCCTTGCTCTTTATTTCTACTCTTCTCCACACCTACCATTCTCACCATCCCACACTGCAGGTGGGTCTTCTCCCTGCAAACAAAGCCTGCCTCCTAAAATAGCCAGTGCCTCCCAGGTGAGCAGCCTGCTCTTGGCACACAGCATTCCCAGGCTGACACCAGTGCTCCCAGTACATGCACATGTGGCTTCCTTCACCATCAGACCATCATTGTGGTGCCCAGCACAGGGCTGCTCTCCAGAGGACCAGTCTCTCCAGAGGACCAGTTGGCAGGGCTGCCCACCTCACTTTGGGGTATTTGGGCAGGACCTCTGAATATCCACATGTCAAAAAAAAAAAAAAAGCAACAGCAATTTAAAAAAAAGGACCTAAAATTGTCTTCAGAGAGCAATCTGGTTCCTGCTCCAGCAGCTTTCTGCTGGCTCGTGGCTGGGGAGCACAGAGGGAGGAAAATTGCTCAGCACAGCCTTTCTTCTCAGGGCTGGGGGAAGGGGAAATTGCTCTCAGAGCCTGCAAACACCGTGGCAGAGCACAAAGTCAAGCTCCTGTCAAGCCCAAAAAATCCATGGCAGCAGCATGGGCAGAAAGCAGGAGGCCTGGCACCCTCAGAGCCAGAGGGGCAGCTGGGGGGGCTGTGCAGATCAAACCCACCACACCACAGCCAGGGAAACATGCAGTGATGTTTCTCCAAGATCCTCTCCCAGGCTCAGCAGAGGGTCATTTTTATTTGTTAGCCCTCCCCCCCATGGTCTTTCCTTCCTGGCCTTTTCCACCACACCTTGAACTCAGATGATTGTTATTTATTTCAAGCACCCACAGGGCCCTGCAACAAGGAACCCCCCACGGATCACCACTCCATGCAGCTTGTGTACCTGGACCTTCCTGCTTGTAGCTGAAGTCCCTTAGATCTCGCATCAGAGTCCAAACCCAAGCAACTCCCACCCACCCTCCAGGGGTCACCAGGGATTTCATAGCAAAGCAGCCTCAGGCCCCCTGTTTCCCCATCACAGAAAGCACCCAGCAAGGAAGCTGATGACACCCAGTATCTCCAGCAGCATGGCCCAGAGAGGAGAAGCACTAGCCAGGTGACCTGCCCACAGCCTCCTCCACCTGCCAAGGTACATAGGATGGGATACTGAGCACTCCTGATGCCCTTCCAAGAGGAAAACAGAGCTCAGCAGCTCCTCCCAGACAGCAGGGCAGCTGATGATGTTAATGACCATCTCCCAGCTGTCTGGTGCCCCCTGACTCTGATGTTACAGGGTGTTCCTTGAGCCACAAGATTCCCTTGGAATGGAGATCTCCCCAGGGAGCTGCAGAGCAGGAGAAGAGCAACGAGGCACCAGGAGTGACAGTGGCTGGAAGAGGCTGTTTTACAGCTCGAGCGAGACGACGAGAAAGTCATTAATTCCTATCAACTCATTCTACGCCCATCAGGTTCTTATTTCATTACTTGGGGAGATGGCAGAGGGTAATTTATCCATCAAATGAGATGTTGTTGAACAATTAAAGCGAGTGCTGTGTCTGGGTGCTGGCAGAGGGGCAGCTGGCAAGGGGTGGGAGAAGAGCAAGGAGACCCTGGAGCTACTAAGGGCCCTGGATTGCTAAGGGACAGGTCTGAGGGTCAGAAGGTGGCTTTGGGTACAAGGAGCCAGACAGCTGGTGCTGGTGGGACATCCCACGTGGCTGCAGACAGGAGAACAGCACAGAAGTGCTCAGGCACAGCAGGAGCTGAGGGGGCCATCGTGGGGCATGAGCTTTCAGGCACAGGGTCCTCCTGACCTAACGTCTTCATGGAGCAGCCTTGCACTAGATCATCACAAGTGCCTGGCTGCAGGCAACCTCTAGCTTAAAAAGGTGGAGGAGAAGATGCCAAACAGATAGCAAAGCCATGCTCCAGTGCTGGCAGAGCAGAGTGAGCCTAGGAGCTAACAGAGCAGGGATCCTCTCCTCTAACCTGCTCCTCCCCAGAGCTGAGACCTGACAACTCACTGCATAAACCCTATAGGGTGCAACTCCCACCGTCAGAATCTCTCCTAAAGGGAAGGGGTCCCCCAGACACCCCCTCTCCCCAGATCCTACCCACTGCACGGCTGGGAGCAGCTCAGAGGTGAAGTTTGGGGCAGGCACTGGGAGGTGAAGCTGAGACTCCTTCACCCCAAGTGACCCGACCAGGCTCAGCACTGCAAGGAAAAGCCTCGAGGAAACGTTGAGTGAGACAATCAGGAAGCAAACCAAGCCTGTGCGATGGACCAAACACCCTTCATAAAGGATTGGGGCCAGAATAAAAAGCACCCCCGAGTCCCAGCCAGCTCTGCCTGCCCTCCAGCCTCCTCCAGCGCTGCTCACCGTGGGCAGGAGCCCCATCTGCCGGCTTGGCCATGGAGGACACACATCCCAGCTCCTCAGGGCGAGGAGGAGTCACTACCAGGAAGGCAACACCGAGGCCAGCGCTGCTTCTGAACCCCCCCCAAGCTGGGAGCAAAGATGCCCACAGTGGGTGCAGAGGATGCTCCACAGGAGACAAGCCCACCAGAAAAACAGCCCCCTAGGGCCACCAAAGCCTCACCCAACATCCCATAATCATAAATCACCTGCTCCTGATCCCAAGACCACGCAGTGCTTTGCTCCTCACAGCACCCAAAAACCTTCACCCAGCCTCACGAATGATATTCCACCCATCACCCCCAGCAGGGTGTAAATCAGCCCCTGGAAACGCCTGCAGGGACTGAGGAACAAGCCCCCACTGATACCCTGCTTGATGCCACAGCACACCCAGCCCCAGCAGAGAAGGTGGGCTGGAGAAACCAAGAGGCTGATGCCAGTGGAGCAGAAAGACTAAATATTTACACAAGCTTTGCCATCAGCCCCCGGGCGAGGAGGTGGCAACTGTACAATTTCCATGCGACCAGCATAACAATTTCTGTGTAACCAGAAGTGCAAGGAAATTACTTAAGCACACCCAAGGCAGGGAATTCAACTCAGTCAGGGCAAAGGGATTCAAGCACTTGGGCAAAGAAAACAAAAACAAAAACACCCAGCTCCAGGGGGTTTTAGAAGTCACAAGGCATCAGAGCCCCCTAAGCACAAGGGCACACTTCACCCACCACTGTAATAGAGCCAGGATTGGGGGGGACAGGCACCCAGGAGGTTCCCAGGTGGGAAATAAGCCCTTCAGGGCCACAGGAAAGCAACAGGGGGGCTGTGGCAGGGAAGGCATGTAATGGCAGCAGGGTGCAGTTACTCAGACTGGAATAAAAACCAAGGCTTGGGGGCTCACAAAGGAGGGACGTGCAAGGCAACCGTTACATGGTGCCTCTAAATAAAATGCAAATCATTCCTTACATCTACTTGTTTGCTGTTCCAGGCACTATATACAGCCAGACCAAGGACACTGCTCTACAACCTACATGCTACAACACCACAGCTCCAGGAGAGCTACACGTAGCAGGGATCTCCCAAGCCCAGCACAGAGCCCCTCAGCCCCATCCTCTGCCCTTTGCAGGAACAAACCTTACCTGAACTTCTTGTCCTTAGCTGGAACCAGGGCAGTAGATGCTGTTTCACTCTGACCCTGCTCCCTGCCTTGAAGTTCCAAGGGGGAACCCCACATGAACAGAACAACCCAACACACAACCAGCTAAAGAGGGAGAGCCCTGGGCTGAGCCTAAATAGAGCCCTTGGTATAGGGTGTGGGTGGGAAGACAGGTGAGGTCATTTAGGACCATGGCATCCTGCTTGTGGCCTCTGCAGGTGAGGCCATGGAGGGCCATGGCATCCTGCTGGGGGGCTCTGCAGGTGAAGCCATTTAGGCCCATGGCATCCTGCTGGGGGGCTCTGCAGGTGAAGCCATTTAGGCCCATGGCATCCTGCTGGGGGGCTCTGCAGGTGAAGCCATTTAGGCCCATGGCATCCTGCTGGGGGGCTCTGCAGGTGAAGATATTTAGGACCATGGCATCCTGCTTGTGGGCTCTGCAGGTGAGGCCATTTAGGACCATGGCATCCTGCTTGTGGGCTCTGCAGGTGAAGCCATGGCTCCTCCCTGCTGGATTTGAAGAGCCAGACAGGCTGTATCCATCAGGGAAAAGTGTTTCTTTGGAGGTCTGGGTGAGGGAGCAGGGCTGCTGGGTGATGGGGCAGCTCCCAGCTGGTGTGGGCAGCCCAGGAGACACATGCCAGTGCTCATCCCAATGCTCCCAGAGGAACTGCCACAGTAAACAAGGCTCAGGTGTCACCTTGGGGTAGTGATGGCTCAGAGGACAGGAGAAGGGGCCTGCCAGGGTATACAGAGAACCACCTGCTACTGCAGCAGCTCTCTCAAGGGGCCTTACACCTCCAGGAGGAAAGCAGGTTGACACCATCCCTTGTCAGCTCCGAGGAGTTACCTGTGCTGAGGGTGTGTGGGTCTGGCCACGGGGTCTGGAGCAGCCTCAGAGCAAGCACAAGCTGTGCCATCCCAGTGTCACAGATCCTAGGGACAGACTGGGGGTGTCTAATGGTGCCCCTAAAAGCAGTGTCCCCTCAGAAAAGCCAGAGTCACAACCATTCCCGTTTGATAAGGCACACGTTGAGGAACCAGGCCCCCCCACCAGATGCTGAGCATCTCCTGCCACGGGCAGGAGAGGAGGGTCAGCCGCTCCCTGGAAAAGTCTGAGACAACCCACGAGGTGACCCAGGCACAAGGGAAGAAAGGGACCTGCAGAGAGTGCAAAAGTACGTCCAGGCCTGTCCCATGTGCAGGGACAGCTCTGTTCCTACCCCTCCGTGGGAGCCCAGGGGTTGGTACCCCAGAGGACCGGGTCTCCACGGGGAGAAGCAGCAGGAGCCAGCTTTTCTCCGGCAAGCTACTACCGAGCTCCACGAGAGGGCTTTGCTGTACCAGGAAACGAGGGAAGAGGAGCTCTATTCACAAGCTGCTCCCAGGGAGGTCCTGTCTCCTCCCCACACCCTCTCAGCAGAGGCTCAGCAGTCACACAGTCACCACGGGGTCCCCCCAAAGGCTCTGGTGTCAGTGACAGCGTGGGAAACAGTCCCCCCCTTTTTTTTTTTCCCCTCCCCCTTCTTGAAGCATCTCTTTCCTGGCTGAGCTGCATCCCACAGCTGCTTGGAAGCACATCTGGTGATGGAGGGGGCAGTGCCCTCGTCCCCACACACGTGTCCCTGCAGATGAGCATCCTGTCAGGCTGCTGCCCTGGGAACTCACAGGGCACAGGAGGAGCCAGGTGAATCTTCTGCCCCTGGGTTTCCACCCACGCTCGTGCTGGTCTTTAGCAGGAGGCAGGAATTGTGGAGCAGGTACCTGTAGGGGCAAGTCACAGGCCACCAGCTCCAGTAAAGGAGAACAGCACATCACACCTTGCCTGGCCAGCCCAAAGTGTGTCCTCTCACCAGTCCTTGGAGACACAAATAACCCTTACCTGAGCAGATGTATTGATGCATCTGGTTTTGGGTAACACCACCTTCACTGGAAGCCTCCCCAGAGGTTCCCAAGTGCCAAGTGTGTCCCCAGAGCAGGGTGTGGGGTAGGACACCTCCACCTCGTGGGAGCTGAGATCAATCCCTCACCAGGTGATCTCCAGGTGGAGGGCTGGAGCAGCACACTGTGCCTCGAGGTCACCTCCTGCCCTCCTGCTGTAACAAGAAGCAACACCTGGCTGGGCAGGCAGGGAGCTGCAGGGGGCTGTGGTGGCTTTTCTGTGCCAGCACTCGGGAGATTCTCCCCACCCAGAAAGCCCTGCAGAGACAGGACAGGGTCAGTTCTGCTCAGCCATGGCACCAGGACCTCCACAGCCCCAGAGCTGGGGGGGTCACACTGCCACGGGTGCAAAACGGTGCCAGCTCCCAGCTCAAGTCACCCAGGGACACAAGCTGCCCTGCCACCAGCTTTCCAGGACAGCAGTGGTGACACAGGGGGATCCAAACTGCTCCACTGCTTGACACCTTGTCTCTGGCAGCATGTGCCTGCTCTGCAGCACTGACCAGGCTTGGATTTGCCCATCCTCTGCCAGCAGCCCACCCAGTGCCCCTCACCGAGGCAGAATGGGACCACCATGTCCCAACCATGGGCATGTCTCCTCCCAGAAAGTATGGCTGGGGGGGCCAGCCACTTGGGTGGTGGCGCCCTGGCATCACCAGCACCCACTGTGCCAGGAAAAGCCAGGGAAGTACCTTGAAAACAGTATGTTTTCCTCCTTTATTTTTTCTGCCAGCCCGTGAAGGTGACATTTTTCCAGCCCACATCCATCACTGGGACCACCAAGCTGCCACCATGAGCTGAGAGGGAAGGAGCAGGCTGTGCCTGGGAGTGGGAGGCACTGGGGGGACCTGGGATGGCACCCCCCCCTTCCATCACCACAGGGTGATCACAGCCCAGCTCCTTGCCCAGCTCACTAGGCACACACTTCCCACTCCTCAGGGAGGGCCAGAGGGATGTGAGGGGTGGCTTCTTCCCTCCTGCTCAGCTATGACACCCCAGGAAAGTGTCTCCTGGTGCTTTCCCAGCACCACTCGGCCCTGTGCCACCACTCTGAACCCAGGACAGGCAGTCCCTCCCTGCCAGGCAGGGACATCACGTCAAGCCCTCCTGAGCTGAAGACAAACACTCACTCCTTTGCCCTTTCCAGGGAGGGAATTTCAGCAAGCCCAACACACACGGGGCACTGCCCAGGCCAAACTGGGACAAGGTGGAGTGGGAGGCATGTGTGGCCTTGGTCACCTCCACAGAAATTTGCATCAATTCTCCCTGGAAAACCTTTGCAGGGAGAAAATCACCTTGAAAAGGGTTCACTGAAAGAGGTACCCTTTAGAGAAAGGGGCTCTGAGGAAGAAGGGGAGAACGATGCCCTGAGTACCCAGCGGGGTTTATACCCACGAGCTGGGTATACATCCCCCCCTGACATGTGCAGGGGCTGATGCTGCTGCCACCAGGGAAGGGCACACAAAAGCCACAGGGCAGGGCCACTCTCTGCCCACAGTGCTGAAGCAGGTGGCGGGGGCTGATGCTGCTGCTGCCACCAGGGAAGGGCAGCCCAGCCCCTCCAATCCCACCCAGGATAAATCCCAGCTTGAAAGAAAAAAAACAAACCCACCAGCCAGCTTTTTTTTTTACCACTCTCTCCGGCGCCGGATAGGTGGGAAGAAAAAGCCCCAAGTTCCCAGCCCCGTCTGTCCTTCGAGTTTCCCTCCTGCTTTCCCGTGGGAGCTGTGCCTGCCTCCGGATGCGGCTCCTCCCGGCTCCTGCCCCTCCAAGGTCCGGCGGGGTCAGATATTCCCCCTTGGAGCAAGCGGGGCTGCCCGTGCCCTCCCTGCATCCCTTGCCCTGGGAGCTGCCAAGGCGCTCAGCCCCGCTCAGGGGTGAGATTTATTTTTTTGGGGGGTGGGGGAGGAGGTTTCCCCATCGCCACGTCCCCCGGTCCCTGCAGGGCTGTGGCTGCTCCTTGCTGTCTGGCTCCGGCTCCCGTTAAAACGCTGCCCTGGTGAAAACAAAACCCAAACAAACCAAAAACAAGAACAAAACACACATAAAATCTTCCCGCCTTGCAAAAAAAAACCAGCAGCCCCGTTGCCGTGGAGACACACAACCCAACCCGCAGCTCCCCCTGCCCGGCCACGCAAGGCAGGGATGCTCAAAGGGACAAACCTGCCTCCTCCAGCCCTGCTCCCAGTTTGCCACCTCCACTGCACATCCCTGCCCGCCCAGCCTACCAGGGGACAGTGGGGACCACAACGGGGGACTCTGGGAATCCCACCCTGCTGTGAGGTGTCCGGGTTTGCAAGAAGAACCCGATGGGATGTGGCCAGCAGGGACTTCTTTGCCTCTTGCTGCTAAAACTTTGCTTCCTCCTGCTCTTTTCTAGTGGTGTCCCAGCCAGGATCCCTGCTCCACAAGAGATGCCAGGCTGCCCACATCCTCCTGTTTGCCCAGCAAGCAGAGCAGGAGCACCACAGCACACCAGAGCCCACAGGGTGAGGGAAGCAGGTTACCCACGGGATCCCCCAGACCTGCTGCAGTACTGGGGCTCCCACCTCTGCACCCTGCTCCCGGACATTCTCCCTCCTTCCTGCCTTCACTCCCTTTTCCTGCCTTTCCCAACCCACCCTCCAGATTTCCGAGTGAGCTGTGTCCTTCCTGCCCTTGGTGGCAGGGCTGCCCTGCCCCATCCGCCCACCCACTTCCCCATTTCCCTCCCTGTTCTCCTTTCTCCACACACACCCTCCCTGTCCCACATCCCCAGCCTTCCCTCCTGCTCCTCCTGACCCAGGACCACAGGGCTCTAGTGGCCGGGCCAAGCTGGGGGGGCTTGCCAAAGCAAACAGGAGGAGGAGGAGGAAGAGGAGGAGGGCAGCCAAGGCCAGAGCAGGCAAGGGGCAGAGTCCACCAGCAGGTCCTGCCTGGTTGTGGGGAGGTTCCTCTTGCTTTTGAAACACTCTGAGAGGTAGGTCTGTGCATCCCAGAGTTGGGTTGCAGAGGAATGTTGGCCAAGCAGATGCTCCACAGAAGGTTTTGGGGCAAAGCACCCTTTGTGGCTTTCCCTGTGTGGGTCTGAGCTTCATGGGATGCTGGAGGCCAAGAGAAAGCAGATCTGGGGCTTGAAGGCTCCTGCAAGCAATTTACAGCAAGGTCTTTTCCTCCCACTTTTGCTCGCTGCCAGGAAAAGCAGCAGGAAAATATTTCCCTGGGAATTGTTTTTGTTCCTTCCTCTGTGTCTGTACACATAAAGCTCTCCTCTGCCTTGGACATGCCTCAACCTGTCCTGAGGCTCAGATTAATCCCCTGCACCACCGGGAACGACAGCTGAGGTCAGACGCTGTCAGCAGAGGCGAGGAGGAGGAGGAGACCTTCCCCCTAGGAAACCACACACATTCCTAACCAGAGCAGCCAGCGTGAACAACAGGCAGCCCTGCCTGCTTCTCCCCAGCAGGAGGTCACCCTGCAACCAGGCAGCACACCGGGGCATCCTGCACCAAGGGGACACCTTCCTGCTGGCAGTGCTGGGGTGGCACGGCAGAGCCTGAACCAGCCACGGCAGGTCTCAGCACCCCAGCAGGGAAGCTGGGATGAAGGGAAGGTGGGGAAATCGGGATAGAAGGAGAGTGCATCCACCACAAAGCCAGTGTGTAAAGAATGCCACCTTGGAGCACCTGGGACAAGAGCTCAGCTCTGGTAAATGATGCTCTACAGCTCCTGCCCAGGCAGTTTACCTTCCTCTCATCCCATTTATCCCCTCTACCTCACGTGAGAGCTTGGGAAATACATGATGACTATTTGCCTGCAGCTCCAAGCCCTTCCCTCCCCCTCTCCCCAGGCTCCATCACCAATAAATCACGCTGCTGGGAGAGAGGGCCAGAGGAAACCAGAGGCACAAAACCTCAAACAGAGCCTTTCCCCCCCCCTCCTGCTCTCCCAAACAGCTCTGCATTTCATTACCGAGGCCAGGCCAGCCCTCGCCCAGCTGGGGAGAGGGAGAGGAGGGGCAGGGGGGGCCCTCAGGATTTTCATCTTGGGAGCAGAAATCACAACCAGAAGAGCAGGACGACGGAGCTGTTTGTGTTTGTAACCATGTCCCAGCACTCTCCTGGCCCTGAGCCTGCCCCCAGGACCCGGGCTAGCCTGGAATCACTTTTCTCTACTGGGGTCCCTCTGCGCCAAGGCAGCTCCAGGCAGCAGCCAGCCAGCTTCTCCCCCCACCAGCATCCCCTCCCAGGGCCAACCCCTCTTCTCTGCTCCACTGCAACCACACTTGGACACTCCTCAGAAGAAGCCCTGGGGTTTTCTACCAGCCTCACCAGCAGGCTCAGCCCTTTGCCAGGAAGTTTCACCACCTTCCCTCTTCCCCTGGGCTGGCAGCATCCAGCCCAGGCAAACACCCAGCCTGTCCCTGCCTGGGGAAAACAGCAAGGACAAGCCCCTGCTCCCACCTTGCACAGCCCTCACCTTGCCCAGCCTGCTGGGGACCAAAGGGAGCTCCCTCCACCCACCCTAAATATATATATTGGCACAGCATCCCCGGCAAGCACAGTACATTGGAGACAGATGCAAGCCCCGCGGGGAGGGCTGGGGGAAGAGATCCAGCCGTGTGTTTTGAGCCATCATTTCAGCAAGAAGTGCTGTGCCTCAGTACTCCACCCCTTCCTCCCCTGAAAAACCCTCGCTCTGGGGTTTAACTCCTTGGCAAAGCATCCCCCATCCCCTGCAGGGCTGCTCCGGTGCCCCCCCAGGCGGGAAGAGGCCCCAGCAGGCAGGCAGCCCTGGCCTGCCTCTCTCCTCCCTCCCAGCAGCTCGGATTCCTGAGTGCTGACACAGGATGCTGCAGCAATGAGCGTGCGGTGCCTTCCCCCCCCTTCCCCAGCCCCAGGAGAGGAGGGACCGGCGGGTAAAGCCGGGTCACATCAGGCCGGGAGGGAACAAGAGCATCCGGAGTGAAATCCGGAGCCTCTCGCTGCCCACCCCCTCCCAGCCCTAAGGGCTTCCTCCTGCCTCTGCCTGGCCCCCATCCTGAGCCAGACATCCATCCATCCATCCATCCATCCATCCATCCATCCATCCATCCCTTTAAAGGTCGAGATGATTCACACCATTAACACTCCCTCACTGGCTCAGAGCCGGTTTTAAATCATTCCCTCTCTCCAGAAGGTATCCCTGATGGGAGCCACAGCTCATCCTCCCGGAGCCATAACCAGCTGATGGTTCCTGGCTGATTAGAAGAGGAGAAAGGCAGAAACCTGCTGTGCACCCTCCTCCCTGAGCATCTCCCAGGCAGCCTGGCCAAGCTCCTGGCTCCCTCTACCAGCATGTTTTGCACCCTCTGGCTGGGCTAAGGGATTTTCCCAGCACCTCTCCTCTCCCAGGAGACCTAATCTGAACTGGAGGGGGGCCAGCAGCCCAGGCAAGTGCTTCCAACAGCTCGTTGCTATTATAGGAAGGTGAGGATCCTGCCATCTTGCCATGAAGTCATATCCTCCTTGACCCCGTGAGGTAGTTTCCATAGAAGTCACCTTCTCTTCCAAGTGATGGAAGTTTTTATTTTTATCTGGCTTATTTATGCACTTCACTTCCCTCTGGCCTGGGCAGCAGGTTTGGGTCATGAGCTTCTCCTTGAGCTCCTTTCCATGCTCTGCTGTCCCATCCTGTCACCCTCACCTCTGCAGCTATTGAAGGAAAGCGGAAGGAAAAGTGATTGAAGCAGCACAACAGAACAGATTAATTAAGGAAAACAGACTGTGTTTAGGTAAAAGTGATTATAGGAATAAAAAAAGACACTAAAGGAGGAAAAAAAACCCAACAACAAAACCAACAAAAAAAAACCAACACCAAAAACCCACAAGAAAGAGCAGAAAAGTTGATTCCAGAAGTAACACAGCATTGTCAGTACAGGTCTTTTTTGAATTGAGACTCATTTTCCAGGGGACATGCAGACCTCTATAAGGAGACAAAGCTCACCAGCAGCCAGCTTGTCTCAGTTCATTTTTCCAGCCCCCTCAGCAGCAGCAGCCTGTGACTCCCCAGGGACACACACATCCTAGGAAGAAAACCCCACGTGTTATAAAAACACAGCCAGTGGAGCTGGAGTGGGTCTTTTGGGGACACAGGGCTGTGGTTATCAGTCAGTAAGAGAGAACGTGCTCACCTCAGCTCCACAGAGAGGTCACCCCAGCCAGAGAGAGCTCCACTGGCACCTCTTTGCCATGTTTTCAGAGGCCAACTGCAGTGGAGAGGTCACCCCAGCCAGAGAGAGCTCTACTGGCACCTCTGGGTAGTCTTTGCCATGTTTTCAGAGGCCAACTGCAGTTAAGGTGTTGCACAACTCCTCTCTGCAAGATAGAATAGATGTGACCACTGCTGGTGGTCTGTGCCAAAGGAAGGTTGGGTCTTGTCTGCACAGGGACGCTGGGGCCAGATGTTCCTCCAGCAGCTGGGTGTCCCAGAAAGACTTGAAGGTACACCAAGATGCTCCTGAGCAATTCTGTGGCAGCCTCGAGCAGGAGTGCTCCCATCCCATTTCATGTGCAGGACTTCCAAGCTTCAGGCACAACCATCCACTTCTATGGAGCTGCTGGTGGTTGAGGAGGGCAGAAACCCACTCCCCCCAGCCTTGGGAAGGAAGCCATCCTTGTACAGGAGCAGGAGGCCATTTCCACCCCCCAGCCCAGCTTCTGACCCACCAGAGCCAGCTGTGCCCCCAGAGCAGGGCATTTCCCAAGGGAGCAGGAAGAGGCTGGGGAGAAAGTCCTCCACAGCCACATTCCTCCTGCTGCTGCTGCCGCCCTCCGTGAGGATCCTGCCATCTTGCCATGAAGTCATATCCTCCTTGACCCCGTGAGGTAGTTTCCATAGAAGTCACCTTCTCTTCCAAGTGATGGAAGTTTTTATTTTTATCTGGCTTATTTATGCACTTCACTTCCCTCTGGCCTGGGCAGCAGGTTTGGGTCATGAGCTTCTCCTTGAGCTCCTTTCCATGCTCTGCTGTCCCATCCTGTCACCCTCACCTCTGCAGCTATTGAAGGAAAGCGGAAGGAAAAGTGATTGAAGCAGCACAACAGAACAGATTAATTAAGGAAAACAGACTGTGTTTAGGTAAAAGTGATTATAGGAATAAAAAAAGACACTAAAGGAGGAAAAAAAACCCAACAACAAAACCAACAAAAAAAAACCAACACCAAAAACCCACAAGAAAGAGCAGAAAAGTTGATCCTAGAAGTAACACAGCATTGTCAGTACAGGTCTTTTTTGAATTGAGACTCATTTTCCAGGGGACATGCAGACCTCTATAAGGAGACAAAGCTCACCAGCAGCCAGCTTGTCTCAGTTCATTTTTCCAGCCCCCTCAGCAGCAGCAGCCTGTGACTCCCCAGGGACACACACATCCTAGGAAGAAAACCCCACGTGTTATAAAAACACAGCCAGTGGAGCTGGAGTGGGTCTTTTGGGGACACAGGGCTGTGGTTATCAGTCAGTAAGAGAGAACGTGCTCACCTCAGCTCCACAGAGAGGTCACCCCAGCCAGAGAGAGCTCCACTGGCACCTCTTTGCCATGTTTTCAGAGGCCAACTGCAGTTAAGGTGTTGCACAACTCCTCTCTGCAAGATAGAATAGATGTGACCACTGCTGGTGGTCTGTGCCAAAGGAAGGTTGGGTCTTGTCTGCACAGGGACGCTGGGGCCAGATGTTCCTCCAGCAGCTGGGTGTCCCAGAAAGACTTGAAGGTACACCAAGATGCTCCTGAGCAATTCTGTGGCAGCCTCGAGCAGGAGTGCTCCCATCCCATTTCATGTGCAGGACTTCCAAGCTTCAGGCACAACCATCCACTTCTATGGAGCTGCTGGTGGTTGAGGAGGGCAGAAACCCACTCCCCCCAGCCTTGGGAAGGAAGCCATCCTTGTACAGGAGCAGGAGGCCATTTCCACCCCCCAGCCCAGCTTCTGACCCACCAGAGCCAGCTGTGCCCCCAGAGCAGGGCATTTCCCAAGGGAGCAGGAAGAGGCTGGGGAGAAAGTCCTCCACAGCCACATTCCTCCTGCTGCTGCTGCTGCTCTCCTCTTCCTGGACAGGTCAAGTGACCACGTCTCCTATCTGACAGTCATGCTGTTGGGCTCTCCTGAAGAGCACTTGTACAACCAAAAGCAAGGGCAGGCCCTTCCTGTCACCTCCCAAAAGTCATCTAGTGGAAAGAAATGTCTCGTTGCACAGTATTTCCTCGATGGTGCCTACCAGGCTAAAATTGTAAGTCACCATTAAGTGCAATTATCAAGAAAATTAACCTGGTAGGGCTTTCACTTTTGTGCAACAGGGAGCTACTAACTTGCACACAAACTGGCAGAGCTCCTTCTAAGCCACCCCAGCTCAGGCAGCTTCTCCCCCATCCCAAGTCCCTCCCCTCGCTGCCTTCCTAGTGCTCCAGGAGGACCCAGTTCTCACAAAAAAACAAGGTGCAAACACCCCAGCCTGCAAGCCCAGCGTCCCCTGTAAGGGACAGTGCTGCCTCCCTGAGCAGGGCCTGCTCCAGCCGTGCCAGAGAACGTGGGGAGCAAAAAGCTTCACGCTGGTCAGCCCGCATCTCCCACCCCACTCCTCAGCTCTTCCCACTCTAGCCAGACCTCCGAGGCTCCAGACACCCCAGGCTGCATTTCACAGCACACAAAAAACATCTCCTCCGACTCACCAGAGACGCAACCCTCAGCTGAAGAGTTTGTTAATTAGGAGCAGAGAAGCCTCTAGTGAATCTCCCAGCAAGAAGCAGGGAAAGAAAAAAGAATTCCCCCCACAATTCAGTCTAATTACAACGCCTCGGGGCGCTCTGAAGTCACTGTGAAGCAGAGGCCAAACTTCTCTCCCCACCCCTAAGAGCAGGAACTTTAACCCAGTTAGAGTCATCCTGATAGTGAAGAAAGAAGAACGCCTGATATTCATCATTTTAACTGTTCCAGAAGTAACAACAAAGAGGCGGCTCATGAAAAGCCTCTCTGGCAGCGAGCAGCCGGCCAGGAGCGGGTCTGGGTGTGGGAAGGAGCCCCTCGAATGCCCCCCCAGCCCAGCCCAGCCCCCAGCGCCGCAGGGCTGGGACTGCAGGCAACTGCTCCTCTGGGATTTAGCAACGTCCTTCCACCCACAGACAGTGACTCTGCACGAGGGACTTTCTGAGTAAGACCACAAATGCCACGACAGCTCCGGAACCGGGAAGAGGTTGCAACTGTAGGAGCACCTGGAAGATCCTGGGAAGGACTCCAGCCTCCCTGACACCAATTTCCTTTCTTCCCAAGAGGATCTGGACTCCCAACCCTCCCCAAAGGCAGGGTGGATCCAGCCACAAGACATGCAGCAACCACACCCTGGCTGCTGCCTGCCCGGCACCCCGCGCCCCTTCGTGTGTCCCCATAATCCAAGGGGGGGGACACACACGACACAAACACGGACGAGGCTTCAATACAGTGGAAAATATTTAATACGTGTCGTACACGTAGAATTACATTTTATACAAAACAAGATACATCACCGAAGGAAAACACTGTACAAAAATCCCTACGGGAGCCCCAAGCCTTTATACAACAAAGACCAGGAGTTACCAAGCCTAACAAACAGGCTCAAGGACTTGTTTTTTTTCCCCAACCCCC
>NW_009952720.1:481712-484081 GCF_000747805.2 Chaetura pelagica
AATATTCCTGGGGAGGAAGGAAAAGCCACCCCACCGCCTCAACAGAGCGCGCCCCGTTTTGTGCAGGTTAGAAACGCGTTTGTGGTTGTGTTTTGGTTTTGTTGTGGGGTTTTTTTTTTCCTCCCCCCCAGTTTTAGCAGCGGTCTCTGAGATCTTTTGTCAGAGAAGGAACTGGTGTTGCGGGTGTTGGTTGGAGGGGGAAGTGCACCTCTGAGTACTTCCAAGGAAAACCTGCCCTGGTGTTGAGCAGAGAGGCAGCTCTGCCCAAGCTGCCCCGAGGGTCCGGCAAAAAGAGCCCAGAAGATCCACAAGGGGAGCGGGAAGGGCTTAAACGGGAGGATGGGGGAGGACAACAAGCCACCAGAATCACCAGCAGCGACGGGGACCACAGCAGCACTTTGTTTGGGAACTGAAACCGTAGCTGTGAATCACGGTGGCGAGGCCAGGCTGGTGGGTGGGGGGCACAAGGGGCAGCCCACCACCTCTAGGCACAGCTCCAGGCACCAGGGAAGCCTCTGAGAAAGATCCATGCAGCTCCTGTTCTGGGAAAGCCATGTTTCAGGGCTTGGAGCAGGAACCCTCCTCCTTCTTCCACTAATGGGAAACCACCATCTGCAAGAAGGCAAGAAGTGAAAGGGCCCAAAATTAAGGAAGTTCAACGTGCTGCCCCGCATCAGTTTCCATTCCCATCTGACACATGAAAACTCAATTCCATCCCATTTTTTTTTCCCCAAAAGAAGAGCCACAGCCTGTGCTGATGCTTTATTGGCAGGATCTGCCACCACATCCTGGCTTGTTAGAAGGACAAGGGGGTGGCTGGCCACAGTGGTAACAAAAAATAGATGAAGATAGAGCCACATCAAGACATAGTTGACACAGCAGAAGCCTTCCCCCCCAAAAAAACCCCACACTTGGACAAAATACATGTCTTCTTCCTGCTCCTGCACAGCTGGAAAACATCAAATGCTGCTCTCTGGATGTTGAACACAACAGCATGTCAACCTGGGGGGGGGTGACACCTCAAAATGTCCACCTTGTCTTGCACAGACCTGCCACACTCCATATTAAATGCCTAGACTGGAGCAGGCTCAACCCCATGGCCACAACAGCCAGTCCCAGCCTTCCCCCATGTCCGTGCTGGGATCAACCTCTCCCAGCAGCCAAGAGCAGGGCTGTCCCCCAGCACCCGGTGTGGGAGGACAGAGGGACGCCAGCCCCAGTGGTGGGAACCAAAGGTTTCCAGACCTGCCAAACCTGCTCCCTGAGCCTCGGAGTGCTGGTAACACCCTGGCCTAAGCCCTTGGGTCAGTCTAACCAGCCCGAGCAGGTCTGGGTTGGGGTGTTTGGGACTGCAGTCATGCCTACTCACCTGCAGCCAGCACATCTGCCCGACATCGCTGTCCCCTCCAGGTTGTGTCCCTACAGAATGGCTTGTGCATTACTGGGAGGGGGGGTGGCTCCAGAACTGCTACTTGGGCACCCGCATCCTCAGCAGAGATGACCCTGGAGAGAGGGATAAAGCAGGGTTGATATACCCCAGCTGGGTATATTGTGAACTTGGGACGTGGATGAAAAGCAGTGGTGCAAAGCCAGAGGCAGGTGGAGGAGACCAGGCGTGAGAGCAGTGCTGAGTAAAGATCCCCAGATCTGAGCAGACTGACCTGTTCTGCCACTCACTGCCTCACCCTGATGGCATGAGGCACCATTTCTCTCCAGTTGCCACATTTTGGCTACCTAACCTGCCTAGGAGCAGGCAAGCTGGCAGGCTGTCCCCTGCCCTGGCCAAGACATAAGGGGGACAGGTACCAAGTGATGGGTACCAAGCAGTCCCTCATCCCTATCAGTGCTCAGACCATTGGGAGCAGGCAGGGAAGAGCAGAAGTGCTCCCCATCAGTCAGCACAGCTTTCACCCTGGCCCCACCACTTTCACCCACCAACACTGAGCCTGGTGTCAGGCTCAACCACCAGCACCTGTCATTCCCAGAGCACCAAAGCATCGACACTTTCCAAGCCCCTGCCTGCGCTTCACGCCCTTTGCAAAAAAGATGGGTCGGTGCTTCACTTTCCCAAGGGGTGGGCTGGGCAAGAGGAAGGCAGGAGGAGAGGACAGGCAGCAGTGTAAGCAGAGGCTGTCCCGGCAGCCCATTTAAGCCAGGCAGTATTTTGGTGGCAGCCCTGCCTTTCCCTCTCAGGCTGATGTCATGCCTTAGTAAGTTTGAGGCAGAGTCAGATGGCAGCTTCTGAGGTCAGCGCCTGCGGTGGCTTTGTTGTCTGCCTGCCTGCCTTCCCTGCCTCCTGCCTGCCTTCCCTGCCTGCCTCCCCTGCCTCCTGCCTGCCTTCCCTGCCTGCCTCCCCTGCCGCGTGCCTG